>NC_045446.1:5477430-5501113 GCF_002776525.5 Piliocolobus tephrosceles | reverse complement strand
ACGTTGGGTGGCGTTCCCTGGAGAGAGTAGGACGGTTTTGGGGGAGACGTTGGGTGGCGTTCCCTGGAGAGAGTAGGACGGTTTTGGGGGAGACGTTGGGTGGCGTTCCCTGGAGAGAGTAGGACGGTTTTGGGGGAGACGTTGGGTGGCGTTCCCTGGAGAGAGTAGGACGGTTTTGGGGGAGACGTTGGGTGGCGTTCCCTGGAGAGAGTAGGACGGTTTTGGGGGAGACGTTGGGTGGCGTTCCCTGGAGAGAGTAGGACGGTTTTGGGGGAGACGTTGGGTGGCGTTCCCTGGAGAGAGTAGGACGGTTTTGGGGAAGACGTTGGGTGGCGTTCCCTGGAGAGAGTAGGATGGTTTTGGGGAGCACATTGGGTGGCGTTGTGCTGGGGGTTTTGGGTTTGTGGTTGGTACTGATGATCGCGTCCTGGTCTCACTTTGTTGGAATTAAAAATAGGTTAATCACAGAGGTCTTGTAAGTTTTCAGAGGGAAGAAGTGGAGGTGGCACTGCCCCAGGGTTTTGGTGAGGTTGGTGAGCTGTAGTGGTGCAGAGGGTGGGCTCTGGCACCAGGCGGCCCGGGCAGGTCCTGGCTCTGCAGCTCACTAGTGGGGCAGCTGTGGGCTGGCGGCCTCCCTCTCTGTCTCACCCTTCTTACGTGTAACATGGGAGTCATAACAGCAGCCACCTCATGAGGTTGTTACAAGGAGGAAGGGAGTGAATCCCCATCTGGCGCACCCAGCAGTGCCTGGCGCCTGGGCAGTGCTCAGCCGCTGCAGCCGTCCCTGCTGGGAGTGGACTGCTGACAGCTGGAGCATGCTGGAGTGAGTGCGTTCCCTACTGTGGCTGTGACAAATGACCACAAGCTTAGTGGCTGACAACAACAGATTTTCTGACCTCCAGAAACGTCAGTCTGGGGGTCAGATGTCCACAATCAGTCTCCCCGGGTTAAAATCGAGGTGCGGGGGCGTTGCTTCTTCTGGAGGGTCCAGGGGAAACCCGTCTTCTGGTCTTTTCCAGCTCCTAGAGGCCACTGCTTGACTTGTCACCCTTTCCTCTGTCTATGAAGCCGGCAGTGTTGCATCCTCAAATCTCTCCCCTCAGTGGCCTTCTCTGACTCTGACCCTCCTGTGCCCCTCTTCTGAGACCCTTGGGTTATCACCCGGGTCGTCCAGGGTTGCCTCCCCATCCCAGGATCCTTAACTTCATCTCAGCTGCAGCGTCCCTGTTGTCCTATGAGGGAACATTCCCAGGCCTTGGCAATCGGACGTAGGTGCCTTTGGGGCAGTGATTCAGCCAACCCCGCCCCTTGGTGACTTCTGGGTTGGAACCCAGGGGAGAGTTGGGTCCTGAGGTTTGGGGCCTGTCCTCCTCACTTGCCATGGTTCACACCTGGACTCTGGGGCTCAGGCCTACCTTCCCCGTTTCTCCCTCCTGGGCGCAGGGCTGCGCTGGCTGGACTGTCGCTCAGCCTGATGGAGCGCCTGGCCGAGGAGTATGGCGCGAGGGCGGTGCGGACGCTGACGGTGCAGTACCGCATGCACCAGGCCATCATGCGCTGGGCCTCTGACACCATGTACCTCGGGCAGCTCACGGCCCACCCTTCTGTGGCGGGGCACCTGCTGAGGTGAGTAGCTCGGCCCCCCCCCGCCCCATCCTTTAGCCCTGGGTAATCCTCTGCGTCACCTGTTTCTACACAGCAAGCTAAAGTGAAGCTTTCTGCGTGAAAGTCGACTCTGAGGCTAGCTTTTTGGAAGAGAAGTTGGCCTTGCCCTGGAGCTGGGTCAGGCCCGCTGGCTCCCATCTGATGTCCTGATGTGCTCATTGCCCTCCCCCGCCTAAGCCTTTTCCCCTGGGAGGGGTCGGTTCTGTTGGGTGGGGCCTCAGTGCTGCGCTGTGGCCCCCTTGACGTTCTCCCTCTCTACCTGTGTGCCAGGGACCTCCCAGGCGTGGCTGCCACAGAAGAGACGGGTGTGCCCCTGCTCCTGGTGGACACCGCCGGCTGCGGGCTGTTTGAGCTGGAGGAAGAGGACGAACAGTCGAAAGGGAACCCTGGTGAGCTTGCTTGCAGACGGCCAGCTTTTTTGTTTAAACATTCCTCGAGCTCTTTAAAAATTAAAGGCATTTTAATTGCCTAATTCCGGGAGGAGCTGAGAGCAGTTGTTGGTGGCGGTGGAAGGTTTAGAGCCCCACACTCCAAGAGGCTGAGCAGCTTTGTGTTCTCCAGGGTGAGCAGCCCGCTGCCGGGTGAGATGGGCCTGGCAGCATTTCATGGCCTTCTCCTGAACGGTGGCCCAGCTCTGCCTGGCTGGTCTGGCCATGGGAACTGGCATTGCTCAGCTGACACCACCATCTCCCCAGTTCCACGCCGAACAGCATGCACGGCCATAGGAGTCAGAAGGCCTTCACTGCTGATGTGAAATTCAAGTTAGCTGGGCATGGCTGGTCCTGGGGCCCTGGGACACAGATGTTTAGCTCCCAGGAAGCCACCTGAGGCACAGTGGAAGACCAGCTGGCCATGAGAGACAGAAACATGCCCAAAACGTGTTGGTGATGGACGCCCGCTCGGGGCGACCTTGTGCTGCCTCGACCGTTTTTTCTTTCCCTCCAGGCGAAGTCCGCCTCGTCAGTTTGCACATCCAGGCTCTGGTGGACGCTGGTGTTCCAGCCCGTGACATTGCCGTGGTCTCACCATACAACCTCCAGGTGCGAGGGGCTCCTTTTGTCCCTCTGCAGAGCAGCTGCGGCTCACACAGCCTAGAGGCTGAAAGGAAAAGGGTGATTTGTTGGCTGTGGTGACTGAAAGGCTCGGGGGTAGGGCTGACCTTACTGTGACTGGATCCAGGGCCCACATGATGTCGTCAGGGACCGTTCTGCCTGTTTGTCTGCCCGCCCCGCCCCACCCTGCCCCATCTGCCCTGCCCTGGCCAGTGCCCCAGCCTTCTGCACTGGCTTCTGTTCTGGCCAGATTTCCCGGGTGACCCCAGCAGCCTCACCTGGGAAATCACCTCTGGCTGAGGCTGTGGAAAGGGTGACACCGCCCTTCCACAGGCAGCCCTGGCAGAACAGCCTGTCCTTTTCTGGCATTTCCCACAGGGGCCTCAGCCTTGAACCTTGTTGGTCTGGCTCAGGTCGTGTTCCCATGCGTGTCTCATCTGGTAGGAAAAACGTACCTGCTGGAGTATGGGGAGGGTCTGTGGAAGTGGCCATCACCCCTTCCTGGTGTGTGGGCATCACACATAGCGCTGTCTGAGGCTGGCGGCTGTCATGAGCCGAAAGAAATGATAAAATGCCAGGGACGGGGTGTCGTGTTGGCATGCATGTGTGCCCGTGAGGAGGGCGGACGGGAAGCTTTTCCCCATCGGGCTCCTGCAGGCTCCCCTTCCCAGGTCCTGGCTGTTTGGCAGCACGAGTCCCTCTTCTGAGCTGAAGGGCAGGGTCTTGCCGAGCTGGCATGGGGGTGAGGAAACCACAGCCTGGCTGGTGTTTCAGGTGGACCTGCTCAGACAGAGCCTTGCGCACAGGCACCCCGAGCTTGAGATCAAGTCCGTCGATGGCTTCCAAGGCCGAGAGAAGGAGGCCGTGATACTGTCCTTCGTCAGGTCCAACAGGAAAGGTATGGAGCCCTCACCAGAGTCCTTTGGGGACAGCACAGAAGTGAATTTATTAATTCAGGGGCATATTAGGTGTCTGCTGGGCGCCACACTGGTTTGTGGCGGTGTACTTATGGTGCGGCTTCTGTCCTCAGTAAGCTCACATCAGGCAAAGCATAGGCAAGAGAGTCTGCGGAGGCTCAGAGGCGTGAGTGTGCGTCAGGGAGCAGGTGGCTGGGGTGGCAGCTGGGGGCGCGGGGTGGACTGGGAATGGCCGGCTCACCCTGCTGAGGAGGTGGAGCCTCCATCCCAGGGCTGGCCTTTAGCCTCTGTGCACAGAGCCGTGGGGTGGAGTGGTCGGGGCTGTGGGTTCTGTGCTGCTGTGGTTCGTGGGCTTTCCGTTCGGGACGAGTTGTTCCCAGAAGCAGGTTTAGTGAATGGGCTTTGTGAGACATGCTCAGAAGGCAGACAGCAGATGAGGCCTGCCTAGAAGCTATGGGGGAAAGAAGGGAAGGTCCTGGAAGGTTTCTTGTGCTTTCTCCCGGGTGCCACCTGCAGCCACACTCCAGGCAGTCCCTGAGGCTGGGCTTAGACGGAAGGAAAGGAGCGGCAGAACCCAGTCGGGTTCCCCAGAGCCCCACTCAGTCAGCTGTGGCAGCCAGATGCCAGGGGAGGTGTGGTATCACGGTGCCATGCGTGGCCGGGCAGCTGTGTGTGGATGGTGGGCCATGTGCAGGGGACCACACTTTTGGTGGTGGTTACTGATAAGGGCATAGGAGCCTGACTGTTTCTTAGTCTGAAACCTGCTTTTCACTCCCCTCTGGCCTTTTGTAGGTGAAGTTGGTTTTCTTGCTGAGGACCGGAGGATCAACGTGGCCGTCACCCGTGCCCGGCGCCATGTGGCGGTCATCTGTGACTCCCGTACCGTCAACAACCATGCATTTTTGAAGACCCTGGTGGAGTATTTCACACGGCATGGGGAAGTACGCACAGCCTTTGAGTATCTTGATGATATTGTCCCAGAAAACTATTCCCATGAGAGCTCCCAGGGTCCCAGCCATGCTGCCACAAAGCCCCAGGGCCCTGCAACGTCCACCAGGACTGGAAGCCAGCGGCAGGAGGGAGGCCGGGAGTCTGCAGCAGCTGCCAGACAGGGCCGGAAGAAGCTGGCCGGAAAGTCTCTGGCTGCTGAAGCCTCATCTCAGCCCAGCCTCAACGGAGGCAACCCGGAGGGAGTGGAGAGCCAAGACGGCGTGGACCACTTCCGGGCCATGATCGCGGAGTTCATGGCCAGTGATAAGACGCAGTTGGAGTTTCCACCTTCCCTCAATTCCCACGACAGGCTGCGGGTCCACCAAATAGCCGAGGAGCACGGGCTGAGGCACGACAGTTCCGGGGAAGGGAAGAGGAGGTTCATCACCGTGAGCAAGAGGGCCCCGCCGGCCCCGCGACCCGCAGCAGCCCCGGGACCCCCAGCAGGGACCGGTGGCCCAGCTCCTCTCCAGCCAGTGCCCCCTAGCCCTGCGCGGACGGAGCAGCCTCCCAGAGAGCAGCGTGGCCCAGACCAGCCTGATCTGAGACTGCAGAGGGTCAGGAGTGCACAGGGGCAGCCCGCCAGCAAGGGGCAGCAGGCCTCAGGGCAGCAGAAACTTCCAGAAAAGAAAAAGAAAAAAGAAACCAAAGGTAAGCCAACTAACAAGAACATGGGGCAGTGTCGCCTCACTGGGGTGCTGGCCCCACTCGGAACCCGCCTGCCACCATCAACGGAAGGAAGGGCTTCCTCCGGGTGGCACCACGCCTGTGTCATTTTAGCTTTATTTTCAGTCATGCCACTCCCAGCTCCGTCTGGGCTCCCCTAGGTCACAGGCACCTTCTTGTCCCAGAGCCTGTGTGGGTCTCGGCAAGTAGGCAGCGCTCAGAGCGTGTTTACGGCAGTGGGCGGGGCCTGGAAGAGCAGACATGGACAGCTCCCTGGAGCCCCTCGGGAACGGAGCAGTCACAGGCTGGTCACAGGGTGGTCCTGGAGGGTGGGGGTGTCGCACAGCGACGGGGTGCACTTTGCCTGGAAGTCGTCCTGGGCAAAATGCTCAGAACCACAGGAGCTGGCTGAGCGCAAAACCATTCTCGCCCATTGGCCGTGCGGAGTCCCTGGGTGGGCTCTGCTCCGTTTGCCGCATCCTGCATGGTGCCCACCCCACAGGAGCTGGCCAGGCGTGCACTGGGAGTTGGCCAGGCATACGCTGGCAGAGCTTGTAGACCTGGTCGGTCTTGGGGAACTCCTGCTGCCGCCATTTTCTTCAGCCAGACCATGCAGGAGTTCCAGCTCGCATTGATTCATTGAATTCCTGAGGCAAAGCTCCACCAGCACATGCATGGCTTTGAAAGGGGCCTCCCAGAGCCTGGGGCTCCAGAGGAATTCACTCCAAACCCTTCCTGAGCAGCTACTGTAAAGCGCGCTTTGTGCTAGAGGGCAGGACTGATGCCACCCTTGCCCCCAGGCACCCCCGGGTTAGCAGAAGGAAGACACGTGAGCTGCTTTTTAATTTTTTTTTGGAATTAATAGAGACGGGGTCTCACTATGTCACTATGTTGCCCAGGCTGGTTTTGAACTCCTGGCTTCAAGCAGTCCTCCTACCTCGGCCTCCCAAAATGCTGGGGTTACAGGTGTGAGCCACTGTGCTCAGCCATGAATTGCTTTTGAAACCTTAAATGAGGGGCCAGGTGTGGCATTGTTGTCTTTCCGTTTGCCTGAGTGACACGGGTCTTCTTCAGGACATCCGGCCATAGATCTGCCCACGGAGGAGGACTTTGAGGCCCTGGTTTCCGCTGCCATTAAGGCTGATAACACCTGTGGCTTTACCAAGTGCACAGCCAGCGTCACAGCCCTGGGCCAGTTCTGCCAGCTCTGCAGCCGCCGCTACTGCCTCAGCCACCACCTGCCCGAGGTATGTCGGCCTCCCCTCCTGGGATCAGACAGTGGGGAGGGGTGGTGGGGTGCTGCGTCTCCAGGAAGCAGACCCTGGGCAGACTTGTTCCAGTTGGAACAATTAGCTCATTAACGAGCTCCAGATACCTTCGGAAACAGAAATCAGACACTGACTCGTGATCTGTTTTGAGCACATCAGGGCATAAGCAAACAAAATGCCTTATTTGCTGAGCTGCAGCCACGTTAGTGGGAATTCTGGGCAGAGGGAATTTTGTCCCAGTGTCCCTGGGTTCTGTCAGTGGCCTAATCTGGTCTGTTTGGCATAGGGGAGGTGGGAGGCAGAGCCTCCAGCCCGTGGTCTGAGCTGGCCGTGGCCTGGCTGCTGTGTCGTTCATTCTGAGCCTGGGTCGATGAGAACCCCCAGGACCAGGTGTGGGCTCCTGTGGGAAGCTGAGGTCTGGACCAGCCTTGTCTCTACCCTGGAGGATGCTGGGCCTGGTGGGGGGTCTGAGTAAGAGACCAGTATACAGTACCAGGTATTGAGTGCTCCAAGGAAGGAAACCCAGGGCCAAGGTGGCAGCAGGGACACCCACCCAGATGCAGCAGTCAGGGTGGGCTTCCTGGAGGAAGTGAGACCTATGGTCCAGAAGGTGGGATCTGGGCTGGGGAGAACAGGGCCAATGGCAGGTGGGCAGGCAGGCTGTCCACCCTTAGAACATGCATAAGGCCTCAGGCACAGTCAGGGAGTTGGGAGTAGAGTATAAGGCAGGATGGCTGGAGTCGTAGCTGGGCAAGGCCTGGCAAGCTGCCTGGAGGCGTCGGGCCTGATCTGAAGGCAGTGGGGTACCCTGGAGGGTGTCAGCAGGGCTGTGATGTCACTGGTCTTGGCTACAGTGTGGATTAGGTAGGTGGAGGCTGGGAGGCAGTGGGAAGTGGCTGCAGGGACTGTGTGGTCAGTCAGGGTGGTGCCACTTCCTGTGTGCACACTCGGGAGCTCCCGCCACACCAGGGTACAGACCACTCCGCTGCCCTCCCACCAAGCAGCCTGCAGGGTGAAGGATTGACATGGCAGGAGAAGTGGTCTTCTCTGTTGGGGTGCCTGTGGCCCCCCACCTCTTTGATGGGCAGAGCTGCAGGGTCTGTCTCCTTGCCCCGGTGAGCTCAGCGCTGATTCTTGTGTCCTCCCCAGATCCATGGCTGTGGTGAGAGGGCTCGCGCCCATGCCCGGCAGAGAATCAGCCGGGAAGGGATCCTCTGTGCTGGCAGCGGGACCAAGGACAGATCCCTGGACCCAGCCAAGAGGGCCCAGCTGCAGAGGAGGCTGGATAAGAAGCTGAGCGAGCTCAGCAACCAGAGGACCAGCCGGAGGAAGGAGAGGGGGACGTGACCGGCCACATCCTCGCAGGCCCCATGGAGCTCTCTCCATGCCAGCCCAGGGCGCCACCAGACCATGCTCTGCCTACACCAGGGAGGAGGAGCGGAGGGGCCTGTGGGGGAAGCTTGGGTTTTTGGACCCCGGGATGAACTTTTCCAATGTCAAAATGTGGAGAAAAGCACCTGGGGGACAACAGTGCTCATGCAGGTGGGGCTTCGGAAATGCACGTCCCTTCCCCTCACTCCCCGTCCCTTCCCCTCACTCCCCGTCAGAACCCACATCCCAGCATCTGGATCCTGGGGAAGGTTCCAGTCCCTTGGAGAATATCCAAGGCCTCAAACTATTGAAGTCACTCCTCCAATGCCTGGGACTTGCCAGCTCAGCCCATTAGGATGAGGGTGCTGAGAGGAAACAGGAAATAAGACTCTGCGAATGGCACTCAGGCGGGGAGCAGGGAGCAGTGTTTGGCTTGCATGTCCCCGTGCAGCCAGAGTCTGGGGCCACTTTCCTTCTGTCCGCCGTTCACTGGTGATTGCAGCGTTCCCCTGCCCCCTCACCACAGGGCTCCTGTGAGTCTGGGGGGCACCTCTTTCTGGCCTGTGCACCCCTCTGGCTTATAAGGGCACCTGGCCTGTGCCAGCCCCTCCTTGCTGCGCCTCACCATGGGGACCAGGTGAGCTGGCTGTCCCACAGCCTCAGCACCATCAGCACTTAACGGATCCAGAGCCTCCCGGCCTTCCCCGGTGCCCTGTACCAACTCTTCTATTTAAGAGAACCTCAGACGATGTACCTTAGCCTCAGAGTTTTGTTTCAGAGGGATATCAATTATTTAAAAATTAAATGACAATGTTGCACACTGTCCCAGTGTGTCTGCTGCGGGTCCAACGGGCGCGCCCTTTGCCTGTTTTGCTCAGCTGCTGTGCACTCCCTGCCGCGTCTCTCAAGCCCCGTCTCCCTCTGACCTCCCTGCGGCAGACTCTCCCAGTGCAGGCTCCTCTCTCCTTAAATCCCATTCATGTCCTTTTATGTCCCCGATGGTTCTGGGTGAGGTTGAGCTTCCCCGACCTGCACCTAGGGTGACTGTCCCCCAGAGGCCACTTACGCAGTGCATTCGGCTAGTGTGTCCTCAAGCCAGGCCTGCATGCTTCGACTGCCCTGTTCTTGCTGGTCCTGGGCCACTCTCCCCCTCCTACCTGGGCTGACGCCCCACCCTGGGCCACTAGGGCCCCTCCTCCTCCCCCTGTCCTGGACGCCTGCCTTGCCTGCTCCCGTCAAGTGGCTTTTGGACTGAATTGTTTGGGAAGGGGACCAGGACTCTGCTGCATTTTGTATCAAGTGCGGTAGAGTTCATCCGGTTGCTTCTGTAAGCGTAGAGTGCCGCGCCTTCAAGCGGGCGGAGCACCACGCACAGGAAGCTGCAGTTCTCATGCTCCTAGAGGACCCGTGGCTGTGGGAGGTGTGTGTGTAATGATGCTTACGGGGTGTGAGGGCATCATTGGAAGTATCTCTCGGTTGACACAGCACACGGGAACAGGTGTTCTTCCTGTGGGGGCGAGGGTGGGGGTTGGGGGTGCCTGCTTAAGCTCCCTGACTTCCCAGAATCCAAATAGCTGATCAGAGTCCTGCCCTGGGGTTGACACAGATGCCGAAAGATGTTGGCTCTTCTGTGGGAGACAGCCGACAGCCGCATTCCCTGCCTCCTAGGTTGCCTGTCTGCAGGTAAGAAGGAGGCCAAAGAGAAACAGACCCAAAAATGGGGGTGGAAGAGTGACCTGATGACAGTGTTAGATCACCTGGATGTAGCCGTGCCTGACCTCCACCCCATTCTTCCTGGTGTCCTGAGCTAGTAAATCCCCTTTTTTAACTGAAGAAATCTGCCTTGGGTTTTTGTCACTTGCTGCCAAAGAATCTTGCTGACCCAGTCATGCCCACACATCTGTATATCTTATCGGGTGTACCCCTCCCAGCACGGAGGCAGTGCGGAATTAGTGTTGCCCCACTCGTTAGAGAAGGCAGGATTGGAATCCAAGCCCTGTACCTTTATCCAGGTGTTCTGTGGACCGTCCCACCAGGAGGAGTTTGAAGTAGAGGAAGGCAGCCAGCGCCAGCGGTGGGTGGAGTGGGTGCGGGGTGGAAGCCTCTGGAATTGGAGGGACCTGAGTCTGAACGCCAGCCAGCACCACCATCCCCTGAGGTGTGGTCTCAGCAAGTCGCCTCCCCTGACTGAGCCTGTTTATCATCTGTGAAGTGGGACGGGAACAGTTGCTGCCGCGCCAGCTGTGCTGAGAAGTGGAAGAAATGAAGTGTGCAGCATCGCGCCTTTGCAGGGCCTGGGTCCGGGTTCGTGGTCTCCCTGGCTGTGCCCCCCAGCCCCCTACATGGAGCCTTCTCCCCTCCACCGCTGACCACCGCAGCCCTTGGTGATGTGTTGTTTAAATGGCCAGAACCCAAGGTTGCAAAACAAAAAGTTTCCATTTCTCATCCCAGAGAGACCTTGTTAAGAAAATATTTGTAGCTGGTTGTTTGAAAAGTACCCTACAGTTTGGCCTGGACAGGGTAACCCAAAAAAAGAAAAAAATATCCCAAGCCAAACGTCTCCCTGGCCAGCGGAGTATGGTCTTGCTGACGGTAGTTGCAGGCTGTAGCCCACCCGGGCCGGAACCACCCAGCGTAGAGGACTCCCTTCCAAGGAGAACCGCCCACCTCCGCCTGTGCAGCTCACCTGAGGCAGCCCTGCCATGTGCTCCTTTCTGGGAGTGCCAGGCAGGGCAGTGGGCACAGGCGGGAGCCCCTGCCCACCTTGGGCTTCACTCCTGAGTTTACTTGGGATGTGCTGCATGCCCTGGGGCCTCAGTCTCCTCCTCCGTAAAATGGGAAAGTAATGACCTGTCTCAGGGTAGCTGTGAAGATGAAATGATCAAACACACAAGGCCTTGGGCACGGCGCCTGGCGCCTAATAAATGTGCTGCCCTCCTCGTCATCTGGCAAAGCAGCAGTAGAGAGGAATGAGACGGCACGTGCCGCGCATAGAAGGGGTTCAGCAAATGGCCTTTCCTACCAGAGACAGAGGCGAGAGCGCCCAGGCCCCGCGAGCCTGCCGGTCAGCTGCTGCTGGAGGTCGCGGGTCCCCCAGTGCAGGTCTGCCTGGCTTCCTTGCACCCAACACAGCTCGTCCCCGCCCTGTGCCGAGTGGGCCAAGGGCGGGCCTTGGGCAGGCCTGCTCTGTTTACCTTGGTTTCTTTGGAGCTTCCCAGAGGGATCCCGGAGTGGGCTGATGGGCACCGCACTGCTTTGGGAGGTTTTAGGCCCACGTTATAACCTTGGCACTTAAAAGGAATTGCGGTCACTGCTGGGAGCATAGCAAAAGCTGCAGCCTTATTTGGTCTGGAAACTTCTTTGCTTGCAGGAAAAGCGGAGTGGGGAAGCAGCCTCTCGTGTGGGTGGGCACATTGGGGCCAGTTCTTTGTTACCCCGGGATATGAATTACTTCGCTCCCTCACTTCTGGCCTTCTCCACTGAAGCCACAGCTCACGATCTCCCCGGCCCTCAGCTGCCAATGAGCTATTTTGTTGTTCGGCTTTATCGAGGTGCAATTGTCATGCCACAGAATGCACTCGTTGTAAGTGTACTATTCAGATTCGATGATAGTAAACATGGGGCTGGGCCACCCAACCCCACCCGTCCCTACTGCTGGGTGCTGGTCTGCAGTTCATCTCTGCTCCTGCCCTCGGGCCCAGGCAGTCACCAGTCAGCTTTCTGTCCCTATAAATTCGCCTTTTCTGGAAACTTCATATAAATATAGACTGTCCCCAACTCCCAGTGGTTTTGACGTAATGATTTTTTGACTTTACAATGGTGCAAAGGCTTCTATGCATTCGGTAGAAACCACCATGCTGTGTTCACGTTCAGTACAGTATTCAGTAAATGACGTGAGAAATTCAACACTATTAAATAGGTTCTGTGTTAGATGAGTGTGCTCAGTAAGTGTTCTGAGCATGTGTAGGGTAGGCTAGGCTAAGCTATGAGGCCCAGGAGGTCAGGTGTATTGAAAGCATTTTCAATTTGCAGTATTTTCAGTTCCCCATGGATTTGTGCGGATTCCCATCATAAGTGGAGGAACATCTGTATCCAGCCCCTTGCATCTGGGTTCTTTTACTTCACCTGATGCTTTTGAGGTTCGCCCGTGTGGTGGCATGTATCAGTGTTTCAGCCCTTTCTATCGTCAGACAATGACCCGTCCTATGGACATACCCATTTAGTGTATCCATTCATCTACTGGATATTCAGAGTGCTTCCGCTTTTTGGCTGTTGTGAGCCCTGAGGCTGCTATGAATATTCATTGTTCATGTCCTCCCGTGAAAACATGCGTTTTCATTTTTCTTGGGTAGATTCTTAGAAGTGGAATTGCTGGGTCATATGATAATAAGTTAGTTTATTTATTTAAGAAACTACCAAGCTTTTCCAGAGAGGTTATACCATTTTACATTCCTACCAGCTATGTATGCGGGTTCCGGTGTCTCTGTTCTTGCCGACATTTGGTATTGTCTGATGATTATTACTATTACCGCCATGTTAGTGGGTATCTACTATGATCTGACTGTATTTTTAATTTGTATTTTCTTAAAGACTAAGGATGCTGAGCACCCTTCTCATGTGCTTACGGGACATTTCAATATCTCCTTTGGTAAATGTTTTTTTCTTTTTTCTTCCTTTCTCTCTCTCTCTCCCCCTCCCTCCCTCCATCCCTCCTTTCTTTCCCTTTCTTTTCTCTTTTCTTTTCTTTTTTCTTTTCTGTCTTTGTAGCTCAGGCTGGAGTGCAGTGGTGCTCAAGGGATCCTCCAACCTCAGCCTCCCCGAGTAGCTGGGACTACAGGCACATGCCACCACACCTGGCTAATTTTTTTATATATACATATAAAGATGAGGTTTTGCCATGTTGCCCAGGCTGATCTCAAACTCCTGGGCTCAAGCAGTTTGCTCACCTTGGCCTCCCAAAGTGCTGGGATTACAGTCGTGAGCCACCACACCTGGCCTCTTTTATTATTATATATATTTTCGTAGAGACAGGGTCTTGCTTTTTTGCCCAGGTTGGTCTTGAACTCCCGGGCTTAAGCCATCCTTCTGCCTCAGCCTCCCAAAATACTGGGATTATAGGCGTGAGTTACCGTGCCTGGCCCTTTGGTGAAATTTCTATTCAAATCTTTTGCTCATTTTTAAGATAAGTTGAAATGTCCTATTATTGAGATATAAGATATCTTTAGGCCGGGCATGGTGGCTCATGCCTGTAATCTCAGCACTTTGGGAGGCCAAGGCGGGCAGATCACAAGGTCAAGAGATCGAGACCATCCTGGCCAACATGGTGAAACCCCGTCTCTACTAAAAATACAAAAATTAGCTGGGTGTGGTGGTGCGCACCTGTAATCCCAGCTACTCAGGAGGCTGAGGCAGGAGAATTGCTTGAACCTGGGAGGCAGAAGTTGTAGTGAGCCCAGATCATGCCACTGCACTCCAGCCTGGGCAACAGAGGGAGACCTTGTCTCAAAAACAAAAACAAAAACAAAATACTTATATAGCCTGGATAGAAGTCTTTTATCAGATGTATGATATGCAAATATTATCTCCCAGTATTTGGATTCTGTTTTCATTTCCTTAATATTATCTTTGGAAGTGCAAAAGTTTTAATTTTATAAAGTCCAGTTTATCGATTTTTTTTTTCTTTTATGGCTGTGCTTTTGGTGTCATGTCTGACATCTCTTTACCTAAATTAAGATCACAGAAGTTTTTCCTATGCTTTCTTTTAGACATTGTACAGATTTAGTTCCTATGTTCAGGTCTGTGATCGTCTTGAGTTCATTTTCGTGTATGTATTGGTATACGGCAAGGGCCACAGGTTGGTTGGTTTAGCTGGTTTGTTATTGCATGTGGATCTCCAGTTGTCCCAGCAATTGTTGAAAGACTCCTGTTTCTTCACGGAATTGCCTTGGCATCTTGTTAAATACTGTTTGAGCATAAATGGAGGCGTTCATTTCTGGGTTCTCAATTCTGTGCCATGCCAATGCCACAGGCTCCTCCCGTCCCCACCATGAGGGCTGCCTTCTGGTCATGGCGACATTGCAAGTTTACGCTTAGAGGCACGGGGCCCCCGACCCGTCTCTGACTCAGCGAAAATGGAAAGAGTTTTGAAAACATATAGCCACACTCAAGATAAACACCACCATATTCCAGACCACAGAGGGAAACAGGGCCAGCCGGGTACGGTGGGAGGCTGAGATGGGCGGATCACCTGAGGTCAGGAATTTGAGACCAGCCTGGCCAACATGGTGAAACCCCATCTCTGCTAAAAATACAAAATTAGCCTGACGTGGTGGCATAGGTCTGTAATCCAGCTATTCGGGAGGCTGAGGCAGGAGAATTGCTTGAACCCACGAGGCGGAGGAGGTTGCAGTGAGCTCAGATCGCGCCGCTGCATTCCAACCTGGGTGACAGAGCGAGACTCTGTTTCAAAAAAAGAAAAAGAAAGAAAAAGAAACAGGGCTGGCCGAGGAGGGGACACTGTGGACCTGCTAGGGTCCTTGTCTGTCGGGAACAGGGGCAGCCTGGAGCCTTTTTCCTGTGGGCAAAAGGAACAAAAATGGCAAGGTGGGATCTGAGCCAGGCTCACACTATGAAACTAGATGGTAAGGAAGGACTTTCTGATTCATCAGAGGGGAAAAAAAAAAAAAAGACTGTTCCAGTTACTATGGCTGCATAACACATCTACCCAAAACAGCCATTTATCATATTCATGGGTTCTGTGGCTCAAGAATTTGGACAGAGCACAATGAACATGGAGATTCAAGAGGCCAGTGCTTGCCTCAAGGTGAGACTGACCCTGAGGTGAAATTTGCCCTGGGGGCTGTGGTGGGTTCAGGCTGACCTTGTCCCCTGCTGAGACCCCGTGTTTGCTTAGCTCCCCAGCACTCACCCTGAGAGTTGCCCAGTGAGTCGCATGCCCCTGGCTCAGGCTGTCTTCCGGGCACCGGACTTGAGCATCAGTCCCCAGCCTCTCAGCCCTACGTGCCGGTCATATGCTGGTTATCTCCAGCTTTGATCCCTCCCCACACTCCAAGTACCACTTACATTCCCCCTGGGATGTTTAGTAGGCGGGCGAGTGCAGCACCTCCAGAATGCAACGCCTAGTCTGCCCCTGGGGAGTGGACTGAGCACTTCCCTTCCCAAAGGTAAGTCCATAAATCCCGGAACCTGCGAATGTGACCTTATCTAGGAAAAGAGTCTTCGCAGATGTAATTAAGTAAAGGTTCTTGAGATCATCCTGGGTTACCTGGATGGGCCTTAAAGCCAATGACAGAAGTCCTTCTAAGAGACATGTGAGAAGATCAGGAGGCTGCCTGCAAACACAAGCAGAGGCTGGCATGGTGCAGCCACAAGCCAAGGAATGCAGAGCCCCCAGAAACCAGAAGTCGCAGGACAGAGCCACCCCTCGAGATTTTATCTTGAAGAGAGAGAATCCGTTTCTGGGTTTGTTGTCATTGTTGCTGGTTTTTGAGATGGAGTTTTGCTCTTGTTGCCCAGGCTGGAGTGCAGTGGCGCAATCTCGGCTCACTGCAACCTCCGTCTCCCGGATTCAAGCGATTCTCCTGCCTCAGCCTCCCGAGTAGCTGGGATTACAGCTGGAATGACAGATGCCCACCACCACGCCCAGCTAATTTTTTTATATTTTTAGTAGAGAGGGTTTTCGCCATGTTGGCCAGGCTAGTTTCGAACTGCTGACCTCAGGTGATCCACCCTCCTCGGCCTCCCAAACTGTTAGGATTACAGGCGTGAGCCACCACACCTGGCGGTTGTTGCTTTTGAGTCAGCATCTCAGTGTGTGGCCCAGGCTGGGGTGCAGTGGTGCAATTATAGCTCGCTGCAGCTGCAGCCTCCTGGGTTCAAGTGATCCTCCTGCCTCACCCTTCCAAAGGGCTGGGATTACAGGCATGCGCCACAGCATCTGGCCGCCTTACATCTTTTCTCCTGTTTTCTATCTCTCCATCTCTTAGTTTTTTAAACAATGAGATGTTCCTCAGCCTTATTTTCCAACCTTATTTTTGTTTAGGTTTTAAAAATTCACACCATTTTCCTTTCAGCATCCAAGAGCCCTTCCCTCGTGTCCACTGTTGCAGCGCTCTCCCTGCATGGCTGTGTCTCCTCTTTTCTCTCTGCGGGTGTGGTTTTGTGTAGTGTGATGCTTTCTTTTTCCTGCAGTGTTTTGATTCCAAACGGCTTCCGTCTGCCTTTCGCACGGTGGCTTCCTGCAGATTCTGCTAGTTGTTCCCTCCTATCAGCCAGGGACTGAATCTCCCAGACTGTGCGAAGGACCCGCTGACCGTGGGCTTCGCTGAGGCGTCAGCTGCCTGGCTGATGAGCCAGGGAGCAGAAGTCTTTCCCCCCGGAAGTGCCAGGTTGCAATCCCAGTCTCTGTTCATACACCCACTTAATCACCCTCCACACAGTACGGGGTCCCACTGCCCGGCTATGCCTTGGGACTCTCAAGCACACTCATTCTGTTTTACCCACTGCAGAGCCTAGTCGGCTATTTGGTTTTTTCTCACAATAGAGGAGGAGGCTTCTCTGAGTAGCAGACGGGATTAGAAGATCTGATTGCTGCTGCTTTTATAAAAATTGTAAAATATTATATAGCATGAAATTTAACATTTTAACCATTGTGTAACCAAGCGTACATCTCAGTGGCATCCCTTACATTCCCAGCATTGTGCAACCATCACCACCATCTGTCTCCAGAACTTGATCTCATCTTCCCACATGGAAACTCCATCCCCATCAAATACCAACTCCCCAGCCCGGCCCCCAGCCCCTGGAATCTCGATTCATTTTCTGTCTCCATGACTGATCGCTTCTTTTAAAGACTTTCATTCACCCACCTTATTTTAGTTCCTTCCCCCCTCCCCCCGCTCACTTCTTGGCCTCCCAGGGCCCCCAGTTCCTGAGCCTTTAGGTGATTCTGTGGCATCAGTTTATTTAGTGGCCTTGTGTAGATGTGTGTGTTCAATCCGCCAACATTACATGGACGTTTCTCTGTATCGGGGGTCCCAGGGGTACCGGTCCATGACCTGTTAGGAATTGGGTCGTACAGCAGGAGGTGAGTGATGGGTGAACGAGTGAAGCTTCATCTGTATTTACAGCCACTCCCCATTGCTCGCGTCACCGCCTGAGCTCCGCCTCCTGTCAGATCAGCGGCGGCCTTAGATTCTCATAGGAGCACGAGCCCTATTGTGAACTGCGCATGCGCAGGATCCAGGCTGCGCGCTCCTTTATGAGACTGGAATGCATGGTGATCTGTCACTGTCTCCCATCACCCTGAGATGGGATCGTCTAGTTGCAGGAAAACAAGCTCAGGGCTCCCACTGATTCTACATTATGGTGAATTGTAGAATTATTTTGTTATATTTTACAATGTCAATAATAGATATAAAGTGTGCAATAAATGTCACACGCTTGGGTCATCCTGAAATCACTTCCCTTGCCGCCCCACGGCCTGGTCCATGCAGAAATTGTCTTCCATGAAAACGGTCCCTGGTGCCAAAACGGGCTGGGGACTGTTGCTCTATAATATTTAAGTTTTCTTTTGCAGAGACTTTGTTTTTTGAGACAGGGTCTCGCTCTGTTGGCCAGGCTGGAGTGCAGTGGCACAATCACGGTTCATTGTAGCCTCAACCTCCCAGGCTCCAGGGATCCTCTCACCTCAGCTTCCTGAGTAGCTGGGACTACAGACACACGCCACCATGCCCAGCTAATTTTTTAAAAAAATTTTTAGTAGAGATAGGGTCTTGCTATGTTGCCCAGGCTGGTCTGCTGGGCTAAGTGATTCTCTCGCCTCAGCCTCCCAAAGTGTTGGGGTTACAGGCATGAGTCACCATGCCTGGCCCTTTGCAGATACTTTGTAAGCAACCAGGAGAATCATTTTATAATCACATTACACTACATAATCATTTAATGTTAGTGCTTAATGACAAAAGTTGGATATGAAACTATATAATCAGCATGCTCACACTTACGCCAAACACACACATATGCATAGAAAAGATGGAGCCGGGTGTGGTGGCGCACGCCTGTAGTCCCAGCTCCTCAGGAAGCCAAGGCGGGAGGATCGGCTTGAGCCCAGGAGTCCCAGGCCAGCCTGGGCAACATAGTGAGACCTCGGCTCTAAAATTAAAAAAGGAAAAAGAAAAGATACGAAGGTGTATGGCCACCGTAAACACCTCTGATCTTTGGGATTTGGTGTGATTCTTGGTCTCTCGTTTATACTTAAAGAAAAAAAAAAGTTTCTCCAATGTTGAATGTTGGTTCTATAATGAGAACAGGACAATTCCTGCTGGTTTTCCAGTTAGGCAGCCGATGGGGTCGCAGCTGCTCCCATTTTTCAGCAAGTGCCAAGGAAAGGCCAGATTTCCAGGGGGTCTGGGGTCCTCCACGTTCTTTCTCCATCCCAGGCCTGTGTGGTCGTGGTGGCTGTGGGCTGGGGGTGAGGCACAGGTGGGCAGTGAGGAGAGGGAAATTGGCCCAGTTTGTGTCTTAGAAAAATCCTTCTGGTGGCTGCCTTGAGGAGGTGTCTGAGGTGGAAAACCTGCCAGCAGCTATAGTCTGGAGAGGCCAGGTGGGGTACAAAGGGGCGCATCTGCTGACTGTGCGTGGGCTCAGTCATCAGAACTTGCAAACAGGCCTTCTGCAGGGGTGAGAGGCTGGGAAGATCCCCACGCTTCTGGCTTGGGGGTCCAGTGACTTAATGGCTCAGGAAGCGCTGTCCAAATGTTCTTAATAATAATAATTGTGTTTCTTTCTTGTTGAATGCACATATGCTACCCAGAAGTCCCACACTCCTGGAAATGCTTGTGTATGCAGAATTCCGGGTTTTCTAGTGATGTCAGGCTGATTGGCATCTGCCAGACAATTCTACGGAGCTCCCTGGGGCCCCTCGCCGTGAGCAGAAGCAGGGAAGGCTGCAGCCCCCCGGCCGAGAGCTCTTTGTCTTCATTGTAGCAGCGGTGGACGCAGCTCTGGGTCTGGCCCTTTCCAAGTCAGCGGGGCAGGGTCCGAGCTCCTCCTGTCACTTGGGTCAGCTGGACAGGGGCCGAGCTCCTCCTGTGACAGGCCCGCTGTGTCGCATGGCAGGTGTCAGTACCTGCTTGTCTGCTGGTAGAATTGCGTGATTCTCTGACAGAGGTTTTGACACCTTGGTACGTTCTGCACCTTGGTTGCTGGGGGAGACATCTGACATCAGCCCAGCCAGGAGAACCCAGCTGTGGTTCCAGGTGTGGTGCGTGGCTCCAGGGGGTGGTGTTTGGGGGGTCTCAGCCAGTCACGGCAAGGCTGTCCCCTTGACCTGTGCCTATTCTAGGTGGTCCTGGGAGCCTGATTCCAGGGGAACCTGGGAACCCGGTTCTGTTTAATGAACAGAGGAGAGGAGGACAGCTGGGGGCCTCTGGGAAAGATCTGATTTACATTTTCTTTCTTTTTTTGAGGCAGGGTCTCACTCTATTGCCCAGGCTGGAGTACAGTGGTGTAATCACCGCTCACTGCAGCCTCAACCTTCCGGGCTCAAGCGATCTTCCTACCTCATCCTCCCCTGTAGCTGAGACTACAGGCATGTGCCACCAACATCTGGCTAATTTTTGTATTTTTTGTAGAAATAGGGTTTCACCACGTTGCCCAGGCTGCTCAAACTCCTGGGCTGAAGCGATTCACCTGCCTTGGCCTCCCGAAGTGCTGGGATTACAGGTGTGAGCCACCATGCTGGTTCTGTTTTTAAGGTTTTACTCTGTCACCCAGGCTGGAGTGCGGTGGCACAATCACAGCTCACTGCATGTAACCTCCGCCTCCTGGCTTGAAGCGATCCTCCCGCCTTACCCTCCTGAGTAGCTGGGGCTGCAGGCATGCACCACCTGGCTAAAAAAATGTGCCTGGCTAATTTTTGTATCTGTTGTAGAGATGGGGTTTTGCCATGTTACCCAGGCCGGTCTCAAACTCCTGAGCTCAAGCAACCCACCCGCCTTGGCCTCCCAAAGTGCTGGGATTCCAGGCATAAGCCACCACGCCCAGCCTGATTTACTTTATCTCAGTGGATTTGCCACTTCTGGACATTTCCTGTCATAGAGTTGTACAACATGCAGCCTTTTGTGACCGGCTTCCTTCACATGTCTTTCAGCTTCATCGTTGCTGCAGCGTGTCAGCTCACCAGTCTTCCTTTTTTTTTAATAAACGGAGTCTCGCTCTATTGCCCAGGCTGGAGTGCAGTGGTGTGACCTCGCCTCACTGCAACCTCCGCCTCCCAGGTTCAAGCGATTCTCCTGCCTCAGCCTCCCCAGTAGCTGGGACTACAGGTGTGCACCACCACGCCCAGCTAATTTTTTTGTATTTTTAGTAGAGGCAGGATTTCACCATGTTGACTGGGCTGCTCTTGAACTCCTGGCTCTGATGATCCACCCACCTCGGCCTCCTAAAGTGCTGGGATTACAGGCGTGAGCCACTGTGCCCAGCCTCACCATTTCTTTTGAAGACAGAATAACATTCCGCTGTGTGGGCACACCACGTTTTGTTGATCCATTCATCAGGGTGGGCATTTCGATTTTTCCACTTTCTGGCTATTGTGAATAATGCTGCTGTGAACATTTGTGAACACAAATGTTTTAATGTGGAAGTCTTTTTCCTTCTCCTGGTTACTTAGGAGTGCAACTGTGAGGTTTCATGGTAGTCTGTCCTTTGGATGTCTTGAAAAGCCAGCAGTGGTTTAGGCCTTTGCAGCCAGCCTCTGAACCAGACTCTTTATAACTGTCTCCTTTGGCCCTCACTCTCCCCCTGGGAGGGAGGTGTGGGTGTTCTGTTTTTTTAGGTGAGGAAACAGAGGTGCAGGGCAGTGGGGAGACTTGCTGCCCCTCACTGCAACGTCCGCCTCCTGGGTTCAAGCGATTCTCCTATCTCAGCCTCCTGGATAGTTGGGATTATAGGCATGAGCCACCACGCCTGGCTAATTTTTGTGTTTTTAGTAGAGACGGAGTTTCACCATGTTGGCCAGGCTGGTCTCAAACCCTGACCTCAGGTGATCTGCCCACCTCGGCCTACCAAAGTTCTGGGATTATAGGCATGAGCCACCGCGCCCAGCCAGACTCTCTCTCTCTCTTTTTTTTTTTTTTTGAGACGGAGTCTCGCTCTGTCTCCAGGCTAGAGTGCAGTGGCGTGATCTCGGCTCACTGCAACCTCCGTTTCTCGGGTTCAGGTGATTTCCCTGCCTCAGCCTCCTGAGTAGGTGGGACGACAGGCACACGCCAGCATGCCCAGCTAATTTTTGTATTTTTAGTAGAGATGGAGTTTCACCATGTTGGCCAGGATCGTCTCAATCTCTTGACCTCGTGATCTGCTCACCTTGGCCTCATAAAGTGCTGGGATTACAGGCGTGAGTCACCGTGCCCAACCGACTCTCTGTTTTTATTTAAGAGTACAGCACTAATAGCTCACGGAAAGCTCTAGGTGTGCGGGTGGGGGAGGGGTGAGTTCACTAGTGGTGTCATTGTCAGCTGACAAGGAGATCAGTGATTTCTTTGGGGGAAAACCTTGCATATCGCCGTCTGGAGGTCTGGCCTCTTGGGCAGGCCATTTTCCCCAGTGTGGTAGCGTAATAGCTCCCCAGCGCTGTCTGTCCATGTCATAATCCCTAGGATCTGTCAATGTGTTACCTTAAATGGCAAAGGAGACTTTGCAGGTATGATTAAGAATCTCGAGACTCGGAAACTCTTACGAGGCCAAATGTGGTAGCTGATGCCTGTAATCCCAGCGCTGAAGCTGAAGCAGGAGAACTGAGAACAACCCAGGCAACATAGTGAGACCTCGTCTCTACAAAAAATAAAAAATTAGCTGGGTGTGGTGATGCACGCCTGTAGTCTCAGCTGCTTGGGAGGATGAGGTGGGAGGCTGGCTTGAGCCCGGGAGGTGGAGGCTGCAGTGAGCTGTGATTGCACCACTGCACTCCAGCCTGGGTGACACAGCAAGACCCTATCTCAAAAAACAGAAAAGGAAGAAAAGAAATTCTTCTGAATTATCGTGGTAGGCCCAGTGTAATCACAAGAGCCCTGAAAACAGAGAGGCATGAATGTAAGAGACAGACACGGCAATGTGGTGATGGAAGCAGAGAGAGACTGGAGATGCTACCCTGCTGGCTTTGAAGATAGGGCCATGGATGACAGGTGGCCTCTAGAAGCTAGAAAAGGCAAGGAACAGGCCAGGCACAGTGGCTCACGCCTATAATCCCATCACTTTGGGAGGCCAAGGCTGGCAAATCACCTGAGGTCAGGAGTTCGAGACCAGCCTGGCCAACATGGTGAAACCCCATCTCTACTAAAAATACAAATATTAGCCAGGCGTGGTGCTGTGTGCTTGTAATCCCAGCTACTTGGGAGAATGAGGCAGGAGAATCGCTTGAACCCGGGAGGTGGAGGTTGCAGTGAGCCAAGGTCGTGCCATTGCACTCCAGCCGGGGCATCAGAGTGAGACTCTGTCACCAAAAAAAAAAAAAAGAAAAAAGAAAGAAAAGGCAAGGAACAGAAACAGATTCCCTCCCACAGACTACAGAAGGAACACAGCCCTGCGAACCTGTGTTAGACTCTGGGCCTCCAGAACTGTAAGATAACACATTTGTGTTGTTTTAAGCCATGAAATTGGCAGTCATTTGTTCCAGCAGCCATAGTTACTCTCCAGGTAATGAATGCCCCCAGTGAAGAATCCTCTAACTTTCTGCCCAGGGAGCTGGAGTCTCCCCGACCAGTGTGCACTTTGATTTTTCCTCCAGTGTTCAGAATGACGCGTCATCCCTGTCCTGGTCCCACCTGGTGTCCCGGATGCAGACCCGAGCTTTGTTGGAGATGGAGGATACTGAGCATTCGCCTGTGTTTTTGGATGCAGGCTCCATGCTGGGCTCGGGGTTGGCTGGAGAGCGTGAGATGGTGGAGGAGATGCACTTTCTCCCCCGAGAGCGAGAAGAGCATGTTGATTATGCTCGCTCATGGCTCTGGAGCCCCAACATCTGGCTGCAGAGTCCACTTCTGCTGCCTCCTGGCTTTGTGACAAGCCACTGAACCCCTCCAGACCTCCGTGGCCTCGCCTGTAAAACGAGGATAGTGCTAGGAACAGTAGTATCCGGCGCTGTGGGGGCCTGCATGATTAACTTCCTTAGGACGCCAGGAACCGCCCTGGCCGGGAGTGAGGGCTGCACGCAAGTCGTTACTAGTGAAGTTATGTTCGAGTCTGCGTTGTGTGCCGGGCGTTACGCCGAGTCCTGCACCTGCACTGCGTCCTTTCATCTTCATGGCAGCTCTGTGGGGTCGTTTCAGCGAAATCTTTCCCTGGGAGAAATTCCTGGGAACAGGCAGTGCCAGCTCACTTCTGTGACTTTCAACGGCCCGGGGTCCCCAGTTGCTTACTGCACCCCAGTTGCTTACTGCAGTGGGATCCTCACCCAGCACGGGCCTCCCTGTCCAGGCTGGATGGCGGAGGCCTCCGGTCTCAAGCCACTCTGGGGCTGCGGGAGTTGGTTGGACGGGGACATGACGTCTGGAAGCAGTTTGCATGAGGGGACCTGAGACTGGGGCTGGGGGTGTCGTGGGAGGCTTTTGAGCTCCAGGGCCCTCAGTACATGGCTCCCTCCTCCCCAGCCACGCACAGCCCTTCTGCACAGGGCCTCGCTGGGGAGCAATTGTTGGGGAAGTGGTGAGGGGGGTGGGGGGCTGGGGTGGGGCGGGGT
>NC_045446.1:5457306-5472430 GCF_002776525.5 Piliocolobus tephrosceles | reverse complement strand
CCAGGCTGGTCTTGAACTCCTGACCTCAGGTGATCCACCCACCTCGGCCTCCCAAAGTGCTGGGATTACAGGTGTGAGCCACCGCGCCTGGCCTAAATGTCTATCTCTTTAAGCCAAGGAGGCTGTAGGACTTTGTTATGGCAACCCCAGGCAACGAATACAGTGCCCTGACTTCTAATTCCTTACGTCGCAAAAGGTTCTCTGTGGATGTGATTGAGTAAAGGATCCTGAGCTGGGAGGTGATCTGGGTGGGCCCTGCATGTAATCACAGCGTCCTTATAAGGGAAAGCAGGAGGGTCAATGTCGGAGAAGTGGTGATAGAGTGGAGGTTAGAAGGATGCAGGGCCCTGAGCCAAGGAACAGGGGCTGCCTCTAGAAGCTGGGAAACACAGGGAAGTGGGTTCCCTCCTACAGCCTCTGGAAGGAGCACGGCCTTTGACTGTAGCCCCAAAGACCCCCTTGAGACCTCTGACCTCCAGAACTGTAAGATGAAACATTGTGTTGGTCGAGCACGGTGGCTCACGCCTGTAATCCCGGCACTCGGGAGGCCGAGGTGGGTGGATCACCTGAGGCCAGAAGTTCAAGACCAGCCTGACTAACATGGTGAAACCCCATCTCTACTAAATATACAAAAATTAGCCGGGCGTGGTGTCGGGGGGAGGTGTGCCTGTAATCCCAGTTACTCAGGAGGCTGAGACAGGAGAATCGCTTGAACCCAGGAGGCAGAGGTTGCAGTGAGCCGAGATCGCACCACTGCACTCCAGCCTGGGCAACAGTGCAAGACTCTGTCTCAAAAAAAAAAAAGAAAGAAAGAAATTGTGTTTTTCTTAGCCACTAAGCATGTCATCAATTTGTTCCAACAGCCACAGGAAATGAATAAAGGGTCCTGATGTCATGGGCTGGCTGGTGATGGAGAATCTTGAAGCCTGTGAATGTGAGTTCTCATGGCCCTGGCCCGCAGCTGGAGAAGGGCAGGCACGGGAGAGCAGGGAGCATGCTGGCACCAGGTGGCAGAAAAGGGAAGAGCCAGGACTCTAGATACTGAGATACTGGCAGTCCAGGTGCTTGGAGACTGATACGATTTGGATCTGTGTCCCTGCCTAAATCTCATGTTGAGCTGTAATCCCCATTGTAGGACGTGCGGCCTGGTGGAAGGTGATTGGATCCTGGAGGTGGATTTCCCCCGTGGTGCTGTTCTCGTGATAGGGTTCTCACAGAATCGGGTTGACAGTGTGAGGCACCGCTCCTGTCTCTCTCTTCGTCCTGCTCCCACCATATGAGATGTACCTGCTCCCCCTTCGCCTTCCACCATGACCGTGTTTCTGGAGACCTCCCCTGAGCACACACCGCCATGTTTCCTGTGCAGCCTGCAGAACTGTGAGCCAGTTCAGCCTTTTTCTTTATCAATTTCCCAGTCCCAGGTGTTTCTTTCTCTCTTTTCCTTTTTCTTTTCTTTCTTTCTTTCTTTCTTTTTTTTTTTTTTTTTGAGACACTGCCTGGCCTCTCTTATTACCCAGGGTAGAGTGTGGTGGTGCCGTGATCACAGTTCACTGCTACCTCCACCTCCCAGGCTCAAGCCATCCTTCCACCTCAGCCTCCCGAGTAGCTGGGCCTACAGGCACACGCCACCACACTTGGCTAATTTAAAACAATTTTTTTTTTTTGGTAGAGATGGGGTTTTACCATGTTGTCCAGGTTGGGGTTGAACTCCTGAGCTCAAGGGGCAATCCACCTGCCTTGGCCTCCCAAAGTGCTGGGATTACAGGCGTCAGCCACTGTGTCCCACCGGGTATTCCTTTATAGCAGTGTGAGGATGAACTAATACAGAGACTGACGTGCTTCAGTCAACCCCGGACACTGTAGGGAAATATGGTTATTTTTCCTGCACAGAACAATTTGCTCTTCCTCTGTGGAGACCTCTTGGGTTTCCCCTATCTTTGGGTTCCAGGTGGGGTTCTGTGGGTTGACATTTGGCCCAGGCCAGCCACAGCATAGTATACCTCCTGACCAAGGTCATTGTTTCAGGAATGGGCACATGGCTCCAGCTGGTCTGATTGTCATCGCTCCTGATCCACCCTTTTCTGGGGTTTTGAAGAAGTGGTGGGCTCTCAGCTGGAGAAGAAAGGACCACCAGGTCTTGCTGGTAGCATGCTTGCCCTCACAGGCTGGAGCTGGCCTGAAAAGGACTTAACAAAGAAGCCAAAGCTGGGAGCTGGGGAGAGCCAGGCTGCTGATCACACCAGGATCCAGCCATGCCTGAGGTAGGATCACATCAGGATCCAGCCATGCCTGAGGTAGGATCACACCAGGATCTAGCCATACCTGAGGCATGATCACACCAGGATCCAGCCATGCCTGACACAAGACCGTGCCGTGGATATTCTAATTGTGGGTGCCATAACCTCTGAGAAGGAGTGTGCTTAATGTAGGTTACACGGTTTCCATCTCTCAAAACTGATTCCTAGCTGATGGGGAAACTGCGACCTGGGAGTGGCGTGTTGCATACGGCAAACTAATGTGTAGGATTGGTGGGGTCTGCGTGGGGTGTGGAGGGGGACAGTGAGCTTCTTCTCAATGCCCAGCTGCGCCATTTGCGATGCTAGCAGGAAGGTGGTGAGTTGTTATACAAGTTCTACTTTGTGTAAACTCTGATGTTGTGCTCAGACTGTGTGTGTCTACTGAGGAAGGCCTGACATGCATTTACTGGGACTACTATTACAAAGCCACAGGCCAGGAGGCTTACACAACAGACATTGATTCTCCCACAGTCCTGGAGGGTGGAGTCTGAGATCAAGGAGTCAGCAGGGCTGCTTCCTCCTAAGACCTCTCTCCTTGGCTGGCAGATTCTGCTACCTTCTCCCTACATCACAAAGTTGTCCTTCTGTGTCTGTGTCTGTGTCCTCATCTCCACTTCTTATAAGGACACCAGTTGATATCATTTGGCTGTGTACCCACCAAATCTCATCTTGAATTGTAGTTCCCATAAGGAGGAACCCGGTAGGAGGTAAATGAATCATGGGGGTGGTTACGCTCATGCTGTTCTCATGATAGTGTGTGAGTAACTCGTGTGATCTGATGGTTTTATAAGGGGCTTCCCTCTTTGCTTGGCACAAACTTCACTCACCTGCCGCCATGTAAGACGTGCCTGTTTTGCCGCCCACGATTGTAAGTTTCCTGAGGCCTCCCTAGCCATGCAGAACTGTGAGTCAATCAAACCTCTTTTCTTTATAAATTACCCAATCTGGGGTATGTATTCATAGCAACATGAAAACAGACTAATACACCAGTCATGGGGGATTAGGGTCTACCCTAATGACCTCATGTTAACTTAATCACCTCCTTAAAGAATGTAGGGGGTCCCATCCAACAAAATCAGTATTCTGGGGGCTGAAGTACCTGAAAATGGGAATAACTGATCTGTGCACAGAGGTCCCTTCCACCAGGGATTAGCCATTCAAGGAGGTTGAGAGTTGTCGTTGTTAGTTCCTGCTGCTATAACAAAATACCTTATACCTGGTACTTACACTTATGAAGAGTAGAAATTTCTTTCTAGGCAAGAGGATTGCTTGTGCCCAGGGCTTTAAGATCAGCCTGGGAAATGTACCAAGACACTATCTCTACAAAAAATAAAAAAAAATAGCTAGGTGTGGTGGCTTGCGCCTGTAGTACTGGCTACTCAGGCTGAGGCAGGAGGATCACTTGAGCCCAAGAGTTCAAGTCCGCTGTGAGCTATGATGGTGCCACTGCACTCCAGCTTGGGCAACAGAGTAAGACTCTGTCTCAAAAAAAAAAAAAAAAAAAAAAAAAAAAGAAAAGAAAAGAAAGAAAAGAAAAAAGAAATTTATTTCTCTTGGTTCTGGAGGCTGGGAAATCCAAGATCAAAGTGCCAGCAGACTTGGTATTTGGTGAAGGCCCAGTCTTGCCTTCATAGTGGCACCTCTTCCTGTGTCCTCACATGGCTGAAGGGCAAAAGGGCTGGCCAGTTTCCCCGATCCCTTTCAAAAGGGCACCAATCACCTCCTAAAGTCCTCACCTTTTAATACTATCACACTGGTGATTAAATTTCAACATATGAATTTTGAAGGGACACATACACTCAAACTATAGCAAGAGTCAAGTGGCCTAAACTTGTAGGCAGCGATGAATGCCCCCACTCCACGCTGAAGTCCCGGCAAAGGCAGGGGTCCTGCCAGCCAACCTGAGAAAGTCCCTCCAGGGCACGCTTCCTGCCTGAGAAGCTGGATGTCATCCCAACTGTGAGAGCCATCTGTCCCCTCAGCTGTGACCTGGGGATGGGGGCAGCAGATGAGCCCTGTTGGGGAAATAGAAATCAAGCCCTAAAGGAACACACAGACTCATAAACACAAAAGTAGCAGATTTTATCAGTGAGCAGCAACAGCAAACAACAGCCCAGCCCAGAATGTGGGGAGGTAGCCCCACATGGCTACAAAGCTAGAGTAGATCTCTGTTTCTATGGAATGAAAGCTACAGTTGGCTGTTATTCTAGCTTCTGTTGGTAGTTACATTGACGCAATGTGATGTCCTGATTTTCCTACCTCTTTTATCAGTTCTTCCCGTGGCTGTCCTGGCAGTGCCCCTATAGTCACATTTTTTTGACATTCTTCAGGAGGACTAAATTCAGTTCAGTTCCCTGCAGTGTCCCCCCACCCCACAAATATTGCACGACTCACAGAGCCAGGTTGCAGACCAGGAAGAGGTGGGGAAAATTGGAGGAACATCTTGGCCCTTGTGCCAATTGAAGGACCGTGACTCTGCAAGGCCTTGGCTTTGATTGTGGGAGTTGATGGAACGCACATATCCCACAAGACAACCATGCTTTTAAGAGAGTTGGAGGCCAGCCAAATCCCAAACCTGGGCAGCCAATGGTCATGACGCCCATGGCCCACGATGTTGCTCGGCGGGGGATTGTGACCTCACTTCTGGCTTCACGTGAGTTCAACATGCTCCAGACTTGGACAACCACCCTAGTCCACCCCATCAGCTCCATAATTCATTTTGGGGAAAGTACATCAGTTTCTAGGCCAAGAAGCCTCAATTGCAGTATATCCAACAAGAGTCAGTCGCAGGAGTTTTCTGGGAAATACTGTGGAAAAGGAACTCTTCTCCTTCTGGAGCCATGGAGCTGGTGGGACGGAAAGAAGTCTGCACAGTGGGAACCCATTATGCCAACTAAGGGGGAGTGCCTGCCTGAGAAAAAGGTCACAGTGGAGAGCAGAAATGATGGAGAGAGAAATAGGTTCCTGATGACACTGTTAGATCACCTGGATCGGCCCATGCCTGAAGCCGTGATATTTTGGCACTTTTAGTTACTAAAGCAAATACATTCCTTTCCCTTTGATCCAGTTTGACCTCAGTTTCATTCGCTTGCTACCCAAAACATCTCCACTTATGCAGTTACCCAAATGACAATAATGTGTATCTGGGTTCCTTGGTTGAGACAGCTATAATCAGCCCTGTCTGACTTAAGGAAAAATTAAAAAGAAAGATAGACATTCATTGGAAGCCTGTGAAGGAGCTGCTGAATTGACTGGTGCCTAGAGAACAGGCTGGAGAAGTACAGGGGCTACTCAAGGGCTAGACGTGGCCAAGGCGCCTTCTCTCGTTGGGTTACTCGTGTCAGACTTCAGTTCTCTCAGAGTGTAGGTCTCAGTGGGCAGCCCTAGGCCATGTATTGGTTCCCCGTGGCTGCCATAACAAATACCAGAAACTTGGTGGCTTAACACAACTGGAATTCATTCTCTCACAGTGCTGGAGGCCAGAAGTCTGAGATGAAGGTAGGGTCAGGCTGGCTCCCTCTGGATGCTTGAGGGGACGATCCACTCTTTGCCCCTCTCCCAGCTTCTGGTGGCTCCTGCAACCCTGGCGTTCCTTGCCTTGTAGCTGCTTCTCTCCAGCCTCTGCCTCCTTCATCAGGCAGTGTTCTCCTTTCCATCTCTGTTCGCCTGGCTTTCCGATAAGGACACCTGTCATATTGGACTGGGGCCTTCACTACTCCATATGACCTCATCCTGTCTAAGTACCTCTGCAAAGACCCTATTTCCAAATCAGGCCACATTCTGAGATTCTGGTGAGCGTGGCATTTTGGGATACACCCTTTCACCCAGTGCAGGCCACGCCCATCCCCTGCTTGTATGAGATGATGAGGAGGGTTTTCAGCAAGGGGTTCCTTGCACAAGATACTGGATTCCAGGGTACAAGGTACTGGATTTACCCGCTCATCAAGACAGGGTGGCCGTTCCTACCAAGGGTGTTCTGCTTGCTTTAGAAAGGGGATTGGACGTTGGACCCACCGCAGGCAACAGGGCCATCTGTACACGTCCTTTCTCTAGTGCGTGCATTTCCAAAATATCCCTCTTGCCATGGCCAGAGCATCTGAGAACATCCTGGCGCATCCTTTGCTGTGTATGTCCCCAGTCGCTGGGGGACAGCGTCCTCTGGGTCCTCTGTGGATGTGGTGAGGGGGACAGTGCCTGCCGTGGGAGATTCACCTGTTTTTTTCTGGGGTATTTGAGTTCTTCTCTCTACATTCTATGCGGTGGTCTTTCTGTCATCTGACTTCCCTGGCCTGGGTGAGTTTCCGATCCGTGCTAACCAAATTCCCAGGCCACATCCAACCCTGCGGGCCTGGCCGTGGGACGCGGGGGCTCTGTACATGCACACGTATGACGCATTCCATTCACTCTTCAATAACGGGCGCCCTCCCCTGTTAAGTGCTCCCAAAATGTCGTTCCCACAGAAATCACCCAGATGTTGAACAACAGAGTATGAAATTCCTGCGTTCCTCTCCAGCCGCCCTGGGTCAGGCTGGGATCTGATCCAAGGTAAGGATGACTGTGGGGGGGGGGGGGGGGGGGGGGGGGCAGGGGGAATCTTGTTTCCTCTAATGCAGCTCCCTGGAGAGGGCAGCAGCTCTTCTAGGAAGGCTGGGACCGCCTCCTCAGACCAGGGAGGACGGCGTCCTTCAGGCACAAGAAGCCCCTGGGTGGTTCTTCGCGGTTTGGCTGGTTGGGGTCAGGATCTGTCCTGTGTCTTCCGGGAATTTCCGAGTATCTCCTTTTCCATGGATGGATGGGCAGCCTCTTACGAGGAATTGCCTGGCTCATGGTGAGTGCTCAGAGGTGTTTGTGGAACGAATAACAGATCCATGAAGCTCTGAATTCCATGGGCGTCTGATCTAGCAAACTGCAGAGGGGCATTGTGAGCTGCTTTACCCGAATCAATCGGCGTCCAGGCTACAAAAACAGGCAGAGGAGGTGGTTCTTCCAGCATTGCATAAAAGTCTTCCATTTCGGCCGGGCACAGTGGCTCATGCCTGTAATCCCAGAACTTCAGGAGGCCGAGGCGGGTGGATCAAGAGGTCAGGAGTTCAAGACCAGCCTGGCCAAAATGGTGAAACCCTGTCTCTACTAAAAAGACAAAAAATTAGTTGGGCATGGTAGCAGGTGCCTGTAATCCCAGCTACTCGGGAGGCTGAGGCAGAGAATTGCTTGAACCCGGGAGGCGGAGGTTGCAGTGAGCTGAGATCCGGCCACTGCACTCCAGCCTGGGCGACAGAACGAGACTCTTTCTCTCAAAAAAGAAAAAAAATGTCTTCGGTTTCAGTCTAAATCTCAAAATAAGACATTAGAGGTTGACTTGTCACTATGCTGAGTGAGGCATCCGGGACTGTCAGAAGCCGCCGTGTCAGGGCCTGGGGCTTCTCCTGCTTTTCATAAACGTCTATGGCAGCAGCTGCAAGCCAGTGTCACCCCTCAGACTGTCCCCGGTTAACCCCTGACCATCTGGCATTGGAATGGAACCTCCTCCGCCTTCCATCCAGCGGGCACATTTTGTGGGGCCCAAAGCTTATCCATCCAAAGAGTGCCGCTTATTAAGAAAAAGAATATAGGCCGGCTGTAGTGACTCACGCCTGTAATCCCAGTACTTTGGGAGGCTGAGGCACGAGGATTGCTTGAGCCCAGGAGTTCAAGACCAGCCTAGGCAACATGACAAAACCCCATGTCTACAAAAAATACAAAAATTAGCCTGGCATGGTGGCACATGCCTGTAGTCCCAGCTACTCAGGAGGCTTGAGGTAGAAGGTTCACTAGAGCCCAGGAAGTCAAGGCTGCAGTGAGCCGTAATCGTACCACTGTACTCCAGCCTGGGTGACAAGAGTGAGAACCAGTCTCAAAAAAAAAAAAAAAAAAAAAAAAACAAAAACAAAATTATAAGCACAAAATTAGGGACAACAGTGAACACATTTAAAATGAGAAAAGAAATCACAGCAAATTACAGATTTTAAAAAGCTGACAAATCTCACAAGTAATACATAATACAGAAAAACAGTTGTGATAATTTTTTTAGCTTTTTTGTCTGACACTCTTTGATATCCTTTTCAGATGTCAGTGGTTTTGAATATTTTCCATAGTGAGAGTCAAAAGCTAATTCAATCTAGTTTTAGCATGGTTGATCAAAATGTGTTTTGTATTGTTTTTAGATGTTTCTTAACTTCACATCTTATTTAATTGATACTGTCATGTACATTTTTAGGATTGTTGTCAAAATTGTGAAGACCCCATCAAGTTTTTGTTTTGTTTTGAGACCGAGACTTGCTCTGTCACCCAGGCTGGAGTGCAGTGGCGCGATCTTGGCTCACTGCAAGCTCCGCCTTCTGGGTTCACACCATTCTCCTGCCTCAGCCTCCCAAGTAGCTGCGACTACATACAGGCACCTGCCACCACACCCGGCTATTTTTTTTTTTTGTATTTTTTAGTAGAGACGGGTTTTCACCATGTTAACCAGGATGGTCTCGATCTCCTGACCTCATGATCCACCCACGTCGGCCTCCCAAAGTGCTGGGATTACAGGCGTGAGCCACCGCGCCCGGCCTCAAGTTTTTTTCATACATGATTGGTAAAATTTCAGGGCATTTCAACTTCTCTTGTACAGTGATTAGTCTGAAATAGTCTTTGAACTGATGACATTTGTTAATTCATTTGTTGTCAGCGTCTGTGCTGCAGTGGTTTTTCAAGATTTTAAGTTGTCTTCAAGAAATTTAAATGTTTCCCAATATGTTCATAAAATGTACTCCTCATCATGAATTGGATGATCAAAAATCCAGGAGCCTACTGATTTCTTCTATTTCTAATTGATCTTTTCTTCTTAATGAATTGCTTTTGGTTACAATTCAGTTCTCAGTTTCAAACTGATTTCTATTGATTTCAATATTCACTTTTTATCCCATCTGTTTCATATCCCATTACTTTTTGTCTGAACTTTCTCTTCGTTCTTTAAGAAATAATACATTTAAAGATAACAAAAGAAGGTCCTCTTCATTTCTGAACTTGTCAGTCTAATTCTCTCTCCTTGAAATCCAGAATTGGACCTGAGGGGCAAATGCAGCTTCTGTGGGACTGGACCTGAGGCAGGAGAACTTGGACTTTGGAACCCTCCAGAATGCAGGGGCAGAGGTGGCCTGTGTGCAAGAGAGAAGGATGGAGCCCATGTACGGAGAGGCAAGTGGTGAGAGCAGGGGGCACAGCAGTCCTGAGTTCCTGTGTCTCTGCCATTTCTGAAAGGTTCTGGTGCCTTCCAGAGGGAGACCCAGTAGCCAACCTGCCCTGGGGCTCCCTGATTTCATCGCAAGCTCCCTGAGCCCTGGTCCCAGTCTCGTAGGCCAGATCAGATACAGGTCTTTGATGATGGCTGGAGAGGGACCCACAGCATGATCAGGAGGGTGGAGGCTGACTCTGTTGGAGGAAGAGTGGCGATCAGACCACCCCTGAGAGAGGGGCATTTGGGGTACATCTGATTCCCTGATCTGGATGCCTTCTCCTTCCTCTTTGTCCAATGCATCCTTATTATCCTTCAAGGCCTAGGCAGTGCCTGCCTCCTCCAGGAAGTCCCCCAGACTTTCAAGCCCTCACTTCCTTCTCCTGAGACTCCATTCCCCTTATCACATCTACAGCCCTTACTGTTCTTTTTTAATTTTTAAGAAATGGAGTCCCCCTCTGTCACCCAGGTTGGAGTGCAGTGGCACACTCATAGCTCACTGGAGCCTTGAACTCCTGGGCTCAAGTGATCCTCCTGACTCAGCCTTCAGGGTAGCTGGAACTACAGGCTCGCACGGACACACTCAGCCCTGTTCTGTCTTTTTAAGTGGATTGGTTTTGTCTGCCCAACTAGTCAGTGAGCTCTTTGACAACTGGGACCACAGTTTCTGTTTCTGTTTTTCACCTTTGCTGCAAATGCAGTGCATCTTTAATAAGCAATGACCTGGCCAGGTGTGGTGGCTCATGCCTGTAATCCCAACACTTTGGGAGGCCGAGGCGGGTGGATCACCTGATGTCAGGAGTTTGAGACCAGCCTGGCCTACATGGCAAAACCCCATCTCCATTAAAAATACATTTCCATTAAAAATCCTGTGTTAAAAATATTTTTAATATAGGAGCTGGAGGCAGGGATAGGGAACAATGGGTGACAGCCACCCCACCTAAGCCCAGTGGACTGAAAACAAGGAAGAGGCATGCTCAAGTTAAAACTGGCAGGCATGGCTGGGCAGGGTGGCTCACGTCTGTAATCCCAGCGCTCTGACAGGTCGAGATGGGCAGACCACTTAAGGTCAGGAGTTTGAGACCAACCTGGCCAATATGGCAAAACCCGTCTCTACTAAAAATACAAAAATTAGCCAGGCATGATGGCGTGTGCCTGTAATCTCAGCTACTCAGGAGGCTGAGGCAGGAGAATCACTTTAACTCAGGAGGTAGAGGCTGCAGTGAGCCGAGATTGCTCCATTGCACTCCAGCTTGGGTGACAGAACAAGACTCCATCTCAAAAATAAAAATTAAAAAAAAAAAAAGCAGCAGCAGCAGCAATGACCTGTTGAATGTGCTGGATGGTTTTATTTTAATGCCTCCTCTGAGACACACTCGTGCTGCGCCACACACCAAGCACATGGTGCACACCTGTTATTGACCCTCTCAGCCTGAGCTGGTAGAAGTGTAAATGCCCAGTGGGTTCACCTTTCCCATTTAGACAAGGGCCCATTTAGACAGAGCCCATTTATCAAGACAGGGGAATTGTAATGGAGAGAAATTCATGCAGAGCTGGCCGTGCGGGAGACTGCAGTTTTAGTATGACTCAAATCAGTCTCTCTGAGCATTTGGGGATCCGAGTTTTTAAAGATCATTTGGTGGGTAGGGGCTTGGGAAGTGGGGAGTGCTGACTGGTCAGGCTGGAGTTGGAATCATAGTAAGTTTTTCTTGCCGTCTTTTGTTCCTGGGTGGGATGGCAGAACTGGTTGATCAAGATTACCGGTCTCAGTGGTGTCAGCTGGTCCATCGAGTGCAGGGTCTGAAAATGTCTCAGGCACTGCTCTTAGGTGTTCCAATAGTGATGTTATCCTCAGGAGCAATGTGGGGAGGTGCAGACTCTTGCAGCCACAGGCTGCAGGACCCCTAAACTGTAATTTCTAATCTTGTAGCTAATTTGTTAGTCCTGCAAAGGCAGACTGGTCCCCAGGCAAGGAGGGGGTCTTTTTGGGAAAGGGCTATTATCAATTTTGTTTCAGAGTCAAACCCTGAACTGAATTCCTTCTCAAAGTCACTTGGGCCTGTGCCCAGGAATGAACAAGGACAGCTTGAAGGTTCGAAGCAAGACAGAGTTGGTTAGGTCTGATTTCTTTCACTGTCATAATTTCCTCAGTTTTAATTTTTGCAAAGGCAGCTTCAATCAGAAGGAGCTGGAGCCAACAGTCGAGGGGCGGCCAGAGGAGTTTGATTCCAGAGCTGGTTCTGCCACTCGGCAGCTGTCACAGTCTAAGGGAGACAATGTGTCCACCTACCTCAGGGAGTAACCTGAAGGTTCAATCGGACCATGATGTTCTGTCTCGTGTGCACGGGTGAGGGAGAGGAGGCCTCAGGTCGTGACAACTGGCCAGTGTGCCCCAAAGACTGGACAGGAAGTAAAAGCTCAGACATTCACCTGGGGTCTACAACAGAGACAGGCACATAATAGGGGTCTGAGAAATGTTTATTCAGTACATGAAGAAGTTACCTTAACATCCTGTTAATTTCAGAGCATCAGTTCCTAGACAGTATCACAAATGGCAAACATAAAGAGTTAGGGAAAAAGAAAACAGCATGAATTTGCATCGTGGGACCATGCTTTGGTGTACTGATTGTGCCTTGCTTTTCCCGCAGTCCTTTTCTGCCCCTTTCTTTCCTTTCTTGCAAACAAGGCAGGAGCTGCTCTGGTTGAGACAGTGAGAACTTGCCTACACCACTTCCCCTGGTCCACTGGAGTGAATGGCTGGACTACATTTCCCAGATGCCTTTGTGGTATGAGTCACATGACTGAACTCCAGCCAGTAGCATGCTTCATGGTAGAGGCCTGTCATGTTTGATCTCTCCTCTTTCCTCCCACCCTCTGGCTGAATGAGAGGCCATGAGGACCCAGCAGAGGGCGAAGCCATAAGGTGGAATTGAGGTAGAAGGTGGATCACGACTCTAGGAGCAGGGTTTGGACTTTTGGCCAAATTGAAGACAGGTAAGAGGGAAAAGCACCTGACCTTAAGACACACCCACCAATGCCCTGTCACTTTGCCATTGCCATGGCAACACCTGGAAGTTACCGCCTCTTTTCCATGACCAGGATCTGATGACCTAGAAGTTACCATAATCTACCCCTTAACTTGCATATAATTAAAAGTGGGTATAGGCCAGGTGTGGTGGCTCACACCTGTAATCTCAGCACTTTGGGAGGCTGAGACAGGTGACTTGCTTAAGCCCAGGAGTTCAAGATCAGCCTGGGAAACATATTGAGACCTCCTTTGTATAAAAATCACAAAAATTAGCTGAGTGTGATGGTGTGCGCCTGCAGTCCCAGCTACTAGGGAGACGATACCTGACCTTGGGAGGCAGAAGTTACAGTGAGTTGAGACTGCACCACTGCGCTCCAGCCTGGGCAACAGAGTAAGACTCTGTCTCAAAAAAGAAATTTTTTCTAAGTGGTTGTAAATATGAGTGCAGCACAGCCTCTGAGCTTCTGCTCTGGACTCACTGCCTATGGGGTAGCGTGCTCTGCAAGGAGCAGTATCTCTGCCACTTCAGTGAAAGTTGCTGTCTAACACCACTGGCTCACCTTGAATTCTTTCCTGGGCAAAGCCAAGAACCCTCCTGGCTAAGCCCCAGTTTGGGGGCTCACCTGTCCTACATCGTCAGGAGCCTGGGTCTCTGAGTGACAGAGTGGAGCAGAGCCTCCCATCCACCTGCATTGGTCTATGGCATAAGCAAGAAAACTTTCATTATGCTACGCCATGAAATTTGAGAACTCTTTATTACAGCAATTAGGCAGTGGAGGTGATGGAAGTTGCAGATAAATTTGGGACTCTGGGAGCAAAAATCAGGTGACCTGACAAAGGAGGCCACAGAAAGTAGATAACCACAAGGATGGAGGAGACAATGGCTAGTCCGTGGGAGGCCACGACTGAGAGGCAAACTCCTGGGATGAGGAGCAGGGAGCCTGGAGTTGACTGGGCCCTCCCTGAACGGACCACACCCGTCTCTGCCAAGAGTCCTGCTGGGGGTTCCAGAGAAAGGAAAGTTCCAGGATAGAAAATAAAGAACTTGGTACTGTTTGCCTCCTGACGCTGTGGTCTGCAGAACTTATGCACGTGCTGTTCATCTCTATTAAACAAGCAATCTGGAGGCCGGGCGCGGTGGCTCAAGCCTGTAATCCCAGCACTTTGGGAGGCCGAGACGGGCGGATCACGAGGTCAGGAGATCGAGACCATCCTGGCTAACACGGTGAAACCCCGTCTCTACTAAAAATACAAAAACTAGCTGGGCGAGGTGGCGGGCGCCTGCAGTCTCAGCTACTCGGGGGGCTGAGGCAGGAGAATGGCGTAAACCCGGGAGGCGGAGCTTGCAGTGAGCTGAGATCCGGCCACTGCACTCCAGTCCGGGCGACAGAGCAAGACTCCGCCTCAAAAAAAAAAAAAAAACAAAAAAAAAACAAGCAATCTGGAAGCCACCTATTTCCAAACCAAACCAAGCTGTGTTTGTCGGCCTGATGAAGCTGTTCTTGTCAGGAATTCCTTTCTGGAATCACTGTTGATTGTTTAGAACATGTGTTCTTCATCCAGTTCCCTGCGGCAGCCCCCAGGGGCCTCAGGAGGAGTGCAGGGTGGGATTGATGGTTCCCGTTACACAGCTGGGGAAGAGGCTACAGAGGGCAACACCTGGCCTGAGGGAACCCAGAAGGCGGAGGGGAGCCCCCATCTCCTCACTCCCAGAGCCAGGCCCTGTCCCCATCAGTGAGTGGGTGGGAGGACCCCCATCCGCCACCCACATCTGGTTCCCACCTGGGACCCCACATGGCTGAACCTTGGGGTGGGATTGGGGAAATCAGAGCTCAACAAGAAAACTTGTTTCAGCAAAGGACTGAACTATCAGACAGTGTGGACTATGCTACTGGAATTTTATGGTTGTTCACAAGGAAATCTCCAGCACTCGTGTGGCCAGAGGGCTCGCTGCTCCTTGTTGGATCCAGGGTTTGTGGGAGCTAAAATTTCTACAGGATTTGGGGCCCTTTTTAAGGGGGAAGAAAAGAAGGAAGGAAAGTTACAAATACAAAATCAGGTCTGAAAATGAATACTTATTTAGAATGAGAAAGTAAATCAAACATTGTTTTAATCAAGAGCGGGTAACACAAACTTCATAAAATATCGAAAGCCCTATAATATTTTTAATAACTAGCTGCTTAACAAACCTTTCTAATATCTGTCCTACATTTTTGGCTGAATACTGTTGCTTGCCTCTTCATAGATCTATTTTGTACACTTTCTATGGAGAAAAGAGAAAGATAATTGTGTTTTTCCTCATTGATTGGCTTTATTTTAAGTGATTGATAGCTGGATACATAAAACATGCAACTTCACACAGAGACGTTTTTGCCATTTGTATTCCTGCTGCAGCATTTTGGATACAAAAACTGGGTGTCTGATGAATGGTACTTTCACATTTCCCGGGGGGGAGGAGATCTTTCCAACCCCCCCGGAAATGTGGTATGTGTTCTGATTACACACGCTGCATTAGCAAGGATCTTTTTTTTTTTTTTTTTT
>NC_045446.1:5414160-5457206 GCF_002776525.5 Piliocolobus tephrosceles | reverse complement strand
AGTAGAGACAGGGTTTCACCGGGTTAGCCAGGATGGTCTCGATCTCCTGACCTCGTGATCCGCCCATCTCGGCCTCCCAAAGTGCTGGGATTACAGGCTTGAGCCACCGCGCCCGGCCTGCAAGGATCTTGCTAACAGGTGACACCTGCTCTGAGCAGGCACCCGTGAGAACAGAACCCCCTACTTAGAATTGTACATCTGGGGATCGGAGGATTCTTCTATAAGCTAGCTTCTGGTTCTGTACATTTCAAATCTTATTTCTTCTGTTACCCACTCCTCCACATACTTCCTTCATCTGTTCATTTTTTCAGGCAGCTCTTTCCACGATGCCCAGGGAGCTGGGACAGCGGGCAGTGAGAACGTTCCTGGGAGCCGTTCCTACCCTGGGGCGCTAGCAATTGCCTAACCACACATGGAGGTGATCGGAAACCACATAAATACACCTCACTAAGCCCAAACTGCACGGACCCCCTAACTCCTCTTCCACTCAACCCCACCCCCCAATTACCTGTGGGCACACCAGTGCCATCTGACCTAAAGTGGAGTGTGATGGAGGTACCAGAGTAGAAGGTCTAATGAATATAATCATTTTATAAGTTTTATCAAAGCATAACATCATCGTGTGAACAAGTTCTAGGGCTCCTCCCCTTGCAAATGAGGGGCCCTGTGGTAGCCACTGACTGCTAAGAAGCGAGATGGTCCGCCTACCAACCTTCGGCTTTAGACTGGGCCACCTTGTGGCTGCCCAGGTTGGAGAAGGGTTGTGAAGCATGGGGTTTATAGTCAGAAGATGTGGGTTGGATCCTGGAGAAAACATGGGCTGTAAAGCACTGTACAGGCATCAGTGACTCTTACTGGCTAAATAAGCACTTGTTAAGTGCGTGTGGCGTGCGAGGCCAGTGCTGGCACCAAGTGCTCTGCTAAATGCTGCAATGACTGATAAAGAACCAGCACTCCGCCTTGCATGCCTCTCCGGGACATGCAGACCTGGGGGCCTGAGCCCTGGGTGGGAAAGCACGTGACCCAGGAAATGAAAGCACTCAGAGGTAACTTCTCCTGCCAGGGCTGCACAGCCCCCAGCCCAGGGCAGTGAACACCCAGGGAGACCCCAGCAAGGGGAGTCCTGTCCGGGTGTACAGTCTTCGAGTCCCCAGGACAGCATCGCCCGCCACGGCACGGAACCGTAGGCGGTGAGAGTTGATTCCAGGTGTATTTTATAGCTTACTGATGAGCCGTCCTCTCCCGTCTCAGGATCCGACCTGTGCCCTGGCTGGTTCGAAGGTTCCATCTTTTGGGAGGAGACTGAGATTTGCTTCAGAAAGATGCCAAGAGAAAGAACAAGATCATTTTCACCTTCTGACCTGAAAAACAGGATGATGCAGCCGGGTGCCAGGCTTGCAGGCCAGGCTGTGGTCTGTGTTCTGGAGACAGGACCTTTCCACTTGCTGTCTTTCCTCCTCCCTCACCTCTTTAAGTCCGGGACTGACTCTGCAGCGACCTCTTATCTTGCAGCCCCTCCCTGCAAGCCCTGAGCCTCGAGGCTGGATGCTGGGTGGTAGGAAAGGGCTGTGATTTGTGGAAAGTGCAGGGAACATCGGCCTTGTTCTGGACCCTGGAGACTGTGGGAAGGAAAAGAGGAGGGAGGAGAGTGGAGCTGGCTGATCTCTGTCCCAGATGTTCCCTCTTTGGGCCTTTGGGCAAAGTGAGGGGGCCCTGGGAGGGACAGTCAGTCAGGTACGAGACTCTGGCTCTGGGGGACACTGCCTGGCAGGCTGCCCTCCACTGCCTGGGGCACTGTCCCATCAGCGTCTGCTGGAGTAACTGCCAGTGAACCCCGGCAGAGGCTCTTCCCTTCCCAGTGCAGCCTGGAGGAAAGCGAACAGGCCTGCGCTGGGTGCGAGGGGTGACAGGGTAAGGCAACCTCACAGCAAATGCCAGGGGTCAAGGGCTGGCCAGGGGTCAGAGGGGCAGTGGGGCAGAGTCTCATGGCCCACAGCCAGCGAGATCTGGGTCAGCGATGGCGACACCGTGTACTTGCAGACTGCAGGCACACCTGGGGAAAGGTGCACGGGGGCACCGCCTTGGTGGCCAGTTGGTGCCACCCAAGGACCAGCATAGGGCCAAAGATCCCCCGAGGTCACCCGCTCCTGCACAAAGATGCTGTCTCAGGCAGAGAAGGTGGTTGGGAGAAAGCTTTCATATTCAAATGAGATGCCTGTTATCCACCCATAGATAACCAGCTTACACCAGGGTAGGGCTAAAAGCTAATATTTTCCCCCAACCAGATGATCTGCTACAACCAAATACATTGCATCTTCCCGCAGGGTTGCATTGTGAGATCCAGGACACAGGTGGTGTGGGGAGTTCTGACATGCAGGGAAGTGACCCCCACACGCAGTTGCGAAGTCCTTGGGGCTCCCCCAAGAAGGCTGGCCAGGCACTTGGCAGGGACGAGGCGGGAGGCAGCTCACGGTTCGGGAATCTCCAGGACACAGGCTCGCACAGATGGGAAGCACCTGTGGGTGGCTCTCAAGCCCCCATCTCATTGGTGCCCGTGGTGGGCGTCTCCCCACCTTCCAGCTCGGGCTCCTCACGAAGCGCCCGTTGGAGCACAGTCCCCAGCGACCCCTGCAGCCTGTGACTTCTCCGGCTGCCCACGAGGAAGTAGATGAGGGGGTTAGCGCTGCTGCTCATGGACGAGGAGAGGCGTGACAAGTTGAAGCACAGGACCTTAATCTCAAGCGGCAGCTTCAACCAGTACAGCACGAACCAGTAGAAGCCCAGGGGCAGGGAACAGGTGAGGAACACCAGGACAGAGGCCAGGACCACCACGAACAGCCGAGTGGGCTGTCGCCGCCACTGCTGGGAGCTTCTCCGCACCCGGACAAAGAGGGTCAGGCTGGACAGAATCATCACTGGGGTTAAGACCCCCATGATGAGGGCAGCCTGGACCATGTCCACCCTGAAGCACTGGTCTTTATTTAATTTCCAGAACTTGCTGCAGAAGCAAGAGGTCAACCCATTTGTCAGGAGACACAGCATCCAGAGCAGGGCGCACACCCAGGCTGACAGGTGCCTGGGCTGGTGACACTTGAACCAGATAGGGAAGAGGACGGAGAGACAGCGCTGGGTGCTGATGGCTGTCAGCAGGCTCAGGCCCACTGTGTAGGCAAAGTACTTCAGTCTCTTCATCAGCTCGTGGACCTTGTCAGTGGTACTGACCAGGGGCTGGGTTTCCAGGCTGAGCATGGCAGCCATGCTGAAGAGGAAGAGGAGGTCGGCTGCGGCCAGGTTGAGGATATAGATGGAGAAGGGGGTCCTGCGCATTCGAAATCCCAGCAGCCAGATCACCGTGCTGTTGCCTGCCATCCCGCACAGGCAGGTGAACATGGCCAGGGAGCTCAGCACCAGGCAGGCCGTGTGCACCACGCTCCCCGTGGAATGGTTTAGGGCCAACTCTGCGGTCCTGCTGCTATTCAAAGTCTGGTTCATCCCTACAAGAGGAAGATACACCAATGTGAAATTCTGTGTTGCTGGGACCATGGGGGACCCCTGGGAGCCCCTCGAATTTCCAGCTTCAGAGCTCTACCCTCCAGATTCTTTATGCAACAGACCGAGGCCGGGAGGCTTAGTCTTCCCTCCCTCCTGTGACTCACTCAGCCCAGATCTGCCTCCAGGGTCACCTTTATACCTACAAAGCTGCTATAGATGTCCATTATCAGTTTAAAATATTCTCTTCTATCTTGATTTGAATTATTTTTTAAATCATGGAGATGTATGGACTTTTATCAAATGCTTTTTCTACGTCTATTATAGAAAAATCATTATTATCAATAGACGTAGAAAAAATATTTGATAGAAGCATTTGATATCATTTTTTTCCTCCTGTAATTGTCAAACCCTCTGAGTTGACTAAAAAAAAAAAAAGACCTTGGGGCTGGGTGTGGTGGTGCATGCCTGTAACATGTCAGCAAGAGTCCACAAGCCTTGCTGATGAATCGGACATTGGGAGGATTCCATTAGTTTATGCGTTCAATTATTAATTCGGTAGTTCATTCATTCAGTGTACCCCAGTGAGTTCTTACCGTTGTCCAGGCCCTTTCCGTGACTAAAGTAGGCACCTACAATGTATGAGGGTTCTGACTTCTCTACACCTTCACCAAGATTTGTTATTAGCTATCTTTTTTATTGTAGCCATCCTAGTGGGTGTGTGAATTAGTATCTCATTGTGATTTTGATTTGCATTTCCCTAATGACAAATGATGTTGAACGTTTTTTCACATGCTTATTGGTCATTTGTATATCCTTGAGGAAATATCTATTCAGATCCTTTCTACTTTAAAATTGGATTGTCTTTTTATTGTTGAACTGTTAAAGTTTTATTTACTTATTTATTTATTTTTAAGACAGAATCTCACTCTCTTGCCCAGGCTGGAGTGCAATGGCACGATCTCAGCTCACTGCAACCTCCGCCTCCTAGATTCAAGCGATTCTTCTGCCTCAGCCTCCCGAGTATCTGGGATTACAGGCACCCGCCATCATGCCTGGCTAATTTTTGTACTTTTGTAGACACAGGGTTTCACTGTATTGGCCAGGTTGCTCTTGAACTCCTGACCTCAGGTGATCCACCTGCCTTGGCCTCCCAAAGTGCTGGGATTACAGGTGTCAGCCACCACACCCAAAGTTTTTTTAAAATAAAAATTGTATATATTAGACTCTTATGAGATATGATTTGCAAATATTTTCTCCCACTCTGTAGGTTGCCTTTTTACTCTCCTGATGGTGTCCTTTGAGACACGAAAGGTTTTACTTTGATGAAGTCCAGTTTATCTATTTTTTTCTTTTGCTGCTTGTGTCTTTGGTGTCATATCTAAGAATCCACTGCCAAATCCAAGTTCATGAAGATTGGAGATTTACCTCTGTGTTCTTTTCTAAGGATTTTGTGGCTTTGGCTCTTATATTTAAGTCATTGATTCATTTTAAGTTAATTTTTGTAGGTAATGTATCACCTTCATTTTTGAAGGATATTTTCTCTGGATAAAGAATTCTAGGTTGACAGTTCTTAAAATTTATTTTTTAAAACTTTAAAGATGTCATTCTGTGGTCTCTTGTCTTGCATAACTTCTGAAAAGAGCTCTGTAATAATTCTCATTCTTTTCTCTTATTTATTTATTTATTTATTTATTTATTTATTTATTTATTTATTTATTTATTTATTTTGAGATGGGGTCTGGCTCTGTCACCCAGGCTGGAATGCAGTGGCACAATTTCGACTCACTGCAATCTTCATCTCCTGGGCTCAAGCCATCCTCCCACCTCAGCCTCCCAAGTAGCTGGGACTACAGGTGCATACCACCATGCCCAGCTAATTTTTGTATTTTTTGTAGAGATGGGATTTCGCCATGTTACCGAGGCTGGTCTCGAACTCCTGACCTCAAGTGATCCTCCCACCTCAGCCTCCCAAAGTGCTGGGATTATAGGCATGAGCCACTGCGCCTGGCCTCTCTGGTTGTTTTAAGGTCTTCTCTTAATCATTGGTTTTCAAAAGTGTAGATATGATATTCTTTGGTATAGTTTATTTTGGTGTTCATTATATTCATTGAGGTTCTTGGATCTGAGGGTTTATAATTTTTATTTTTATTTATTTATTTATTTATTTGAAATGGAGTCTTGCTCTGTCGCCCAGGCTGGAGTGTAGTGGCGCACAATCTCAGCTCACTGCAACCTCTGACTCCCAGGTTCAAGCAATTCTCCTGCCTCAGCCTCCCGAGTAGCTGGGACTACAAGCACGCACCACCACGCCCAGGTAATTTTTTGTATTTTTAGCAACCCGGGGTTTCACTGTGTTAGCCAGGATGGTCTCAATCTCCTGACCTCATGATCTGCTCACCTCGGCCTCCCAAAGTGCTGGGATTCCAGGGGTGAGCCACCGCGCCCGGCCATCTTCTGTCTAATTTTAAAGAGCGTGTGTCTAAAGTTTCTCCATTAGATATGATGTTTACTCTCAGTTTTTGGTACTATCTTTTATCAAAGTGAGAAGATTTCCTTGTAGTTTTCTGAGAGTTTTTATCATAAATGCATGGTGAAATTTGTCATAAACCTTTTTTTCTGCATCTACCAAGATAAAAATTTTCTCTTTTTCTCCCTCTGTCTGTTTATGTGGTGAATATATATTGATAGATTTTCCGGCATTTATTCAACCTGCTATTTCTGAGATAAACCATTTAGTTAGTTCTGAGGGTTTTTTGCTTTGATTTTATTTAGAACATTTTCATCCATGTTTATATCTGCAATTGGCCCATAATTTCCCCTTCTGGTACTATCCTTGCCTGTTTTTTATTTCAAAGCTAAAAGGTGATACTGGCTTTATAAAATGAGTTGGAGAGGTTACCCTTTTCCTCTGTCTTCTAGAACAATTTGTGTCCTGTAAGGATTATCTTTCTTTGAAGGTTTGGCAGAAGGTAAGACCATCTGGTCTGGTAATTTTTATGTAAGTGTGAGTGGACGTGCATGGCTTTAAAAAGAACTACAAATCCAATGTATTTAATGTTTTCAGTTTACTCAGGCATTTAATTTCTTACTGAGTTACAGTAGGCAATATTATTTTTCTAGAAAATTGTTCTTGCTTTTTGGTTTCACATTTATCAGTACAATATGCACAGTAGTTTCCTATATTCATTTAGAATTTTTACAACTTCACTTCTATCTGCCAGTCTTTATTTGTGACTTCACTCCTGTTTTTTCTTGATCAGTTTGCCAGAGGATTGTTTTATGAGAACTATTTAAAAATAAAATCATCTCTACTGTTTCTTTGCTTCCTATTTCCTTAATTTATGCTTTTATTTTTTTTCCATTTTCTTTGGATTTACACTGTGATTCTTTTTCAGCTTCCTTTGTTGAATGCTTATGTAATTAATTTTTAAATCTTCTCTTTTTGGTAACAGGTATTTAGGGCTATGAACATACCACTAAGTATTTCTTTAGATGTTTCATAAATTTTGATATCGAGTGTTTTTATTGTTGTCTAAATAGCTTATAATTCAAAACTATTGCAAATATGAAATTTAAATGTCTGTAAGTTACTTAGAAATACATTTTGTAATGCATGAGTCTAGCTATCTTTTTGTTGTTAATATTGCAAGAAAGTCAGATAATGTGGTCAGTTTTTTGATATTTGTTGAGATGCATTTTGAAGCCTAATGGATGGTTAATTGCTATTTTCTTTCTATATCCATTTGACTATGTTTTTAAAATTATGCAATTTACATTATCTGTAGCTTTATTAATTTGTCTGCTATAAATATCAACCCATTATGACTGAGGTCCTGCCATTTTGTCTTCCACCTATTTTGAAACTTTGTTAAGTGACTACAAATCCAAGATTATTTGCTAACACTGGGGAATCGTGTCCTTTATGTAGTGGTCCTCTTCATCCTTACTAACTTTTTTTGTGTTTGAGACAGAGTCTCACTATGTTGCCCAGGCTCCAGTGCAGTGGCCGTGATCTTGGCTCACCGCAAACTTTGCCTCCTGGGTTCAAGCGATTCTCCTGCCTCAGCCTCCCAAGTAGCTGGGATTGCAAGCATGTGTCCCCATGCTTGGCTAATCTTTGTATTTTTAGTAGAGATGGGGTTTTGCCATGTTGGCCAGGCTGGTCTTGAACTCCTGACCTCAAGTGATCTGCCCACCTCAGTCTCCCAAAGTGCTGGATTACAGGCGTGAGCCACCGCGACTGGCTCTTTTTTTATTATTATTTTTATTATTTTTTTATTTTTATGTTTGCAGTTACTGGTTTCCTTCTACAGGGATATCATTACTTTTTCTTGTGGGAGCCCCACGTTGTCATAAAGGTTTTGCTACCCAGGCATTTGGCATTGGCCTCTGTGGATATTCAAAGGATTTCACAGGTCCGGGACCAGGTTTTTGATGGATTTCTTGGCTGGGAGATTTGGCATCATGCAAGTGGTAGTAAATTCAGATTCTACTGTCATTGGAAATATCCCCTCAGGTTCAAAACAGATTTAAACATTTACCAAACTCATACTATGTGCAAGATACATACATACATATTTATAAAAATACATACACATATATAATAGTGCACACACACATATGCACAGACATATACACATATTGCACATGGCATATATTCATATATACATATGTAGCACATATATACACATAGAACACATAGCTCTATACACCGCACACACACATATACACAGTAAACACACACACACGTATACCCATGTACACAGACACACAGAGCACATATATAACGATGACCACGACGGCCATGAACTCACAGTTGTGTGTAGGAAACACACAGTTAAAGGCAGTCCCACCCTACAGCTCAGGGTGTAACTAACAAGGTGAGGGACTCAGAGGGTAGGGGCCGGGAGGGATCAGGTGGGCAGGGAGGTGGGGGGAGCCAGCTGAGGGAGCGGGGTGCTGGCTGCAGGAGAAGTGTGTGTGCACATGGCTGGGCCCCAGGGTCAGGCCCTTCCCAAGGGGGCTTGGGGACCTGTTGCCTGATCCCTCTCCAGCTTGTTGGGGAACCCCCCATCTAATGCCATGGAGCCTGGCCTCTGCCTCTGGGTCACCTGTGCACCAACATGGCTGCTGCAGGATGACGCGAGTCTACTCTGTGCGGGTTCAGGGGTGTTTGCGCAGTGCTCTGTGGGGAAGGGAGACCAGGGGCCCCGCAACTCTGAGAGGGGAAGGTGCAGACTCATGCTGCTGTCGCACGGTCCTTGTACTTATACTTCAGATGGGTCTTCCCAGGCCATTGTCCCCCACCTGCCACCTTCCCCGTCCCCCACTCTGCTCTGGGTGCCTGGACAGGATGGTGATGTTCAGTGCGGTTCAGAGGCCCTCAGGGCACCTGGCTTCCTCTTGGGGGTCACCAGGGAGCCCCTTGCAGACATTTCCCAAGGGCCAGCAGTGTGTCAGGGGCTATTCCAGGTACTGGGGTGCTGGAGAGAAAGAGACAGGCCCTGCCTTGCGCCTGTGGATACCATCCTGCAGGAGAGACTGTCCCTGAGCAGGGACAGCAAGGTGGCTTCAGCCCGACACCTGTGAGGGTGCTGGCGAGAGCTGCTGGTGAGAGTTACTGGTGAGAGCGGCTGGTGAGAGCTGCGTTGGGGACCTTTTTTTTTTTTTTTTTTTTTTTTTTGACACGGAGTCTTGCTCTGTCACCAGGCTGGAGTGCAGTGACGCGATCTCAGCTCACTGCAACCTCCGCTTCCTGGGTTCAAGTGATTCTCCTGCCTCAGCCCCCTGAGTAACTGGGATTACAGGCACAGGCCAACACGCCCAGCTAATTTTTGTCTTTTTAGTAGAGACAGGGTTTCAGTATGTTGGCCAGGCTGGTCTTGAACTCCTGACCTCAGGTGATCCACCCACCTCGGCCTCCCAAAGTGCTGGGATTACAGGCGTGAGCCACCGCGCCCGGCCTTGATGGGGGGCCTTTATGTGGAACCCTGATGGGTCACAAAGGGATGAGGGTTGGGGGGGCGGGGCATGCATTAGGGAGATGGCCCCAGAGGACCCCTCCCGGGGAAGACGCTCCGCTGCAGGGACCCCTGAGAGAGTGCAGGTGACATTCAAAGGCATGTGTGGTCATAGGTCAGGTAGGAGATCAGAGAAATGCCAGAGAGGCTCATCTCTCCATGTGTTGGAACGATGTGGTTGTGTGCTGTATTCGAGGATAGTGATTTAGTGGAGAGGGGACTCCTGATGCGTGGGAGAGGCCAATGATTTGGCTGCAGGAATGATTTCCTGGGGAGGGGGCGAGAGGAGAGGGGACCCAGCCTACAGTGGGGGGCTTGGCCAGCTAGGAGCTGTGACGTCACCAGGAGGAGGCGCAGAACCAGGCGTGGGTCAGCCAGGGACCTGAGTGGGGGAGGTGACGCTCCCTGGCACCCTCTTACTCCTTGATAGCAGGAGGGTGTTAAGTATTGGGGCTGAGGAAAGGAAGAGGGATTTGGGGTGGAGGGGCTGAGAGACAGGAGCCCTTATCCCACCCGAAGTAGAATAATGAGCTGTGACTGTTTTCTAGTAAAAGCCAACACATAGGTGAAAACTGGCCACATCAGTGGAGATGCCTGGCTTCTCTGCAGTGATGTGAGCTTCAGGGCGCAGGGGTGAGTGGGGAGGTGGAGGGTGGGGGAGAGTGCATGTCTCTGCCACCCCTGAATCAGGGGCTGGCACCCAGTGGTGCTCAATACATGTCTGTGGCTTGGCCCCTGGATTGAGCGCTCCGCAGCGTACTCCCTGAACTCCCGGCCCTCCTTCCCTCGTCTCTGCAGATGGAGTGAGTTCAGCCGGCCTGTCGGCTGGACAGGTGGGCACCGCGTCTGACTTGATCCCTCTGTCTGTCCACCCGGTCCCTAGTGTGAGCTGCACCATTTTGTAAGGCCCCCGCCACTGCGCAGACCTTGGTGGAAGTGAAACATTCCACAGGGATTCCGGCCGTGAGAAACAGCCTGAATTTCATATTCTGCTGGGAGAAAGTGCAAGCAACACCCCCATGATCTTATCGATATCCTGCCAGGCAGCAAGCCTTACTGCCCAGACCCCTCCCGCCCATACCTGTAAGTACCCCAGCCTGTAAGTACCCCAGCCTGTAGGCGGTGGTGGGCTCTGGCATCAAGCTGATTGCCGACCTGCGCAGGTTTTTACGATATACCTGTGTTTCTTGTATAGACCCCTCTCTCTCTCTCTCTCTCTCTCTCTCTCTCTCTGTGTCTTTCTTTAACCCTCACCTTCCCTTTAAAAAACCGAACACGAGTCCAGGCACAGTGGCCCACACCTGTGATCCCAGCACTTTGGGAGGCCGAGGTGGGCGGATCACAAGGTCAGGAGTTCGACACCAGCCTGGCCAATATGGTGAAGCCCCGTCTCTACTAAAAAATACAAAAATTAGCCAGGCGTGGTGGTGTGTGCCTGTAATCCCAGCTACTTGGGAGACTGAGGCAGGAGAATCATTTGAATCCAGGAGGCAGAGGTTGCAGTGAGCCCAGATCACGCCATTGCACTCCAGCCTGGGCAAGAGACGGAGACTCCATCTCAAACCAAACCAAACCAAACCTAACACATAGTACCATGCCTGCAGGCAGTAATGTTCAACAAAGACTTGCTGACGGATGAATGAGTGTGCAGACCAGCAGGTTAGACTCTGGGCTGGTTCCTGTAGGGGGCTGAAAGGTGGCCCCTAAAGGTGTGTTCTAGAACCCGTGAATGTGCCTTATTTGGAGGTAGGGTCTTTGCAATTGTAATTAAGGATCTCGAGATGAGACCATCCTGGATGATGCAGTTGGCCCCTAATCCCAGTCCTTATAAGAGACATCCACAGGAGTCGCCTAGCAAGAAGAGGAGGCCTCATGAAGACACAGGCAAGGGACTGGGTTTCTGCGGCCACATCCCAGGAACGCCTGGAGCCACTAGAAACCAGAAGAGCAAGGAGGGGCTCTCTAGAGCCTCAGGGGGTGCACGGCCCTGCTGACCCTGATTCTGGGTTTTTGGCCTCCCGACCATGAGAGAGAAGCTTTGTGCTTTAAGCTGCCTGGTCTGTGCAGCCACAGGAAACTCCTATGGCCCCGACATGGGCGTGCCCACCGTAGAGAGCAGAGTGCCTCACACCATCGCCACACACTGCTCATTGGGAGGTTGATCCTGGACTTGGGAGAGGGCAAGTGGAAGTCCACCCACAAGACACCTTCCCAGCTGAGCCCAGCACAGCAGGAACAACTGGCTCTGCGCTCAGCCTTCTCTTCCTAGGAAGGGTGCAGGGGTATCCAGGGCCAGCCAGGGGGCACCGTGCCCAGCACATCATGAGCACTCAGAGTTTATTGGCTGAGTGCCTGATGGACTGATGGACAGATGGACCCCTGGTGGGGCCCCAGACTGCTCGACCCTCATCCGGGTCACACGGTTCCCCTGAGTGGCTCTGGGGCTCTGTTAGAGGTTCTGAGCTTGAGGCTTGCTCCTGATCCCCATCAGAGCCAAGAGAAGCCCCGATTTACGCGAACTCCTGCCCCCCAGCACTAATCAATGACGAACGAGACCTCGAGGAGATACTGCAGTGGGGGGAAGCGATCATTGCTCAAGCCGTGAACGGCCGCGTGGCGTCAAGGGGTGTTTACGATGTTCTGGTGGGCTCAGCGCTGCTTTGCTTGGCCACTGGACACATCAGAGACCGGGGAGACCCCCGGGAGGAGAGGCGTTAATAACAGCGATGGCCCCGGGTCAGGACCCGTGGAAGTGAACATGCACAGTCCTGAGATGGAGCACCTCCTGAAATGTGGGGGTCTTGTTCTTATGACCAAAGTTATTCGTGTTTACTATAGAGCACATTGGAGACGCTGGATGGATACTCAAAATACCGAGAAAGAAAAGTTGCTCATAATCTCACCACCAGAGATAATGACTTTGGGAAGAGGTTCCTCCAAGCGTTTCCCGTGTGTGAGCTTTCACGCTTCGGGGTCTGTTCGTGGCATGCTTTCATTCCCCAGTTGCTGGGTTTAAAATATTTCAGATTTTTAGAGTATTTTCTTTTTTCTTTTGGGAGATGGAGTCTTACCCCTGTTGCCCAGGCTGGAGTGCAGTGATGCAATCTCAGCTCAGTGCAGCCTCCGCCTCCCGGGTTCAAGCGATCCTCATGCCTCAGGCTCCCGAGTAGCTGGGATTACCAACGTCTGCCACCACCTGGCTAATTTTTGTATTTTTTGGAGAGACGGGGTTTCACCATGTTGGCCAGGCTGGTCTCGAACTCCTGACCTCAGGTGATCTGCCTGCCTCAGCCTCCCAAAGTGCTGGGATTACAGGCGTGAGCCACCGCGCCCGGCCTTTAAAAGTATTTTCTATTTCCACTGCCTTATGGCCAATAACGGAGCCTGATTTTTAGAATGTGTTGAGGATGTGTGTGTGTGTGTGTGTGTGTGTGTGTGTGTGTGTGTGTGTTGGGGAAAGCACTAGGTTGGAAACTGTCCTCTCGTATTCAGTGTCAGGTAAGGTTTCTGATAGACAATTTCTCATGTTAACTTTTAGGATTCCTGTCCATTCCACTGAAGACACGGAAACGTGTTCTCTCCCATGGCTAGTATGACATTGTCCCTTTCTCCTTGGGCCTTAAACATCTTTAACCATGACACAGATAAGATGCAAATACAGTCTTATTTTGAAAGGTCCCCATGCTAAAGAAGAAAGAAGGTCTGCCCCTGTCTTCCCCCAACCCCGGGTATCACCATAAATCCTTGAAGATTTTTTTCTGTGCATTTACCTATAAATGTATGTTTTTTAACATAAATGAAAACACAGGGCCTGGTTGTCTCATAAGCTGTTTTCTCAAAAGCAAACTATGTCTGCTTGAATTTAACTTGTCTGACGCTTCTCCCTGCTCTGCTGTCACACTGAGGTGGCAGGTCCCAGGGTTGGTGACATGAGCTCATCTGCGCTTTGAATGTCTGTGAGGTGGGTTTCATTATCTCTGCTTTATCTGGGATCAGAGAAGCTGAGATGCCTGCTGGGCTACCGGCCACCCTGACCAAGCAGGAGCTCCCCCCAGGTCCCACGGGTACAAAGCATTGCTTCTGTCCCCCATGCTCTCCTGCCTTCACCCAGATTGCAAAAAACAGGCCTCTCACCTGTCCTGGATGCAGTGTGCGGTCCTTCGGCGAAGGTGGCAGGTGCCTGCCCACTGCAGTGCTGGAGGCTTCAGCAACCACCTAGGCCCAGGCCCCTGAGCCACTCACCCTGTTCTGGCTCTGGCCCGAGCTGCCTGCTTCTCTCCCACTGGGCAGGGCTGCCCCCAATCTCAGAGGAGCCTGTCCCCGGGATCCCCTGCTGGTCTTCGCTGGGTTCCCTCTGAGCAGAAGGCCCTCAGGTTCGGGCCTGAGGTATAAATGCAGGATGGGTGCCTGCCCCGCCTGCCAGGGCTCCGCACGTGGGTGCCGCGGTGCTGGCCCAGAAGAGCCGGCTCAAGGCTAATGGACCTGAGCACAGCCCCCCGGGCCCCCACAGGAGACAGCTTGGCTGCAGCGAAATGTAGGATGAGGCCAGGGCCTTTGAGGAAAGGCGATACCTCCCTTCCTGAATGCCACCGGGGATGGCTGAGGAGACCTCACAGCATTAGTGAGACCCACCGTGGGGGCTCCAGGTGAGGCCATGGAGGACATGGGGGGTTCTTGTGGGCTGGGAAAGGCTATTACAGCCACCCCCAACTGCCTGCCTGGGGAGACGCTCTGGCTAATGGACTCACTAAGGATGCTGCCTACGGAGGGATGGGGAGGAAGGAGAGCTGGGCCTGGAGCCCAGGATCCTATTTCCAGTTTGAGTTCCACTGCTTGTGAGTTGGGGAACCACATCATTCAGGTGGCCTCTCTGAGCCTCAGAGTCCTCACCAAAATGCCTGTAGTCCCTCAGGGCCTCCCTCAATTCCTAGAAAGAAGGAGAGCTCACACACATGCCACACAGGCAGACGGTAGGGCAGGCCTTTCCCCACACCAGCCGAGGCCCCCTTCCTGCCTGGTGAGTGAGGAGTTCTGATGTGTCAGTCCCCCAGGGGCAGGATGGAGGCCGGCGTCTTACCCGTGTCCCCTGGCCTGCGAGGGTACTGGCCTGGAGCAGGTGCTGGGCGGGCCGTACGGGTAGTGCAGCGGATGGCTGAGCCTCTAGGAGGGTCCCGGAGCTAGCATAGTGTTCATTCTCACTGCCCCGGCCTGCAGTGGAAAGAGGTATAGGCATGGGAGACGCTGGGCATCTGCTTTGAACAAATGTGCATGAGGAAAGAAAAAGCGAGGACCCCAGACATGGAGGCTGATCACAGAAGTGACTCGAGGCAACTGACTTGGGGACCGTCTTAGGGGCGTGGGCTGTGCTGACTGCAGTGACAGTGACGACTTCCCCGGCCTCTTTATTCTGTGTTTGCTATGCTGGAGCTATGGTGCCTGTCGCTTCTCCAGGAGGGGAGATCTTGCCTGAGAATGGGCCAAGACCCAAGGGACAGAGACAGACTGCTCAGAAAGACATAAGCTTCCAGAAGGTGGCAGTTCTTACATTTTTTGTGCCTTCTGTGCCTAGAACATTGCCTGGCATGTAGAGGTGCTCATATGTTTTGACTAATTGCTAGCTGATTGACAAGAGTCCCCAGATCCAGGCACCTGGATCCAGCTGTTCTTGAAGCCCATCTTTGCTTGGACTTTTTAGTAATAGGAGCCAGTGCATTCTGTGTGTGGGTGTGGGTGTGTGTGTGTGTGTTTCAATGGGGTTTCTGTCATTTGCAACAAAGATTCCTGACCAGTGGAGAAACCAATACCTGAAAGAGGCAAAGAGGCTTGTTGCAAATTACCTGCCTTTACATGTGCAATGGACTGGGTCCTGGTGGGATGACACCGTGAGGTTGGTAAAGTCCTGCATTCTGCGTTGGGCCACGTGTGTCAGGAGGCAGCTCAGCTCTGCTTCCCCAGGCCTTTTTTAAAGAACGTGTGACATCGGGAGTGGTCCCCACAGATGCCTTATCTGAGGCTCTCTCGGGGAAGAATCTGCTTTCAAACTCATGTGGCTGTTGACAGGGTTCCGTTGCTTGCTGGCTGCCAGGCTGGGAGCCTCTGTTTGTTGCTGGCTGTTGGCCAAAAGCTGCCTTCAATGGCTTGCCATGGGGGCCTCTCCAATATGGCAGCTCACAACAGGGCTTCAATGAAGCCAGCATGGGAGAGAGTCTGCTTGCAAGATGGAAGTCACAGTGCCGTGCAGCATAATCAGCTTTGCTGTGTTCCATCGCTTAGAAGCAAGCCACTTAGTACAGCCCATACGCACGGGGAGGGGATGACACGAGGATGAGGCGGCAGCACTGGGGGCCGTCTTGGATTCTGGCTGCCACACTGGTGGGCTGATCGAGACCACCCTTACGCTGCTGGTTTCCTGTCCAGCACAGAATATGCCGCAGACCAACAAACATCGTGTGTTTTCGTTCTTTCCTTTTCCTTTCCAAGTGGGAATTTAAGAAAAAAAATGCTGTTATTTCCTTTTTCCTTTCCACTGTGTGTTGTGTGTCTGGAAAGTGACCATCATTTGGCCAAAGGGCACTGTTGGCCTGAAGGGGGTCTCCCCAAAATTTGTATGTTGAACCCCCAACTCCCTGTACCTTAGAACGTAATCATATTTGGAGAAAGGGTCTTTAAATGGTTAATGAAGTTAAGATGAGGTCACCAGGATGGGCCCGAATCCAATCTGACTGCAGTCCTGATAAGAGGAGGTGAGGACACAAAGAGGCACAGAGGGACCACCCTGTGAGGACACAGGGAGAAGGTGGCCGTCTGCAAGCCAAGGAGAGAGGCCTCAAGAGGAACCGGCTCTGCCACACCTTGATTTCGGATTTCTGGACTCCAGGACTGAGAGAAAGTAACCTTCTGTTGTTTAAGTGCCCCCGCCAGTCTGTGGTATTGGTGAACTGGTGACAGCATCCACAGAAAGTACTACAAGTACCATTCAAAGAGGAGGTGTTTGTGGCTCTGACGGAGGGTGGCGTGAATAACACCCAGGGCCTGGGCTCTGCGCTGGGGAGGCAGGCCCTGCAGCTGACTTTGGTCATCTCTCTTCTGTGGAGAAGGCAGGCATTTTATGTTGGAAATCACACAGCCACAGGTTTTGGGTGGGAGCATTTAAAAATCATAGGTAGGAAAGAAGTGGACACGTAGAGGGTGGACTGAGGGGTGGAACGTGGTCAGCACCTGCTGTTTGCCTGCCAGTTTGTTTGTTTGTTTGTTTGTTTATTTATTTATTTATTTATTTAGACAGAATCTCACTCTGTCGCCCAGGCTGGAGTGCAGTGGCGTGACCTCAGCTCACCGCAACCTCCGTCTCCCAGGTTCAAGCGATTCTCCTGCCTCAGCCTCCCGAGTGGCTGGGATTACAGGCGCCCGCCATCACACCTGGCTAATTTTTGTATTTTTAGTAGAGATGGGGTTTCGCCATATTGGCCAGGCTGGTCTCGAACTCCTGACCTTAAGTAATCCACCCACCTTGGCCTCCCAGAATACTGGGATTACAGATGTGAGCCACCACGCCCAGCCATGCCTGCCTGTTTTACCTCGGGTGCACCTCTTCCCTGCTGAGCTTAGGTGGGGCGACTGTCACCCCCGTTCCCCATCCCTGCCTCCAGCTCCTGGGAGGGTGTGTGCCCCTGGCCTGGCCAGTGTGCTTGATATCAGGACTTCAGCTGGACTCCCCAGGAAGGGGGTGCTCTTTCTGCTGGGATTGCAGAATTTTAGAAGATGAACCGAGAACTGCTGCTTACCTGCCATTTAGTTTTTCCATTGAGAATAAATGGAACACAGATCAAAGCAGGGATGAAAACAGGGAAAAGAGAAGTGGCCTAGCGAACATCATTTGTGGCCCTGGATCCAGCTGTGTCTGAAGCCAGAATCACTTCTGGAACTTTCTGGGTATGTGAGTCAGTCAACTCCCTTAAATACACACATCCCTCCCAGCTACCTGACATGCCAAAGCTAGATGAACCTGGAGTTTCTGTGACTTTCCACCCAGCACCCTGTCTCATACACTGTAAAAGTCTGCCTAGGACACCAATCTATAGTGGCAGAAAAGCAGAGATGGATGGTCCACCCAGGTGGGGGCAGGGGTGTGCCCGAGGCTGGACGGACGGCCCAGTGGTGCCAGGGAACTTTGGGGGATGGTGGAAGCGCTTCTGCTGCGGGGATGGAAACATTCTGATGACATGGGCACATAAACGTTTGTCCAAGATAATTAAACTGTGTATTAAATGGGTCAGTTTTATTTTATGTAAATGAGGTCTCAATTCAATTCATTAAAAAGATGTTTAAAAAAACCTGCCTGAGCGGGGGAGCCTCCTCCATGCCAGGAAACTTGGCGCTGGCACTGTGACTCACCCGCGCAGAGTTTTCCATGAGTTTTGATTTTGTGAACTGTGCTCTGTTGTTTTCAAGTTCTCCAACTGTCAAGCCCCTACTGGCTTAAAAGGGAATGTTTTTGCACTTGCGCTCTCAGTGGTTTTGGTTTGGGAAGGTTCTCTGCAACGTGTTTGCCCCGCTTTTTGACCTTGCCACCAGCCCGTTGAAGGGCACATTTCCCAGGACTGGTCATCTCCCTGGATGCTGAGGGGCCGGACCATTTGGACCCTCATTTGCCTGCCCTACCTTCTAGAGGAGGCCCTGGTTCCTGCGGAGGAAGGATGGTCCTGGCTGAGGATTCCGAGTCAAGCTGTGCGGATGTGAAAAGATCCTGGGGGCTTAAAAATCCTGGCATAAAATGTAAAATTCAAGTTATCTGAAAACGACAGTTGGCAGGGGCTCCGGGAAAGCTGGGTGGGTGCCGGAGAGGCGTTCCGTTTCCTTTTGTGAAGACGGGAGACAGAGATGGGAGAGGCGTCAGCGTTCAGGCCGTTTGCTGAGAGTCTGCTGAGCTCCTCGTTCCCAGGCCCCACTTTGATTCAGACACCTACAGCCTGAAACTGAGCTGTTTCCTCCACTGGTCTCCACAGAGTGTGGATAGGTCTCGATGGCCCATCTGGGTTATCCCAGGGCTGTGATGGGCATGTCCAGGCCACTCCATGCATCTCCCCAGAACCCCAACTTCCAGTGCTTTGCAGACGGGAGATGGAAGGTCAGAGACCTGAGCCTCCAGGACAACAGGAGGAGTCCCTGGATGGTGATGTGGGCCTCCAGCCAGGGCCGTCCACCAGTGCGACTGACCTTGGATGAGAAACTCCATTCATGAGCCCCCACTTCCTCAGCTGAGGCTGACAGTATGGGCCGGGTAGCCCTGCATGGACAGTCAACAGAAAACCTACGTGCAGCTCTTGGCCAGCAGCCACTGCCCATAGTATGTCCCCAAACAGCGGATCGGTGCTGGGAACAAACCACTCACAGGCACATCCCTTCTGCAGTGGCCACTCTGCTCCCTGCCCTGACCGCCCGACCAGGGCAATCAGGCCTACTGACCGCCGCCCCACGCCACTGCACCAACTCCTGGAGGTTGGTGCTGTAGCTGACTTATCCAAGGAAACTGAGGCACAGCAAGACTGAAGTCCCATGGCTCATAGGTGGCAGCCCTCTGCCTTCCTGAGACTTGCTCTTGACTTTCCAAATTTGGCCTTGCTTATCCCTTGCATCATCTAAAAGAGCAGCTTATTTTTATGGAGATAGCGGGTGGCAGGAAGCATGGAAAAGTGGAGAGTTCTGCCCTGCCTGGTGCCCCCATCCCTGCCCCTTCACCCCACCCTTCCCACATACCACATGGCTGTTAGAAGGCAGCTTTGCAACCCCAGGGCAGCCCGGACACTCTGGTCCCACGCCCCACTCTCCATTCTGTGACTTGCTGTGGATCCTTTTCCCAGAGCTGTGGGATGGAAATCTCCCCCGCAGCCTCCGGCTCCTCCCAAGTCCACTTTAATAATTAAATACCAAAGGAAGGAGGAGGAAAGTGGTGGAGAGCGGGCAGTTCCCGCTCATCTAATCATCTGTGCAGTCTCCCTCCATTAGCACAGAGAATGAGGTGGTCCAGGGAGGTGCAGGAATCCTCCTGGGGCTCTGCGGGGGGATGGAGGGGAAGAAAGCTTGTTCCCTACCAAGACTGCAAAGACCTGCACCTGCGAAGGGCCAGAGGTTAGGGGAGGCCCAACCTCTGCCCCTCCCGCCTTAGGATCCATCAGGGCAGATGCCTCCTCCTAGAGTCGGACCCAGCCTGTTCCTGACCTCTAGGCCCTACTACTGGGTGAGGCTGTCCGCTCGCTCACTGGCCCTGGGCTCTGAGCTATTGCAGCTGCACCCAGGCAGGGAGGCCCCTTCCTTCTAGGTCAGCAGCTCCCCACGAGGGCTCAGGGCTGGAGTCCTGGGGTGGGGACTCCTAAAGAAGAGGTGAATTCCCAGGAACTGGGATGCTCTGGGCCCTGAGGAGGAGCCAGGACCCCAGATGGCCCCCCGGCCGCCTTCAGGACAGGGACGTGCTGCCGCCCACTTGTGTAGCTAGGATGCCTGGGCTGGTGGGAGCTTTCGCCACCGGACGAGGTCCCAGCCCTGCCTCCTGGTGTGTCTGCTCAGGGCGCCACCTGGCTTCTCTGAGTCCCTGGAAATGACCTGTTGGATGTGGTGGTCTCCAGCTCTGCTCTTCTGGGATCCTCTGACCAGTGCTGGGGAGGGCGGGACTTGGAGGATGGCAGGGATTTTTCTGGGCACTGGGAAGGAGCGGGTGGGGACATGCGACCTTCATCACCTAGAGGTCCTGGAACCACTACAACTGGGCCACACGAGATCCCCTCTTTTCATAGAATGGTGGCCTTGCTGAGAGGCCCCGGCCAGGATTGTTAGAAAGGGTAGCGTGCAGGAGCAGTGGGCTGAGTGGGCAGGAGGGCAGCAGAGGTCAGGCTGGCTGGGCAGTGAACCGTCAGGGACATAGACTTGGGGAGTCAGCCCACCGAGGGCTGGGCCACTTCACCAGGGGCAGGCCGGACAGGCTCCAGGGTCTGCAATTAGAAGGCCAGGTTCCAGGCGGTTGGGTGGCTGAGCCTGCCCATGCCTCTATCCATTCCCACCTGGAGCTCGGAGTTCGGAGTGCTGCCCGCCTGCCCACTCCTGGCTGTGCTCTGCTCTGCAGAGCCCAGCTCTGTCAGCCACGTTTCCTGACTGGGGGCACCAATACCTCTGCCATGAACTCTCTCCATGGGACCATGGGGTGAGCAGGCTTGCCTTAAGGCTTGTCTCAAAGGAGCCAGGGTCCTAGGCTGCACATCCGGAACCCAGGATGGGGCCCTTCTAGGGGCTGACCAGAGGCAAAAGGGCCAGACAGGTGCCCTTCTAGCCTGGTCCTGGTTGGGCTGTCATCTGGGAGGCGCCCAGCCTATCGCTGGGCTGTAGAGAGGTGTCTGGGCACTGGGAGGCTGGCTCAGGGATCTCAGGACGGACAGGGGCATCCCGAACAGGGGCAACAGGAGGAGAGGCAGCAACCCACTCCGTGGAGCCTCCGGTGGACACAGTCAGGATCAGGGCCTGGTGTGGAGGAGGCGAGAGCTGAGGCTCCCAGAGGCCATGGGGGCCTCTGAGCTGCGAAGAGGCAATGGGATATGCTGGCAGAGGACAGCCTGCCTGACCACGGCTCCCTCTGGCAGGGAGTGGACGAGCCACAGGAGCGGGAACATGGGTGTGTGCAGCCCCAGCCCCAGGAGGAGGCCTGAGAGCAGAGGAAAAGAGCGAAGTGTGCGGGAGGGCTGGCAGGGGGTGCCGCCTGTCCCGGGACTCTGTGCCCTTCCTTGGGCATCCTCGCTGTGGGAAACAGAGACCCGGGTATGACCATGGGCATGAAGCCTTCCTGGCTGCAAGTTATGAAACGTTTATTGATACACATTTTATTGTCTTTTATAAAACTTCCTTTGGCTACATTGGGCCACTGTGCACCATAGTGCCAGTCCCCAGGTGGCCAGGGCGGAGCCAGTGTCCACTTTCAGGTGGGGGCTGGAGCCAAGAGGCTGTCCAGGAGCTGCCCAGTGGGTCCTCATGGCCTGCAGGATACCTTGAGTGCTCCCGGAGGCAGCCCAGGACTGGCCCGCCCCAGAGTCAGAAAAGGCAGGTCAACGACCAAGGCGGCCAAGGTCCTTCCTGTCTCCAGCACCTTGACGTGACCAGAAATCCGCCCATCAAAGTCACCACCTGACCTGACAGAGGGCAGGGAAGTTGTTTGCAGAAAAACTTAGCTACAAGGCATGTGAACCAGAACCTTCTTCCAGACACCATTTCCTTCGGATTTGTTCACTGATGCTGCCTTGAGAGGATCGAATCTCGGGAACAGCCCCGAACGGCAGGGGCGAGGCTGCTGGCTTGGTGCTGGCTGGGCCATGGGCAAGGAGGGCTGACCCAACAGGCAGAGGTGGCTGGGCTGGGTGACCACCTCCTCACATTCACCGACCAGCCTGGGGCAAGGCGGGGCCCCACTTCTGTACAAAGGGTCTCTAGGGGAGCAGAATGGCTGGGGGAGCCAGGCAGGGGCCACAGCGTCTGTTTGCAGGCGGCTGCCCAGTCTTCCAGCCACCCACGGAGTCCCCAGCCCAGGGAGAAGAAGGCCTGAGGAGAGGAAACACATCTTTCTTCTCCTTTGTGGACTCAGAGGCAGGTGCCATCCCTGTCCCAAGGCAAAGGGCCCGGAGGCCGCTTCCTGCCCCTGCCTCCTCCAGGCGCTGGGCTCTCAGGAGGCGTTCCCCGGGGGGCACTGCATCTCCATGGTGACGGTGTTGGGCGTGCTGCCCCCGGCCTCTCCCAGCTCAGCGCCGTCCCGCAGGGCCCGCTGGAAGACCACCCTGAGCGGCTCCCACAGCCGCTGCGACTTGTCCCTCCCGGCCAGGAAGTAGACGACCGGTTTGGCGCTGCTGTTGATGCAGATGCACAGGTCGGTGACGTACTCGGGGAAGGGGGCCGGGATCTGGAAGACCCAGAAGAGGAACCAGTCGATCCCTAAGTAGATGGAGGACACCAGGAAGACGGAGACCATGGCCAGGACGACGTGGTTGAGCTTGGCAGAGCGCTGGCGCCGTCGGGCCCGGCACTCCACGTGCAGGATGAGGGCCAGGCAGGGCAGTACCATGAGCGGGCAGCAGAGCAGGAACAGGAGGATACCCAGGAAGATGTCCATGTGCCTGCAGGCCGCGCCGGGGGCCCCGCGGCCTAGGAACACGCAGAAGTAGTTGTGCAGGCAGGTGACCAGGAGGGACAGGACCCACAGCAGGGCACACACCACGGCCGACAGGCGCTTGGGCCGCCGGCGCCAGTACCAGGAGGGGAAGATGACGGACGCGCAGCGCTCTGTGCTGACGGCCGGCAGGAGGCTCACGCTGGTGAGGAACATGCACAGCCCCAGAACCCGGCACACGCTGCGGGTATAGTCGGCAAACGCGCCCAGGAAGCCCCCGGTGTTCAGGATGGAGAACACCGCCTTGCTGAAGAGGTAGCCCACGTCGGCGCTGGCCAGGTGCAGGAAGTAGATGGAGAAGGGGTTCCTCTTGATGGAGAAGCCGAAAAACCAGAGGACCAGCCCGTTGCCCACCAGGCCACACAGGCAGAGGAGCAGGAAGATGTAGTTCATGACAGCCGGAGGCGGCAGCATCGTGATCTGCTCGATGGTCAGGAAGCCCCGGCTGTAGAGTTCCGGGGCCTCGCTCATGCCAGGGCACATCTGCGCAGGTGCAGAGGGGGACACCTGTGATGCCGGCTGGTCCCCACCTGCAGATCTGCACCTGGGGCCTAGCGTGGGGGGCTCCCGATTAGGGACTTGGGGCAGGGAGGGGGTCTGCAGGGCAGTGGCTGTGGAGCAGGTAACTGGCTGCAACTCTATCCTCAAACACCCCGACCCCAACCCATGTGAACTCTCTGTCGCAGTGTCTCGAGCTAGCAGCACAGAATGGCGCCTACAGGAGTGGGGGTAGCACCAGGCAGTGCCCAGGAAAGGTGCCAGGCTGCCCACCGGTCAGAGTAGACTGTCCAAAAAACATCCAAGTCACACAAGAAAAAAATTGCAGAGCCTTTTTTTTTTTTTTTTAAGGAGTCTCACTCTGTTGCCCAGGCTGGAGTGCAGTGGCGTGATCTCAGCTCACTGCAACCTCTGCCTCCCAGGTTCAAGCAATTCTCCTGCCTCAGCCTCCTCAGTAGCTGGGACTACAAGTGCTCGCCACCACGCCCGGCTAATTTTCGCATTTGCAGTAGAGACGGGGTTTCACCATGTTGGCCAGGCTGGTCTCGATCTCCTGATGTCAAGAGATCCACCTGCCTCAGCCTCCCAAAGTGCTGGGATTATAGGTGTGAGCCACCACGCCCAGCCGAGCCTTTCCATTTTTAAGAAGATCAAAGAGACATGACTCCTAAACACAGTGATAGAATCCTGGATTGCAAGAATAGTACAACGCCCACCAGTACTTCACCTCAGTTCAGTCATCCTTAACCCTTCAACACAAGTGCTTTCTATCTCGTCAGATAAGACTTTTTTCCCAGAAAGACCTGAAAATAAATCCAGAATCCTGGATTATATGCTGGATCTCAACTGCTGGAAAGGATGTGGTTGGGATCACTGGGGAAATGTGAGTATGGACGGTGCAGAGATAGTGGCATTGCATCACTGTTTCAGCTTTTGAATGTGACAATGTACCGTGGATACGCACATTTTCACTATGTGGCTACAGGAACGTCCTTGTTCTTAGAAGATACAGGCTATTTGGGCGTCAAGGGCTTGGTGTCTGCAATTTCCTTTCGTTTGTTTGTTTGTTTTGAGACAGAATCTCGCTTTGTCGCCCAGGCTGGAGTGCAGTGGCGCGATCTTGGCTCACTACAGCCTCCGCTTCCCAGGTTCAAGCAATCCTCTTGCCTCAGGCTCCCGAGTAGCTGGGATTACAGGCATGTGCCGCCACGCCCGGCTAACTTTTGTATTTTTAGTAGACACGGGGTTTCACCATGTTGGCCAGACTGGTCTCGATCTCTTGACCTCAGGTGATCCCCCCGCCTTGGCCTCTCAAAGTGCTGGGATTACAGGCGTGAGCCACCGGGCCCGGCCTTGCAATTTACTTTCAAATCATTCTGGGAAAAAGTCTATCTGTCAAGAGATACAGAGAAAGCACTTGCGGTGAAGGGTTAACGATGGCTGAGCTGAGGTGAAGTATTGGTGGGTGTTGTACTATTCTTGCAAAATCTTGCAAGGTTTCAAAAAACACGAAACTATTTGAAGAAATAAAATCACTTGGAAGTTACATTTAAAGAAAAAAAAAAAAAAAAAACACCTCAGCCTTCCCCGAAGCCGGACCCTGTCCTCTAGTGGGATGAGAGGTGGCTCCCTGTTGAGCCAGGGTTACCCTTGGGGTTTCCAGATTGTGGGAAGGTCCAGGGGGTCCCTGGAGTCGGGGAGAGGCAGCAGCTATTTATCAAGCTGCAGGGAAGCATTTCAATACTTTAACCGTTGGTGTGGCTATAAGAGTGCATCCCAGCTGAGTATCTGTCCTGCCCTCAAGGTCTAGGCTTCTGTATAAATGCATGCAGGTGGGCCAGGTGCAAGGAATAGGTGAGAGGGGCACAGTGGCAAACCCGAGAGCCCCTCTCTAGAGTGAAGCGGGCGGCCTGCTGTGCTCCAGCCGGTGGGGGCCAGGGGTTGGGTGGGCTGGAGTGGCTGATGGTCCTCCCCTGCTCCCTGAAGAGAAGCCTGAACTCTAGACTGGAATGTGAAATACCGATCTTTAAATGTTAACATTTAAACACGCTGTGCGCGCCAAACAACCCATCTATCTACAGGCTGGCTGCAGTTCTCAGGCGGTCCCCTCCGACCTCTCCTCCCAGAGGCAAAGGCTGCCTGCCTGGAGCACGGTCACTCCCCTTCCCATATCCAGCATCTCCCCCACAAGCCTGGCTTCTGTTCCCACTGCTCAGGGCTCCCTAACAAAACAAAAGACAAGGTTATGAAGGCAGGATCCATTCTGCCACCTTCAGATGACTCCCAGCTCTGGCAGAAAGCTGGGTCCTGAGAGACTGTTTTCTGGGTTGGACACCCTGTTGCAAAGGGAGGAACCTCCTAGCCTGCTCAGGTCAAGGGGAGCCTGAAAACAGGACTGAAGGCGTTAGCAAAACTCTGGGGGGACTCTGTGAGGTCAGGGCAAGCACTGTAAGGGGGCCCTGCTCCCTCCCTGCCATTCTCTAACTACATTGATCGACTCAACCTCTCTGCCGATCTGTTCGCCCCAAATCCCACTCCTTAGCTTCTCTTTCCTGTGGGTGACCTGGACACTCTTCTGGGTTGGGGAACTAAAGCATAGGATCTGGTGCCCAAACAGGCCCAAGAGGACCAGCTCAGGCGCTGGGAAAGAGCTGGGCTTCAGGGGGCTGGATGGAGGCGGTCAGCTTACTCAGTGCCTCTTGCACACATGCATGCTGGAAAAAGTCTGCAATCCCCTCCTCGGAGTCAGAGGGGGAGGCCGGGTGAGTCACTGGGCGTGTAGCTGCCGTGACCAGCCACATACCGCCTTGTAAAATGCCTGCTCTGGAGCCCGGCCCCACCCCGAGCTCTGCCTTTGCGCTGGGAGTTTCTGCAGACTGCCCCACCCCACCCACCAGTCCAACCTCTGCCTCCTGCGGCCGCCACTCCTCAGCGGTCACTACAGGGAGGAGGGAGAGGGCCCAAGGGTGTGGGGCCGAAATCCCGGGGGCTGGGCTGGAGTCCCCACTCTGCTCCTGACCTAGGGGCTGATCCCAGTCAAGTTACTACCTGGGTGTAAGCCTCAGTTTCCCCAAATGCAGAAGAGGATGGATAGGGATTCAAGAGATCCTTCCAAGTTGAGAGCGAAGGAAATCCCAGACTTTTCAAGGGACTCACAGAAGTAGGGGACTAGGCTGGCTTGAGGGTAGGAGGAGGGTCAGCCTGGAGGGGTTGTCAGAGTCTCAGGGTGGGTGACTCATGACTAATGGACCCTGGCCTGGGGCAACACTCTCGGGGTGGCCCAGGACCCGCAAGGCTCCACGGAGCACATGACATCACGGCCACCTTGGAGTCAGCGTCCCAGGGTTTCCTGGCCTGCCTGGATGTAGTAAGTAGCTGACTGCTCCACCTCCGCAGGGAAAAGATGAAACAAGACCTTGCAAGGATGCTACAGGGCGACCCCAGGGTCAGCACAGCGAGGGACCTTGAGGGTGTCCAGTCCTGGTGCTTGCCTCACTGATGAGGTCAGGAGGGTAGGAGGGTCCAGGGAACTGGTGCCCAGGCACATAGCCCAGAGGAGCCCACTGCTCACTGTGGGTCCAGAGCTGGAGAGTGGGGCTAGGAATTGGGGGATAGGGGAGGAGATGCTGGGCTGGGTCTGTCCCTCCCACCCACACCCGTCTGGGCAGGACCAGGGCCCTTCACCTGTGGCACTTGCCTTGTTCCTGTTGCCGGGATGGGCCTCCCAGGAGCAGTTTCCAGCCATCTCCAGGCCTGGCGCGTCTGGGTCCCTGCTGGCAGCTCACCAGTCTGCACACCCACCTGGCAGAAGCCCAGAGAGAGGGTGGACGAGGGCAGCAGGGACCCCTCCCCTTCCTGGACCCCCATGCCTAGGCCCCCAAGGCCTGTGGCTCTCAGCTGTCACCTTAGAGGAAGGGCAATCACCCCACTCCCTCAGAGGCAGGGGCGTTGTGAGACTGTCCTGGCGAGATTCTGGAGGTCACCCCTGGGGCACGGCCCCCTCCTGCCTGTGGACTCCGTGTCAGCCCCACTGCAGCTCACTGGAAAAGAAGCCCTCTCCTTTCCCTCTTCTTGTGAGAGTTCTGGAGCCAGGCTGCTTTTGCAGACATATATTTATTTACCCACACACATTTTTGGGGCACTTCCTTTGTGCCCTGCCTGGTGTGGGACAGGGGTTTCCCAGCAATCGGTCCCAGAAGGAGGAGCAGGGGAAGAGGGAAGAGGGGTCATTTCTGGCAGGGGGGACCTGCTGGAGGAGGAGGGCTCTGGCTGAGCCGGTGTTTGTAACACGCCGAGGCACCTGGCCTTTCCCCTACATGTGCCTGGGAGGCAAGACAGCCCGGTCATCAGCATCACTGTCACCACCACTTACCCTGCCAGCCGGCCTACACCCATCATCTGGTTTGGTCCTCATGACCAGCTATGGGCCAGGTAGCCTCATGCCCCTTTGATGGAGGCTCCTGAGCTTAGAGGGCGAGGTCACCTGCCCAAAGGCACACCCATAGCCATGCCATGCCCTGCAGCTTTGCAGATTTGTGTCTGGAGCAGCTGCCGTAGGGAGGGGCTGCTGGCCTAAGGAGGGGAAGCTGCACCCACCCTAGCGCTGCCAATGGAGGCCTGGGGAGGGGGCGACCCTGCTGGAGGCCGGTCCACCTTGGCCGGCCAGATCTCATGCGTCTGCCTGCCTTGGGTCCTCTGGAATTGATCCCTGTCCCCTAACCTGAGCTTCCCCCTTGGAGGAAGCTTCTCCCCGTGGAGCCCTGTCCCCCTTCCCCGGAGGGAAGCACCTATTACTCCCTGCAGTACTGGGGGGAAACTGAGGCTGTGAGCGGAGAAGGGACTTGCTGGGCACAGCTCGGGTCGCAGGCTGCCGGCCCCTCCTCTCCCAAGGGGAGAGCTAGGCAGGCCGCTCGGCTCAACTCCCCGGAAATTGTTTCCTCTGTGCCGCGCGGGTCCGCCCGGCCTCGGCCAGCCACGCGCCCCCGCCCGCCGCCCACTCCTCCCGCCTGGGGGCGGGCCGTGCCCCTTGCCTCCGCGCCCACCATTGGCTGGAAGAGGTGGCCGTCTGCGCGTGTGGCCCGCCCCGGGCCTCTTTAACCCTTGGCCTCCTGGAGCTGGTGGCGCAAGTGCAGCCCCAGGGGCCGCTCGCAGGACCCGTCCCACCCAGTGGCCTGGGTCCCCTCGGCCCCGCGCAGCCGGACCGCGCCGCTCTGGGCCTTCAAGGGGCGTTTGCGGGCACCTGTGCCTGGCCTACGGGTGACTCAGCCTGGGGTCTTCGGGGTGCCCCATGTGCCGGAGTGAGCCAGTGCGTTGTGATGTGTGTGCAGTGGGCTTGCAGATAGCTGGTGCTGTGACCTGTGTGTCTTTAGTCTCCCTCCTTGGACTCCAGTTGGGCCACTATGCCATTGCCACAGACAGGCCGTACCTTCTCCACACTCTGGGGCCTGTCCGAACTTTCCTGCCCTGCAATCCCAGACCTACCACCTGCCCTCGTCCTTCCGGGCGCCTGGTAAGAGCCCCCCAAGCTCTCTCCGTTGCCCCTACTCTTTTTGGTGGCCTTTCTGGACACCCACCGCCCCAGGTCTAGGCCCCCAGCCTTGTTTCCAGGGATGTCCTGACTCACAGGAGCCTCACCTATTCACCCTGGACGGGCTAGACCCCAGCCACGCCAACTAGTGCCCCAAAGGCAGTGGGCTGGGGCCCCCCACGCTGCCACTGGGCATGCAGTGGGCCCCCAGCTCCCCTCTCTACCATCTGCTTCCCCCCATTACGTGGGTGTCCTGTGCGCTTGTCCTTGTCCTGCCAGGGACAACCTGAAAAGCAATTTCACTCATGCACAGAAAGATCTAGAAGCCAGTGGACCCCAGATGGGCCATATTAAAGGACATGTGTGTGACACGTGTATGGGGCGAGGGTGTGAGTGCATGTGTACGTGTGTTCCTCCGGGTAGGATCTGGGCTATGACAGAACTAGTTTCTACTGAAGCTGACCCAAAAAGCTGCCAGCGCAGCTCACACCTGACCCTCCCCTCAGAGCAAGCCCGAGGGTGGCCTGGCCACCTGTCAGCCTCCTGCAGCCTTGCCCACAGGAAGCTCCTCCTCTCCCTTCACCCCTACCCCACCATGACCCAGCCCCTTTCCTTAGCCCCTTGGGCTGCCATCAGAGGGGCCTGTCTTGCTCCCCGAGGCACAGAGCCTCTGTTTTCCTCACTCCAGGCCTGGAGTCCCCTGCTCAACAGCTTGGATTGAAGAGGCTTCCCTGGGGGGACGGAGACCTTGCAGATCATTCCAGGAACCGCCTCCATCCAAGGCCAACAGCTTCATCAGGCCGCTGGCCTGGGAGAAGGTGGGACTGCAGCTCCAACATCCTGTGGCTGCCCACACGAACCCCCCGTGTGCACCCCAGGGCTGAGAGCAGGGAGAGCAATCTCCCTGTGTGTGGGACACTGCCTGCTGGGTGTTCTCTTCCAGCCCCTCTAGAATGCATGCTTGAATGGCCAGTGAGGTTGGGGGAGGGACCACGGGGGAGTCCTCATCCCCAGCAGCACAGAGCAGGAGCTGGACAGTGGGGCTGGGGGTGAGGCCAGCTGGGAGGGGTCAGGTCCTGCCACAGGAGGGGGACTTTTAAAGTTCCTCCATGGCCCTGGGACCCTGGAGCCTCAGGAGTTGCAGGGGAGCTTCTCCAGTGGGTGACAGCCTCTCTGGGGTCTCAGGGCTCTCTGCCTGGGGCCTCAGGATTTCTGGGAGCTGCCTGCCCCGACAACGTCCACCCCTCTGCCCCAACGGTGCCCACGTCATTTTCCTTCCCTGCCTGGCCCTCACCCTGCAGCCCCGGTTGCTGGAACACCCTCCCCTGGACCCTGGGCCCGTGGAGCTACCTGCAGCTGTCCTGATCCGCAGAGGCCTCCTTTTGTGGAGGGCTCTTCCTGTGACTCCCGCCTCCGGCCGACCGACCCGCCGGGGCAGCAGGCCAGCGCCGAGCACGGCCCGGAGCCTCGGAAAATGCGAGCTCAGAGTAGAGCCCTCGCCTGCTGGAAGAGATGGCTTTGGAAGCAGAACCCGCCCCAAACCCAATTCCTGGCCCGGCAGGAGGGGGAGGGGAGGGGAGTAGGAGGAGGGGCTGAGCAGGGATGAGGCTTCAGGAAGGAATGCCCCGCTCAGGAGCCCCCCCAGAGCCCCACCGGGAACTCATCTCTCCGCCTGGTGACGTCACGTTGGCCCGAGCACTGCCGCCCGAGTCCAGCTGTTCATCTCCCTCGCATTCTGCTGCTCCGCAAGGCTGCCCAGGAGAGGGAGCGCCGGCTGTACACTTGCCTGGCGCCTTTGGTCTGCCCCCAGTGGGCATTTCGGGGCAGGCTGGCCCAGGAGGGGCTAGGCCCCACCCCGTTGTTTTAATTTACTCAGGGCTGATACAGAGCGGTGGGGGTTAGCAGGGCGAGGGCTCCATGGAGGGGCAGCGCAGAACTGGCAGAAGTGGGCAGCACCGCCCAAGCGGCACCCCTCCCCCCTCCCACCCGGGACTCGGCATGGGCCCCTTGGGGGCTTATGGAACCAGGAATTCCCTTTTCCCCAGCCCTAATAGCAATCAGATGGCGCAAGTGGAAAATCACGGCGCTCGGCGAGCAAGCTGGAAATTGGCGGGCTGTGGTGCCTGGTGCCTGTGCTGCTCTGCAGGAGGATGAGTCAGGCCCCCTTCCCCATTCAGCCCCTGGAGGGGGGAGTCCTGGAATGCGTTCATGCCTCCGGCACTGAGCATTGGTAGGGGTGGGGGTGCAAAGTGGGGGCTGCAGGGGCCAGCAGGGTGGCTAGGAGGAGGGGGTGATGAGAGGGCTCCCCTTTGGCCCTGGGCCAACTTTCTCGGGGTCCAGGAAGCCCGAGGGAATTCTGAACTGTTCCAGCAGGAGCGTAGTGCTCAGACTGGGAGAGGTGTGCCTCTGTGGGCATCTTGAAGGGAAACGAGAAGCAGAGCTGCCTCTGCACCTGCGCTGGGAGCTGCCTGCCTCCTGCTTGTCCTGCCCACGTGCAAACCTCACCGTGGAAGAGGGAGTCTCGCACTGCTCCCCGCATGACCCAGCTGGCCTCCTGGGGTCCGTTTTTCAGGGATGGGCTGAGGAGGGACTCTCGGATCCTGGAGGCTCACGGGCCATGCCTAAGGCTGAGAGAGAGGCTGGAGGCAGCAGGCAGGGTGGTGACCCGTCCCCTCTTCTCCAGGGCAGCCAGCTGGGGCCCAGCTGGAACGCTTGTTTACATGGGGAGGCCGGGGGAGGCTGAATCCCGGCGAGTTCCAAGTGTAATTGCATTTGGACACTTAAAAGGAATTGTGTGAAGTGGGCAGAGGCTCTTAAGTCCACCACCTTATTTGGTATGGAAATTTGTTTCTCTCAAAATAAGCGAGAGGCGCTTGTAAACGGGAAGGTCGTCCTGGCCTGGGTTTGTGGAGTCCCTTTACCCTGGGCTTGGTGTGTCCGGCTGCTCTGACGCAGTACCACAGACTGGGGGCTTATCGGTGCAGGCGTTTGCTTCCCACGGCTCCAGGGGCTGGAAGGCCAAGATCAAGGCACCCACAGATTCAGCGTCTGGTGAGGACCCAGCCTCTCACTGCGTCCCCGTGTGGTGACCTCTTTCTGGCAGGCGAGAAAGCTTGATGGGGCCTCTTTTAGTGGGGCATTAATGCCATTATGAGGCCCCACCTTCATAACCTGCTCTTCTCCCAAACGCCCCACCTCACACTGGAGATTAGATGTCAACATATGAATTCAGGGCAGTGGGGCAGCGGGGCAGGGGGCAGGGGGTGGGGCCACAAACTTGCAGTCTGCAGCAGCCACCCTGGGGGTCTCTCCCCACCCTCTGGGGGAGTGGTGGGGTGTGTGTGGGGGTACCCGGAGGTCCAGTGCAAGGAGTTTCCGTGCTGCCTCCCGGCTTGGGTGACCTTGGACAGTTTCCTTCCCACCGGGGACCTTGGTTTCCTCAGCTGTCAGATGGGAAACGGTAATGACCCACAGCGTTACAGCAAGGAGGGATCGGATGCCGGGATCGGACGCCGGCAGGAAGGGTTCTTCGTGCACCTCAGCAACGCCGCTCCCTGCTCCGGGCGTCCTGCTGGTGCCATTCCCTCCCAGCGAGGCTCAGGGCTCTGGCTGACGCTGAGAATGGGGTATGGCCCCTGCTCGTCCAGCCTTCACTTTCTAAACAGCCACCACTTGCCGTCAGGAGTCCTCCCCTGCCCCTCCCAGTAGAACTTTGTTTTAAATCATCCTCTGCCAAGGGCCTCATGGTCCTACGCCTCTCCCCATGTCCCCTCCTGAGGTTGCGGGCCTGGATCCTCCTCTGTTGGGGGGGTCCTTGGGGGAAGGAGACCGGTTCTGGACAGAGATGTCTCCCTACCAGGTGCTTCTGTTGCCTACGGTTGCCCTGCTGCTCCCTGGACGAGGGGGTGGGTGTGAACCAGGCCTTGTGGCCCCTCTGCAGCCAGCACCATCCTCAGTAAAGACTGCAAGTATTTCCTGAGCACCTGCTGGGTGCCAGACACTGTGGTCTGCGCTGATGAACAGGATAGGCGAGGTCCCTGCCCTCCGGGAGCTGATGTCCAACAGAGAGGCAGACCAGGTCCAAGGAGACACAGTAAAACGCACCTGCGATGAAGAAGCTGTGCAGGGCCATTCGGCTGTCGTGGTGGCTCACGCCTGTAATCCTAGCAATTTGGGAGGCTGAGGCGGGTGGATTGACTGAATTCAGGAGTTCGATACCAGCCTGGCCAACATCATGAAACCCCTTTTATACTAAAAATACAAAAAGTTAGCCGGACATGGTTGCACACACTTGTAGTCCCAGCTACTTGGGAGACTGAGGCATAAGAATCACTTGAACCTAGGAGGTAGAGGTTGCAGTGAGCCGAAATCACGCCACTGCAGCACCCCAGGCTGGGTGAGAGAGCGAGACTCTGTCTAAAAAATAAAGGTTGAACCAAGGCCTAGCTGTCTTTCCTAATAGTGAAAGGGATCCCTCTCCTTCCGCTCTGTTCCCCTCCTCCACTAGGCTGAGCCTTTCTGTGCTGGAAGGTGCATCTTGGGAATCTCAGAAAAAGTCCACATTATCCTCTGTCCTGCATGTGGTAGACCATTCATTTGTTAATTTGTCCATTTGTCCATCTATCCATCCATTCATCTACCCACCCAACTACCCATCTACCTACTCATCCATCCATCCATCCATCCATCCATCCATCCATCCATCCATCCATCCTCCCATCCATCCATCCATCCATCCATCCATCCATCCATCCATCCACCCACCCACCCACCAGACCATCCATCCATCCTCCCATCCATCCATCCGTCCACCCACCAAACCATCCATCCATCCATCTACCCATCAATCCACCCATCAATCCATCCATTTATCTATTAATCATCAATCCATCCATTTATCTATCAATCCATCCATTCATCCATCTAGCCTTCCACCCGCTCACCCATCCACCCATCCATTCATTCTTACCTTAATTCAACACATTTTTACTGAACACCAGCAATGTTGGTGCTAGGAAAAGAATTGTGGAAGAACCAGACATGGGGCATGGGGAGCAGGTGATAAATAGAAACAACTGAACACAAGAACTCCAACCTGTGATTAGTGCATTGAGAAAACCAAACAGGCTTAGTGGCAAAAACTTAGGTGGTAGGCAGGGAGGGATGGGAGGGGGGCTGAATAGTGGCCCCTAAAGATGTTGACGTCCTAATCCCCAGATCCTGAGAACATGTGACTTTACACCTGGCCAAAGGGACTTTGCAAATGGGATGGAGTGAAGGGTCTTGAGATGGGAGCATCATCGTGGATTATCCATGTGGGCCCCATGTCATCACAAGGGTCCTTGTAAGAAGGAGACAGGAGATCAGAATGAGTAGTGGGCCATGTGTTGATGTGAGGAAGGGGTCACCACCCAAAGAATGCAGGCTGCCTCTAGAAACTGGAGAGGACAGGGGAACAAGCTGTCCCCTAGAGCCTCCAGAAAGAACCAGCCCTGCCAACACCTGGACTTTAGGCCTCTAGTTTCTGGAACTCTTACTAGAGTTACTTGTGTTGTTTAAGCCACTAAGTTTATGTCACTTGTTATAGCAGCCACAAGAAACTAATCCAGGGGGATGGCCAGGCCTGATTAGCTGGGGTGGGGCTGGAGGCTCCTCTACAGAGATGATGCTTGCACTGAGACCTGAAGGAGAAGGAGAAGGAGGTGGCCGCTCACGCAATTGTCAATTTGCCATGCGGATGCTCTTTTAACAAGACTTAATCTTTTAGTGGGGAGGTGTAAGGAGTTTATTTGGAGGGTGACCCCAAGAAACATTACAGGGAAGACAAAGAATTTTGAGAATTCCCTCCCACCTTGCTTTGAGGGGTCCTGTCTTCAGCTCACCACTGCCCTTGCCTTCTTTGTGGATTATTGTGGCAACAGACACCTGCAAACCCTAGCTCGGTCCTCAGCGAGGGTGGCTTGGGCAGCCAGAGACAGTCTGAGAACAGCTGCCAGGATGACTGTCGGACCCTCAGGGGCCTGGCGGGAAGCTCACTCCTGCTTTGGGGCATCCAGAGAGGGAGACCAGAGTTGAAGTCACGCTGAACACTGAGGTCACGTGCGGGGTTTCCCTCTGGGCCTGCCACTGGTACGCCTGTGCAGACCAAACTCAAATATGTCTTCAAATCCAACCAGACTTCGTCACAGTTTCCCCTGGGACTGGTGCAAAACTGGTACAAAACTCTCTGCTTTCTCAAGTCTGAGAGATCTGGGGTCTTCTGTTTGGGGGAGACCATGTTTCTGAAACTTTTTATGAGAAGCAGCTATTTCCAGACAAAACTTCTGATTGTTTAGCCTCGAATGCATCTCTTGAATCTGGAATTTCCCCAAGGCTTGATTCCACGGGATGGCTGAACAGATGACACTGACTGGGGGGGTGGGTGTAGGTGTGTTGGTGTGTATATTTCAAGTCACTTTTGCTTTTTAAAAAATATTTAATTCCAGGATCATTTTTAAAATTGTGATAAAACATACATAATATAAAATTTATTTTTAGCCGTTTATATATTTTTTACTTTAGGTGGAGTCTAGCTCTGTCACCCAGGCTGGAGTGCAGTGGCACGATCTCAGCTCACTGCAACTTCCGCCTCCCGGGTTCAGGTGTTTCTCCTGCCTCAGTCTCCTGTGGAGCTGGGATTACAGGCGCCCACCGAACCCAGCTAATTTTGTATTTTTAGTAGAGACAGGGGGTTTCACCATATTGGCCAGGCTGGTCTGAAACGCCTGACCTCAAGTGATACACCTGCCTCAGCCTCCCAAAGTGCTGGGATTACAAGCATGAGCCACTGTGCCCGTTCCCATTTGTCCCTTTTTCCACATCTGGGTCATGTCCATCTCTCGCCTTCCTAAGCCACGCCTGCCTTGCACATTCTGTAACTTAAATGCTAGGTATAGAGCTGACAGCTATGAACACACATCAGATAGACTAGGAATGGGAGGAGAGAAAGGAAAAAGAACTCAGTAATATGCACCATGTATTCATACCAAAGCAGGGATGAAAGCACACATAACCGCCACAAGCCTTGTTCCTGTGATTCCAGCTGGGCAGATAAGGCCTCCTTTTCCCGGCACGTTCCACATTGCTTTTGCCCTCCTGCCGTCTCAGCTTGTCACTGTTCTTGGCCTGGTGAGGTGATCCAGGCCTTCTTTGTTGTTGTTGTTGTTGTTGTTGTTTGAGACAGAGTCTCGCTCTGTCGCCCAGGCTGGAGTGCAGTGGCCAGATCTCAGCTCACCGCAAGCTCCGCCTCCCAGGTTCACGCCATTCTCCTGCCTCAGCCTCCCGAGTAGCTGGGACTACAGGTGCCCGCCACCTCGCCCGGCTAGTTTTTTTGTATTTTTTTTTTTTAGTAGAGACGGGGTTTCACTGTGTTCGCCAGGATGGTCTCGATCTCCTGACCTCGTGATCCGCCCGTCTCGGCCTCCCAAAGTGCTGGGATTACAGGCGTGAGCCACCGCGCCTGGCCGTTGTTGTTGTTTTTGAGATGGATCTCGCTCTGTCTCCCAGGCTGAAGTGCAGTGGTGCGATCTCGGCTCACTTGCAACCTCCACCTCCCGGGTTCAGGTGATTCTCCTGCCTCAGCCTCCTCAACCTCCTAATCAGTGGGATTACAGTCACACACCACCATGCCTTGTGAATTTTTGTAGTTTTTTTTTTTTTTTTTTTTTTTTGTAGTAGAAAGGGGTTTCACCATGTTGGCCAGGTTGGTCTTGAACTCCTGACCTCAGGTGATCTGCCTGCCTCAGCCTCCCAAAGTGCTTGGATTACAGGCATGAGCCACCGTGCCCGGCCTGTCTCTCTTTTTGTATAGCGCCCCTGTATGGGTTTGGACAACACTTCCTTCCTGTTGACCATTCCCCCCCACAGCGAGATGCCTCTTTCTGGGTATCTCTGGGGGAAAGATGGGCCAGGATAGCTCCCTCGAGAGCGCCCTCTGTTATTATTAGGTTGGTGCAAAAGTAATTGCAGTCTATTACTTTTGCACCAACCTAATAGTTAAGAGATGGTAAATACAGCCCCTTGCTTTCTGCAACCTGCTGCCTCTGCTCTCTTCTCTCCCTCTTATTGGGACCTGTTTTCCTTTCTGCTTCTGCCCTGGTCAATTTGGATTCTATCCCCAGCAATGTCTTCTCAGCGTCAGGCTTTGTCTTGCAAGTGAGTTGCATTTGGTTAATTTCAAGAGTCCAAGAGTCCGTGGACCAGTGGCTCCGGCACCATCTGCCTTGCTGCTTTCTCCTTGCAGCGCCTGCGAGTGGAAGGAAGGCTGTGTGTCTCCCTGCTTTGACTCTTGTTCTCTGACTGGATCATGGGCTTTCCAGGGAGTACCTGCTTGTGATCTGGGGGTCTCTCCAGATCTCAGGATCATCAGAATCCCCCTCTGCATTGATTTCTCTCCTCTTCCTCTCCTGCGGTTGCTGATACCATGCAAGGCTTGTGGCTGTCAGTGACTTGCACCCACCTGCTTGTGTGCTGTGGACACCTTGCCACCTAGTCTCACTGTGGCTGTTATCCAGAGGTGTTTGGTTTTGCTATCCTAGGTGCTCTGTCAATTGTTGGGGAATTTGGGGAGGTAAAAAAACTACGGCATCACTGTCCCATCTTCCCAAAATTGCTTTTAAACCCACTTACCGAAAAGCAGCAGAAACATTCGTTATAAAAGCCACGGTGTGGATGGCAGCTCCCAGTGTTTTTCAGGGAAAATGAGAAGCTCCAAAGAGCAGAGCGTGACATGTCTCAGGGCCTGGGCCTCTGTCTTCAGACTGCAGAGACCCTGTGGATAGAGCTCTAAGCAGGGCTGCCCTGTCCTGTTGCTGGGTTGCGTACTCCTCAAGTGCCCTTGGCTGAGAGGGTAAGTGGGGCTGAATCCCAGCCCAGGCTCCACCATGCTGAGTCCTGGGTCCGGTCCTGGGATGCACCCCTCCCACCTTGATAACGCACGCAGGACCCAGCAGCTTTCCTGACCATAGGGGAGGGGGTGGCTGCGTGGTTTTGAGGCCTTTTTCTGCAGGTGGGCGGTGGGGGTGGTCCCTGCAGGGAGGTCTGCAAAGCCCGAGTTCTCTCCCTGAGATGGGGAGAGCCACCGCTGAGTTCCATGCATGTCCTCCCAGGTCTGAGCTTTACCAAAGTCACTTCTGGTAGAAATGTGGAGCGCCCTCACCTCTGTCCTGACCCGTGCAATCTTCAGCCTCATCTGGGAAAGAGGCTTCCGGGAACAGGAGCAGGGGGACCCTCAGCCAAGCCAGGAGCTGGATGAATTATGCTGCCTTGGCCCAACCCAAAGGGGCTCCAGGTAGAGAGGGACCGTAGAGCCACAGTCCTCCTGGGGAAATTTCCCCAACTTTCCAGCCCCTGCCCCGCCATGGACTGCTGGGGTCCCTGGTTGGTGCAGGCCCTTTTCCGCCCCTCAGTGTGTGATCACACTATTTTCTTTACCACTGTCTCTTGGAAAACTTCTATGCATCCTTCAGGGCCCAGCTCAGATGTCACCTCCTCCAGGAAGCCTCCTCATGAAGCCTTGCTACTTACCCCAAGCTCAGTTTGTCGTTTCCGTAAGCGCTGCTGCTCCTGACTCCATTCAACACGCATGGGTTCAATCGTGCAGCCAACCAACGTTTGCTGAGCAGCTACTATGTTTTGAGTCTCCGTGTGTTACCCTGGGGTAAATGAGACAGACCTGGCTCCTGGCCTCGGGGGATGTGCAGTGAGATTGTCCCTGTGGTGAGCTTGTCTGCCTCTCCCCAGGGATGGGCACCATGGCAGATGTGCTGCTGACCCCAGTGCCCAGCGAGGACCTGGCACGCAGGAGATGCTTAGTGGGCGTTTGGTGCGTGGTGAATGTCCTCAGCGTGGAGGACTCAGCCAGCGCAGCAGGGGAACAGAGGCTGTCTTTGGCATTAGTCCCTGAGTAGCTTCCTGGTCCCGGCTGCTGTGCCGGGGGACATTGCCCACTGTCCAAGCTGCTCATGTACATTACTAGCCACGGGAGATGGGTGAAGGCTTCTCAGCTCCACAGGGGCAAGCTGCAGTGACAGAGTAGGCCTTGCCCATGAACTGCCAGGGCCCCCTAGCCGAGATGAGATCCGCCCCTGGCAGGCCATGGAAGGACCAGCCGTCCCTGAGTGCGTGATCCCCAGCCCCGCCCGACCTCAAGTCTATCCTGGGGCCTCCCCTGCCACCTCCGGGCTCTGGGTCTTGCTGTAAAACGCCTGCAAGGCCGGCTCAGAGTCTGGTCCCAGGGCAGCTGTGGGGTTGGCCTTGGCCCCGCCCCACCGGGTCTCACTCACCCTCAGCTCACCGCAAAGCTCTGAGGTGGGTCTCCTCTGGAGCCCCTTTCTGTGCCGGAACACCCCCAGACTTTTCTCTCCCAGCCTGGGGCTCATTGTCTGAGGGCAGGGTTACCACCTTTAAGACATCGTGAGGTTTGGCCACCCCAGAGCAAGCTGCCCCCACCATGGCTCCTCTTCAGGCCCAGCGGTGAATGGCTGCTTGCACCAGGTAACCACAGCCCAGTCTCAAGCCATCGCGTCCCAGAGGCACCTGGTCCCCCTGGAGCATCGGCCTCCTTCCTCTCTAATCCCCCCAGGCCTCCCCCAGGGGCCTCTTGAAAGCACAAATCCCACATGTTTCTCTCCCATGCTCAAGACCCTCTGGTGGCCTTCTCCTTGCTCTCGGAGTGAGGGCTAAACCCCTCAACACGGACACCAGGCCCCACGGGGTCTGCAGCTGCTCCTCACTTCCTCTGGGTCGTCTCCTCTCAAGCTCACGGCTCCCAGCACTTCCCCTGCACACTGAGGCTCCTCCTGCCTCCCTGTCTGTACCCAGGGCCTGGCGGACCCTCATCAGCCTTCAGACTTCAGCTGAAGCGGCGCCTCCTCCCAGAAGCTCTCCCCGTTTATCTCATCTAAAGATGGCCCCGCTGCGTGTGCGCTTTTGAAAATTGCACCATCATTCACTTACTATGAAATGGGCTCTTTTCAAAGGATACCCTTCAGTGGTTTTTAGTATATTCACAAGGTTGAAGAACCATGACCACTTTCCAATTTCAGAATGTTCTCAGCACCCCAAAAGGAAACCCTATCCCTGTTAGCATTTTCTCCCTCTTCCTCCCTCCCCCCAGGCCCTGGCAACTGTAAAGCTGCTTTCTCTCTCTTGGGACCTGCCTATTCTGGACATTTCGTATAAATGGAATCATGTAATATGTGGCCTTTCGAGCTGGGCTTCCTTCACTCAATGTCATTTTTCCGAGATCCACTCCCATTGAAGCCGGTGTTGGTGCCTCACTGTTTTCTGTGGGCGAATAACACACAGTCCAGGGGGTGGGTTACGTTGGTTCCTTTCATCAGTCCCTGTGTAGCACAAGTCCAGTTTGTACCTTTTATTTTTATCTTATTTTATATTATTTTATTTTTGGGATGGAGTCTCACTCTGTTTTCCAGGCTGGAGTGCAGTGGCGTGATCTTGACTCACTGCAAGCTCTGCCTCCTGGGTGCAAGCAACTCTCCTGCCTCAGCCTCCCTAGTAGCTGGGATTACAGGTGAGCACCACCACTTTGTCTAATTTTTGTAGTTTTAGTACAGACGGGGTTTCACCACGCTGGCCAGGCTGGTCTCAAACTCCTGAGGTCAGGTGATCCGTCTGTCTTGGCCTCCCAGAGTGCTGGGATGACAGGTGTGAGCCACTGCACCTGGCCTGTACTTTTTATTTATCTGTGTGTGTGTTTTTATTTTTGTTTTAATGATAATAAAAAAAATTCGCCGTGTGCAGTGGCTCATGCCTATAATCCCAAAACTTTGGGAGGCCAAGGAGGGAGAATCACTGAGCCCAGGAGTTCAAGACTAGCCTTGGCGACATAGCAAGACCCCGTCTCTACAACCAAGAAACAGATTAGCTGGACGTGGTGGCACACGCCTGTGGCCCAGCTACTTGGGAGGCTGAGGTGGGAGGATGGCTTAAGCTGGGGAGGTCGGGACTCCAGTGAGCTGTGATTGTGCCACTGCACCCCAGCCTGGGCGACAGAGCTAGACCTTGCCTCAAAGAAAATAAATAAATAAACAGAAAAGAAGATGAGTGAAAGTCCTAACCGCCTTTGTCTCTAAAAAACTTTTTTTAGAGACAGACTCGCTCTGCCACGTGGCTGGAGCTGCCATGTCCACAGCTCACTGCAGCCTCAAACCACGGGTGCTCCTTGTGCGTGGGTGTGTGGGGAGGGTCTGAGCTCGGCACTGCCTCCTTGCAGGGGTGTGTGGTGCCGTCCGCTGCATGTTTGCACTCCCCGACCCAGGACAGACTGGTGGTGCCCTCTTGCCGGCCCCTCCACGCAGGGAGATTTGTACCCCAGGAACAGCTCCCAGCCGTGGCCAGGGACCACTGGGAGTGGGGAGAACACCCTGCTTCCCCACCGCCCCGATACCTCCGAGGCTTGTTCTATGTGGTCGCCCAGAGGTCTCCATGGGGCCTAGCCCTGCTGCCACTGCTGAAAATCCCTGTAATTTGGCTTCTCCCCTCCCCTGCACCCCTTCCCTCCTTCCCTCCCCGTCTTCCCAGGCTCTCTACCCAAACACACTACTTGTGCTCAAATCCTTGTCTCAGCGGGAGTGTCCAGGGCCCCGGCCTAAGACCTGGCAAGGCCCCAGCTTCCACCCCACTGGCTGTCCTCCCAGCCAGGGCTGACTGGCCCTGGCTTCTCCCAGGGCTTCACCCCCTGGGCCCCTCCCAGCCTTCTCCCCTCTCTGTACCCCCAACCGCCTCTCCCGGGGCTTCATCCCAGGGCCCCTCCCAGCCTTCGCCCCTCTCTGTACCCCCGACCCCACAGGCCTCTGGGCTCGGACTTCAGCCCTCACTTTCCCGACGCCACCCTGGTGACTCTCGTCCCCCACGGCCCCATCCTTGGCTGCCACCACAGGCTGTTTGGTTCCCAACATAGTAAATGGCCCCGGGTCTCCCCAGATTCCTGTTGCTTGTGTCATATGCAAGAGAACTCAAAATAGCACGTGCAGCGCGCCCTGGCCTGGGAAGTATCTGGTCTTCCCAGGGGTTGGTCCCCAGGGCAGGACAAGGGGTTTGCTCACCAACGCCCCATTTTTGGACCCTGTGCCCGGCTCACACGCTCTCCTTCCCCTCCTGGGCCAGGCTTGCCATTCACTGTGCCCCTCACTTACTGTGTGACCTCAGACAAAGCACACAGCCTCTCTGAGTCTTCATTTTCCAGTGTGCCACAGAGGGGTAAACCCTGGGCTGCTCTGGGCAGTAGTTTCAAGGTTGAAGTGTGACAAGGGATGGGAGAATAGTTCCTGAGTTTTTTTTTTTTTGAGATGGAGTCTGGCTCTGTCGCCCAGGCTGGAGTGCGGTGGCCGGATCTCGGCTCACTACAAGCTCCGCCTTCCGGGTTCACACCATTCTCCTGCCTCAGCCTCCGGAGTAGCTGGGACTACAGGCGCCCGCCACCTCACCTGGATAGTTTTTTGTATTTTTTTTTAGTAGAGACGGGGTTTCACCGTGTTAGCCAGGATGGTCTCCATCTCCTGACCTCGTGATCCGCCCGTCTCGGCCTCCCAAAGTGCTGGGATTACAGGCTTGAGCCACCGCGCCCGGCCTTTTTTTTTTTTTTTTTTAGACAAGTTCTCTCTCTGTCACCCAGGCTGGAGTGCAGTGGGCAGTGGTGGGATCATAGCTCACTGCAGCCTCCACCTCCCCAGCCTAAGCGATTCTCCCACCTCAGCCTCCCAAGTAGCTGGGACTACAGGCTTGTGTCGTCACAACCAGCTAATTTTTCTTTTTTTTTTTTTTTTTGAGACAGAGTCTCATTCTGTCACCCAGGCTGGAGTGCAGTGGCGCCATCTTGGCTCACTGCAAGCTCCGCCTCCCGGGTTCACGCCATTCTCCTGCCTCAGCTTCCTGAGTAGCTGGGACTACAGGCACCCGCCACCTCGCCCAGCTAAATTTGTATTTTTAGTAGAGATGCGGTTTCACCGTGTTAGCCAGGATGGTCTCCATTTCCTGACCTTGTGATCCGCCCACCTCAGCCTCCCAAAGTGCTGGGATTACAGGCGTGAGCCACGCGCCAGGCCACATCCAGCTAATTTAAAAATTTTTTTGTAGCAATGGGGTCTCCCTATGTTGTTCAGGCTGAGTTTGAACTCCTGGGCCCAAGTGATCCTCCTGCCTTGGCTTCCCAAGGGATTGGAGAATACCTGGTGATTTTAAAATAGCAAATTTTTTTTTTTTAGGTCAGGCGCTGTGGCTCACGCCTGTAATCCCAGCACTTTGGGAGGCC
>NC_045446.1:5406482-5409160 GCF_002776525.5 Piliocolobus tephrosceles | reverse complement strand
GGCTGGAGTGCAGTGGCTGGATCTCAGCTCACTGCAAGCTCTGCCTCCCGGGTTCACGCCATTCTCCTGCCTCAGCCTCCTGAGTAGCTGGGACTACAGGCGCCTGCCACCTTTCCCAGCTAGTTTTTTGTATTTTTTCAGTAGAGACGGGGTTTCACCGTGTTAGCCAGGATGGTCTCGATTTCCTGACCTAGTGATCCACCCGTCTCAGCCTCCCAAAGTGCTGGGATTACAGGCGTGAGCCACTGCGCCTGGCGCATTTTTTTTTTTTTTTCTCCCAGAGAATGGGCATGAAGGGAAGGGGTGGGAGAGCAGAAACCTGGCCTGGGGCCCTACTGCATTTCCCTTCTGTCTGCAGACCTGGGCCCTCACCATCATTATCCCCATTCTACAGACACAGAAACCGAGGTTCGGCGAGATCCTGGGGTTGCCAGAGCTCGCGGAGCTGGTGGTGGGTGGGTCAGGGCACAGGCTTTGCTCACATGACCACAGGCTTTGCTCACATGATCACCTGAGGTCAGGAGTTCGAGACCAGCCTGACCAACATGGTGAAACCCTGTCTCTACTAAAAACAAAAATTAGCCAGGAGTGGTGGCAGGTGCCTGTAATACCAGCTACTTGGGAGGCTGAGACAGGAGAATTGCTTGAACCCGGGAGGCAGAAGTTGTAGTGAGCCAAGATTGTGCCACTGCACTCCATGAGGCTAATGGTTTTTGCTTTCTTCCATGTGATCTTAGCAATCATCAGAGACTGTTACAATGAGCACATTTGGTGTTATTCTGTAGTGCCTAGGACAGTTCATGATTTGTAGTAGGTGCTCAGTAGATGCGTGGGTGAATGACTGAATGAATGAATAAAAACCACAAAGCTCCCCTTAGAAAGACCGATACGGGCACATGCCCCCAGCCGATGCAGCTAAACAGAGGAAACCCAGGTGCACGTGGGCAGTCGACCTGACGCACCCGGAGTGGGGGGAGTAAATATGGCCAAGAAGCATCTGGAGCAGGCCCAGGGTGCTCAACCTCAGAAGGCCAGTCTCCAGGCTGCGGGGACGCTCCGGTCCCTCTTGGGAGGTTCCTGCAGGGGAGCGGACCTCCTGCCTCCCCAGGCATTCTCCATCTTGGGAGCCATTGATTTCAGTGCAGTGCTGGTGCCTCCACTCATTGCTGGACCTCACAGAAGCCCTGTTAGCCTCTCTGGAAGATACCATTTTTTCCTCCTATAAAATTAAGGGGGAGAGATGATGGGCACTTTGGTGAAAGTAACACAACTGGGGCAGTTTTTGGAAGCCCAGGGAGGTATTTCTGACATTCAAGCCACGTTAGGTGCAACCTCTGGGTGCCTTGGGAGAAAAAGCTCCCAGTCAATGGCACCAGCCATTGGCCCTGGCAGGACATAAGGGACCTCAGGCTGAGCCAACATCACCGCCCCCACCAAGAAGACATCTTTCTCCACTGCTGGTTCCAAAAGACATGCGTGGCAGGCAACAAAAGCCACATTGGAGAGTGCAGCTGTGCTGTGAGGGTCGTTCTTGGTTCATTTATGGGGCAGCGGGGCGGGGGGAAGAGGAGAACAGAGTCCTCTCATGACTCTCCTGGGTTGTTTTCTAGCCTAGGGGGAGGGCAGGGAATGGGGTTTCTGTGCCAGGGACCCCCTTTCTCATCGACCTCACACAACACGGGCTCACACAGCTGGGCTGGTCTCCTTCACAAGAGGAAGCTGCTGTGTCGGGGACTTGGACGGCAATCCTATTCCTGGAAAAGGGGTCTTGTCCCAGACCCCAACGGCAGGTTCTTGGATCACTTGTGGGAAAAAATTCAGGGTGAGTTGCAGAGTATATTAAAGTTGAAACAGTTTATCAGAAACCACTTGACCGGGCATGGTGGCTCGTGCCTGTAATCCCAGCACTTTGGGAGACTGAGGCGGGCGGATAATGATGTCAGGAGATCGAGACCATCCTGGCTAACATGGTGAAATCCTATCTCTACTAAAAATACAAAAAATTAGCCGGGCTGGTGATGGGTGCCTGTAGTCCCAGCTACTCCAGAGGCTGAAGCAGGAGAATGCTGTGAACCCAGGAGGCAGAGCTTGCAGTGAGCCAAGATTGCGCCACTGCACTCCAGCCTGGGGGACAGAGCAAGACTCCATCTCCAAAAAAAAAAAAAAAAGGAACCACTCATTGCAGAGTAGGGTGTCCTCAGGAAGCAAGAGGAGGAATGCTTCCACTTTAAACATAGTGCTTGCTTATTCAGGCTGTTAAAAACAGTGTGCTTTATTACAAAGGCTTGTGATCAGCTTGTGACAGACTATTGGCATTATTTTCCTATGTTACTACTGATTTTAATAAGAATTTGCCAGTGTACTATTATCTTTAAGAAAAACCTCTTCTGGCCAGGCGTGGTGGTTCACGCCTATAATCCCAGCACTTCGGGAGGCCGAGGCAGGTGGATCATGAGTTCAGGAGTTTAAGACCAGCCTGGCCAAGATGGTGAAATCCCTTCTCTACAAAAATTAGCCAGGTGCGGTGGCAGGCGCCTGTTATTCCAGCTACTTGGGAGGCTGAGGCAGGAGAATCGGTTGAACCTGGGTGGCAGAGGTTGCAGCGAGCCGAGATTGCGCCACTGCACTCCATCCTGGGTGATAGGGTGAGACTCTGTCTCAAAAAAAAAAAAAAAAAA
>NC_045446.1:5361312-5406382 GCF_002776525.5 Piliocolobus tephrosceles | reverse complement strand
ATAGGGTGAGACTCTGTCTAAAAAAAAAAAAAAAAAAAAGAAAAGAAAAACCTCTTCTTCTTCTTCTTTTTTTTTTAGACAAATGGTCTCTCTGTAGCCCAGGCTGGAGTGCAGCGGCACAATATCAGCTCACTACAACCTCCGTCTCCTGGGCTCAAGCAGTCCTCCCAGCTCAGTATCCTGAGTAACTGGAACTACTGGCATGCACCACCACACCTGGCTAATTTTTAATTTTTTTGCAGAGACGGGGTTTCTCTATGTTCCCCAGGCTGGGCTCGAACTCCTGGGCTCAAGCAATCCACCTGTCTTGGCCTCCTAAAGTGTTGGGATTACAGGAGCAAGCCACATGCCTGGCAAGAAAAACTTATTCTCAACCCAAGAATGCTTTTTGTTCTTGAAAGATTGGGGCATTTCCATCAGTTCTGGGTCTTTAGTTAGTTAGCATCATCAACTCAGTCTCTCAACCATGAAAATCATCTTGTGTAGCCCAACCCCCTGGAATGTAACCCAGTAGGTTTGGCCTTATCTGGCCTTTATTCAAGATGGAGTCACTCTGATTAGGATGCTCTGACAATCCCAGTGAGCTGCTGTGGGTCGACCAGTGTATTAGTCCATGCTCACGTTGCTAATAAAGACATACGTGAGACTGGGTAATTTCTAAAGGAAAGAGGTTTAATTGACTCACAGTTCAGCATGGCTGGGGAGGCCTCAGGAAACTTAACAATCATGGTGGAAGGGCAAGCACATATGTCCTTTTTCATGTGGCAGTAGCAGGATAAGTGCCAAGTAAAAGGGGGGGAAAAGCCCCTTATAAAGCCATCAGATCTCTTGAGAACTTACAATCACAAGAACAGCAGCATGGGAGTAACTGCCCCCATGATTCAATTACCTTTCACTGGGTCCCTCCCACAATGTAGGGTTTATGGGAACTATAATTCAAAATGAGATTTGGTTGGGGACACAGCCAGACTATATCAACCGGCCTGGGTCAGCCTCACCGTCCCGACATCATCCTACCCTGGGTGGGTCCTGGCCTCGTGTGAAACAGTGGATGACGTACCAGGGCTGCTTCCAGACACTGTGCCACCAGCCCTCTGGGCGATGCAATATCACAAAGTCTCTCTAGCCTTGACTTTCTCATCTGCCAACTAAGAAGAGTGACAGTGTCCTCGGTTCATAGGCTGGCTGTGAGAACCAGATGGGAAGTGGGGTGTGGGATCTTAGGAGGTATAGGAGCAGGCATGTACCCAAAGTCTCGCTTACCACTGTAAACTTCCACGCTACATATCGTGGTAGGCAGCCTTCTAAGATGACTCCCAAGGACTCCCACCTCTTGGTGGTCACGGCTTCACTGTTCCCTCCCCTTGCGGGTGGGCTGGACCTGGTGACTTGCTTCTACCTGATAGAATACAGCAAGAGTGATGAGATGTCACTTCCGAGATTAGGTTGGAAGGACTGTGACTTCCATCTTGTTAGTCTTCTCTTGGGCTCTTCTTGTTTGCTTGCTCTGGTGAAGCCAGCCACTGTGTTGTGAGTTGCCCTGTGGAGAGGCCCATATGGCAGGGAGCTGAGGGAGGCCTTTGGGCAACAGCCTCTGAGAAACCGAGGCCCTCAGTTCAGTAGCCGGTGAAGAGCTCAATCTAGCCCACAGCCACTGAGCAAGCTTGGAAGAGGACCCTTCCCTAGGCCAGCTTTGTGCTGTTGTAATATAATAAAGAGTATATATCTGGTTTTCATCTAGGGTTCCTGGCATAGAGTTTCTGAAACCACTGGAATTTCTTAAGTGAAATGGGTGAGAGAAGTGTCTTTTGTTACTCATAATAAGCCCCCTTCAACCATACTTGAGTTTATTCTAATGAGGTGACTCATGGAGGCTGGGGGCTGGTAGCCAGAGGAACCAACCACGTGATCGAGGGTTGCAACTTTCAGCCTCACCCCCAACCTCCAGGGAGGAGTGAGGGGCCAGAGATTGAGTTCAATCACCAATGGCCACTGATTCAGTCAATCATGCCTGTGTGATGGAACCTCCATAAAAACATCAGATCTCATGAGAACAACAGAATACAGAGAGCTGGTTTGGTGCACGTATGGAGGCTCTGGGAGGGTTGTGGGCCCAGAGAGGGCATGGAGCCCCTCTCCCATACCTTGACTATGCATCTCTTCGATTTGGCTTTTCCTGAGTTGTATCCATTACAATAAACTGGTAATGCTATGTAGACTGTTTTCCTGAGTTCTATGAGCCATTCTAGCAAATTATTTACCTTGAGGAGGAGACTGTGGGAACCTTCAATTTATAGCTGGTCTGTCATTAGTGCAGAAGACACTGGACTTTCAATTGACATCTGAAGTGGGGGCAGTCTTGTGGGATCCCTTAACATGTGAGATCTGCATTAACTCCAGGAAGATAGTGTCAGAATGAAATAGAATTGTAGAACACTCACTTGGTGTCCAGAGAGTTGGCTGATGTGTGGGAAAAAATCCCAGACACTTGGTGTCAGAGGTGGGAGTAAAAACAGGTCAGAGACCTTGAGATGACTGCAGCCCTGGCTGACACCTTGATTGCAACCTCTTGGGAGACCCAGAGTCTGAGGCACTCAGCCAAGCTGCATTCAGATTCCTGCCTAAGAAAAACTAGGAGATCATCAGCGTTGTTTTAAACCACTGGGTTTTGGGGTTGTCGTATGGTCATAGATAACTAATGCACATATTTATTTTACCATCTCTTAGAAATATAGAGCTAACACATCAAATTGAGTTTTAGTGTTGATTACTTACAATGAAACTAAGTAGAGAAAATGAATCAATGTAAATCAATTTGAAGAGAACCGTAAGATAAATGGAGGTACAGATGGGTGTGGAATGGCAAACAGCAAGGAGTGGAAGGACAATGACTGAAGTTTGGTAAGCACTGAGCTAATTGAGCCGACCATAATTCTAAAGCCATAGTATACATGCTCAGTGTTAGGAATAAGGAAGGGTTATGTCTCTCTGGGTGCAGCAGCCCTATAGGGTACAGCCAAGTGCTTCCACTTCCCATGGTGAGTTGTGCCCTGCCGAGGGGACTGCGCATCACAATCATCCGGGTTCCCACTGCCTGCCACCCAGAGCTCTCCCTTGTCCCTAGCTCCTTCTTGCCTTACCCCCAGCCTCTATGCATGCAGCACGCCCATCAGGGAAGGAATGACTTTGTGACCTGTTTGCTGTAGCCCTGTGTCCAGTGGCCTGAGCGGACTGGAGATCCAGGAACCCTGGTTCTTTTTTTTTTTTTGAGACCGAGTCTGACTCTGTCGCCCAGGCTGGAGTGCAGTGGCACAGTCTTGGCTCACTGCAACCTCCGCCTCCTGGGTTCAAGTGATTCTCCTGTTTCAGCCTCCCCAGTAGCTGGGACTACAGGCGCACACAACCACACCAGGCTAATTTTTTATATTTTTAGTAGAGATGGGGTTTTGCTATGTTGGCCAGGCTGGTCTCGAACTCTTGACCTCAGCTGATCTGCGTGTCAAAGTCCTGGGATTACAGGTGTGAGCCACCGTGCCCGGCCAGCATCCGTGGTTCTAGGATGGCTTCTGCCATCACCTAAACAGGGACTGTGGAAGGGTTATCTCTCTTCTCTGGGTTGGGGAAGAGGAACAGTGGTGGGTGGGGTGGAAGAGAAAGGAGAGAGAAAGATAAGGGTAGGGGATAGGTGGGAGAGGGTCAAAGGAGGTCACTGCCCTGCCTCGAGTCCACTGCTGAACTGCCTTCCAGTCTGGGGCACCTGAAAGACCCATGCATGGGGCAGGCAGGAGGACTGGTGGCTTCACCCAACCTCGGCTGCAGATGAGGGAAGATCTTGGCCAAGCCCTTCTTGCCTCTGGGCTCAGTTTCTCCCTCCCTAAAAGGATTTTGGGGGCCTTTCTGGACTGTATAGCCTTGAAGGGGAGGCGGCCAGAGCCACTGAGTCTGTGCCCCTTCTTCTCTGGGTCTGGGAAATGCTGTCAGAGCCTCCTCTTTCTGGCTTCAGTCTCCGCCGCTGGACCAGACAGACAAGGAGCTCTGAGGATGGGGCTGGGCACTCAAACTGTGCCTACTGGAAGGGTGCCCCCTTCACAAGTGCTTCCCATTGGCCCCGCTTCTGACACATGTCATCTTGTTTGAATCCTCCCAACAGCCATGTGAGGTGCAATTCTCTCCCCACCTTACAGATGGGGAAACTGAGGCTCAGAGAGGGGATGATACGCCCAGCATCTCACAGCTGGGCCAGTGTAGGCGTGGAAGCAGCAGAGCCAGCAGCAGATCCCCATTTTGCTCTCCCATCTATTGTATCCACAGCACCTAGAAGAGCACACAGCACATACAAGGCGCTCAGCAAATGCTTGCTGGGCAGGGCTGGCTAGGGGGCAGTTCCTGGTCAACCTCGTAGAGCAACTGGTCCCGAAGGAGCAGCTGGAGCCAGGGTCTGGACCTCAGCCACGGCGGTACGTGTGTCTGGGAAGACCCCCTTCACCCCCCACAGGGGGCTTGGGCTTGTTATGCCCCCACCTCACGGAAGAGGCAACTGAGCAGCCAAAAAGTGCTGTGACTTGCGTGAGGTCCTGCAGAGGCTGGGCTGGTGTCTTTCTAGTTTTTTCTTTTTTGAGATAGAGTCTCCCTCTGTTGCCCAGGCTGGAGTGCAGTGGCATGATCTCGGCTCACTGCAACCTCTGCCCCCTGGGTTCAACCAATTCTCTTGCCTCACTCAGCTTCCTAAGTAGCCGGGATGACAGGCGTGGGCCACCATGCCTGGCTAATTTTTGTATTTTTAATAGAGATGGGGTTTTACCATGTTGGCCAGGCTGGTCTTGAACTCCTGACCTCAAGTGATGCACCCTCCTCGGCCTCCCAAAGTGCTGGGATTACAGGTGTGAGCCACTATGCCTGACTGTGTCTCTCTAGTTTTACTCCCAGGCTAGCACTGCTCCCTGGGTGACCGGTCCCTAAGCCAGGGCCCAGAACACCCACAAACGGGGACTGCCAGGCTGTTGTGAGGATGGTGCTCTCCCTCCCGACACCCGTCAGTACGTGGCGACAGACTCACTGAACGCCCGTGAGGGACACAGCCCAGATGCCATCCGTCTGCGCCCCATTCTGGCTGTGCCAGCGGCAGGACATTGCCATCTCAGTCTCAGCGCCCTCTTGCGGGACCTCGCTGGGCCCTGCCCCCACCGTTTTTTTTCTGCCCCTTCTGAGCTCCCTCCTGCATCACGCTCCACATGGTGTAACTGCTCACTGGGAACCACATTCCACTAAGGCCTCTGGGGCTGTGTACCCAAACATCAAGGGAATTCTTTAGTGGCAATAAAGACAATTCATTGGGATGTGCTGTTTTTGCAGAGAGCTGCATGCATCTATTATTTCCTTTCTTCAAAATAAAAGTATCTTATACTTCTTTTCACGTTTTAAAATGTATGCTCCTTGTTAAAAAAACAAAAAACAAAAAAAACAAACAAAAAACAGACAAAAAACAAAACTCAAACCTGTGGCCACATCCTGGGATCTCTCTCCACTCCACTCTGTTCCCCAGAGCTGTGTCTTTTGTTTTTTTTTGAGACGGAGTCTCGCTTTGTCGCCCAGGCTGGAGTGCAGTGGCACAATCTCCGCTCACGGCAAGCTCCGCCTCCCGGGTTCACACCATTCTCCTACCTCAGCCTCTGAGTAGCTGGGACTACAGGCACGCACCACCACGCCCGGCTAATTTTTTTTGTATTTTTAGTAGAGACGGGGTTTCACCGTGTTAGTAGCCAGGATGGTCTTGATCTCCTGACCTCGTGATCAGCTCACCTCTGTCTCCCAAAGGGCTGGGATTACAGGCGTGAGCGACCGTGCCCGGCTGTGTCATCTTTTAAACATGTGCTGATTTAGGAGTTCAGTGATTTCATTGTTACTTTAATTTGCATCCCTTTGTAGCCTAATGAGATGGAGCTTTATTTCAGGCATTCCTTATTGATATATCCTCTTTCTTGGGAACTTCTGGTTCAAGTCTTTTCCCATATGGGGAATTTAAGGCTGAATTTATGGGATTTTAAAGGCTCTGCAGGAAGCAGAATTTTGGCACCCACGATCTTCACTCCTGGTGTCCTGCCCATGGTTGTGTTAGATGAGATGGCAAAAAGGATTTTGTAGACACAACTGAAGTTGCTAATGAGCTGATGTTAAATTAGGGAGATCATCTGGATTATCTGATGAGCCCAGTGTAACTGTTTCCGGAGAGAAGTCCTGATCTAGATCCCGAGAGGGTTCCTGGATCTCCCGCAAGAAAGAATTCAGGGCAAGTCCACAGTGCAAAGCAAAAACAAGTTTATTAAGAGAGTAAAGTAGGCTAGGTGTGGTGGCTCATGCCTGCAATCTCAGCACTTTGGGAGGCCTAGGCAGGTGGATCACCTGAGGTCAGGAGTTCGAGACCAGCCTGACCAACATGGTGAAACCCCGCCTCTACTAAAAACACAAAAATTAGCTGGGTGTGATGGCGTGTGCCTGTAATTCCAGCTACTTGGGAGGCTGAGGCAAGAGAATCGCTTGAATCCAGGAGGTAGAGGTTGCAGTGAGCTGAGATTGCACCACTGCCCTCCAGCCTGGGGGACAAGAGTGAAACTGTCTCAACAAAAAAAAAAAAAAAAAAAAAAAAAGAGATCAGGCGTGGTGGCTCACGCCTGTAATCCCACCACTTTGGGAGGCCGAGGCAGGTGGATCACCTGAGGTCAGGAGTCCGAGACCAGCCTGACAAACATGGTGAAACTCCGTTTCTACTAAAAATGCAAAAATTAGCCAGGCGTGGTGGCGGGGTGCCTGTAATCCCAGCTACTCAGGAGGCTGAGGCAGGAGAATCGCTTGAACCTGGAGGGGGAAGTTGCAGTGAACCGAGATTGCACCACTGCACTCCAGCCGGGCAACAGAGCGAGACTGTCTCAAAAAAAAAAAAAAAAAAAAAAGAGAAAGTAAAGTGGTGACAGAACAGCTGCTCCATAGACAAGAGTTAGGATGTTCCGGAAAGTAAGGAGGAACGCATCCACCCTAGGTACAACACTCCTTTATATATAGGATGATAAAAGATCAAAGATCATGAGGACGTGTTCTGCTAACAGGGTTTGTGATAAAGAATTTTCTTAATTACTGTATTTTGCAAGGATCAATATTATTCTCTTTAAAGCAAAATTAGGAATGCTTCTGTTCTGAAGATATCAGGATATCAGGACACTCCCAAGTCTAGGTCTATTTAGTAAACATTATCAATCTGTTCCCTTAACTATGAACATCTAGAGGCTGGGAATGCCTCACTTTCTGGGAATGCAGATTAACAAGCCCTGGCCTCATTTTTCCTAGTCCTCACTCAAGATGGAGTCGCTCTGGTTTGAATGCCTCTGACATAATCATACCAGCCCTTGGCTCACTGCAACCTCTGCCTCCCAGGTTCAAGCGATTCTCCTGTCTCAGCCTCCTAAGTAGCTGGGATTGCAGGCACCCACCACCATGCCCGGCTAATTTTTGCATTTTTAGTAGAGACGGGGTTTCACCATGTTGGTCAGGCTGGTCTCAAACTCCTGACCTCAAGTGATCCTCCTGCCTCAGCCTCTTGAAGTGCTGGGATTATAGGTGTGAGCCACCTGGGATTACAGGTGTGAGCACCTGGCCTGAAAGCAGAGTCTTGACGAATTATTTCTACATCCATGTTCACAGCAGCATGGTTCACTACAGTCAAAAGGTGGAAGCAAGTCAGTGCCCATCCATGGATGAATGGATAAGCAAAATGTCACGGATACATACAGTGGGGTATTATTCAACCTTAAAAAGGAAGCAAATTCAGACACATGCTACATGGATAAACCCTGAGGATTTAGGCTAAATGACATAAGCCAGTCACAAAAGAACAAATACTGCAGGATTCCACTTATATGAGGAACCTAGAGTCACCAAAATCGTAGGGATAGAAAGGAGAACGGTGGTTTCCAAGGGCTGGGGGAGTGAGGAGTCAGTGCTTAATGGGTCCAGAATTTCAGTTTTGCAAGATGAAAAGAGCTCTGGAGCTGGAGGTGAGAGTTGTATAGCATCATTAACGTATTTAATATCAATGAGTTGTACACTTAAATATAGTTTCGTGAACTAAAAATATCTGAGACAGGTCTCAATCTATTTAGTAAGTTTATTTTGCCAAGGTTAAGGAGTGCCTGGGAGGCAGGTCTATGCTTTCCTCGGAGGATGATTTGTAGGACTTCAATCTTTAAAGGGGAAAGAGGCCGGGTGCGGTGGTGGAGGTTGCTGAGTGAGCGGAGATTGCGCCACTGCACCATAGCCTGGGCAGCGAAGCAAGACTCTGTCTCAAAAAAAAAAAAAAAAAGGGAAAGGGTAGATATTGGGAAAGAGGGAAAAATTTTAAAAATATGTGCAAAGATAAGAGACAAAGGTTGCATTCTTTTGAGTCTTTGATCAGCCTTTCACTGAAATACACAATTTACAGGTTGCAGGGGTGGAGGAACCGTCACTTATGCCTTAGTCTAGCTCAGTGAATCTGCATTTTTACACCAGAGGAAGCAATCAGGCGAGCAGAGGGATGACTTAAGAGTTCCATCCTGGCCGGGCGCGGTGGCTCACGCCTATAATCCCAGCACTTTGGGAGGCCGAGGCGGGCGGATCACAAGGTCAGGAGATTCAGACCACAGTGAAACCCCGTCTCTACTAAAAATACAAAAAATTAGCCGGGCGCGGTGGCGGGCGCCTGTAGTACCAGCTACTTAAGAGGCTGAGGCAGGAGAATGGCGTGAACCCGGGAGGCGGAGCTTGCAGTTAGCCGAGATCATGCCACTGCACTCCAGCCTGGGCGACAGAGCGAGACTCGGTCTCCAAAAAACACAAAAAAAAAAAAAATTTTGCAGTAATAAAATTCGGAACCTGTGAAGACCAGCTACCAATTTACATTGTCAGGGCAAAATTCAACAGAACCGTTTTAGGGTAAACTTCTTGGGGCCCACAAACAATTTCCTGGTGGGCAAGTTGTGAGGGAGGTATGTGGCTTTTTACATCTTTGTAGCTGTTTTATTAAAGAAGAAAAGGTGAGGCAGGTTTGCCCAACGCAGTTCCCAGCTTGACTTTTCCCTTTGGCTTAAGTGACTTTGGGGTCCTCGGATTTATTTTCTTTTCACAGTTATGATGATACATTTTATGTTATATTTATTTTAAACCCTCTCCCCCCTCCCCAAAAGGTGGGGAGAAAGCAAAGAGATGTAGCAGAAGGGGAAGTCACAGAGATTGGAAGCATCTTGCAGCATCTTTTTTTTTTTTTTTTTGAGACGTAATCTCGCTCTGTCGCCAGGCTGGAGTGCAGTGGCGCAATCTTGGCTCACTGCAACTTCCGCCTCCCGGGTTCAACCGATTTCCCTGCCTCAGCCTCAGCCTCCGAGTAGCTGGGACTACAGACATGTGCCACCACGTCCGGCTAATTTTTCTGTATTTCAGTAGAGACAGGGCTTCACCATGTTGGCCAGGGTGGTCTTGATCTCCTGACCTCGTGATCCACCAGCCTTGGTCTCCCAAAGGGCTGGGATTACAGGCATCTTGCTGCATCTTGAAGCGTCTTCAGTGTGCTCTTGCTTGCTGGCTCTGATGATGGAGGTGTTCAAGCCATTGTAGAAGGAATGCAGTGGCCTCTAGGAGCTGAGAATGACACCAGCCAACATCCAGCAAGAAGACGTGGGCTTCAGTCCTAGGCCCATGGACACAATTCTGTTAATATCCTGGATGAGCCTGGAAAGTGGGCTTTCCCAAGTCTGCAGATAAGAGCCCACGGCAGCTGACATTTTGACTTTAGCTTCGTGAGGCCCTGAGACAGCGACCCAATAGAGCTGCTGGTTTCCTGCCCCGCAGGACTGAAAGATAATGCATGGGAGTTGTTTTATATTTTAAGTTTGTGGTAATTTCTCACTGTAGCAATAGAAAACGAATACAAGGTCTTTAATGCATTAATGTTGAAAACACTTTTTATATATGTTGTAATTGCTTTTTAAGTGTGTCATGTGTTTTTAAACTCTTCCCTTAATTATATTGAATCCTCCTAATTTCACTATCAGAGGGTAAACTCCAGTTCCATTCTTGGGGGAGTCCTTTGCAGTCACCCCAGGTACTCAATATTCACGTGCATCAGAATCACCCCGAATACTTGTTAAAACACAGATTCCTGGGTCCTGCCCGCAGAGGTGCTGATTCAGTTGGTTTAGAAGGGCCCAAGAATTTGCATTTCTAAAATGTTTCCAGGTGATGCTGAAGCTTCTGGACGTAAAGACCATCCATTGAGAACGTATTTCCTCCCCAGCCCTGGGCCCTTCAGCCCCAGAGCGCTGCCCCGCCCTGAGTGGAAGGAAGCTGAGCTCCACCCCAGAGGGGCGGGGCCCTTTAAGCTCCGCCCTACGCAGTTGGCCCGGTTATCATTGGCTGGGAGTGCAGGGATCCCCTGCGTCACAGTGCCGTGCGCTCGCCGTCCAGAACGCCTGGGGCGGGGGTCTCCGCACCTGCGCAGTGGAGCTGGGCGCTCTCCGGGCTTGAGTTTCTAAGCGTCGGGTCCCGCCTGCGGGCTACCGGATGGCGGAACCCCAGGCGGAGTCGGAGCCCTTGCTGGGCCGGGCCCGCGGCGGTGGCGGCGACTGCCCGGCGGGGCTGACCACTTGCCGCAGCATCCAAGTCGGCCCTGGTGAGCCGCCCGGACCCGGGAAGGGGACTGGTCCGGGAGACCGGGGTCGCGCGTGGGGGTCCCGCTGTCGCAGCACCCAGCGTCCTGCCGGGCGCGCCCCCAACAGGTTCGAGTCCGAGCGGGGCCCAGGTCGCGCCGGGCGCCAGGGGAGCCGGTGTTCTGAGGGCGAGTGGGCTGCGTCCTGCGGACCCGGACCGGGGTCGGGGCAGAGCTGGGATCGCTTCCGTGTCGCTTCCTGCTCCCGACCAGCCCAGCAGAGGGGCCCTCGCCCAGCCGTGGGCAACCCGGAGGGAACCGGCCCTCTGCGGCAGGCAGGCGCCTTCCGTGTGCCCAGGCGGGCCCAGACCCCATACTTCCCGAGGGTCGCCTGATTGACTCAAGAGAAGGCAGCACTTTGATTTTTCCCGTTTCTTCTGGGAAAAGCAGAGGCTCAGAGAGAGGCGTTACCCTACCCAAGGTCACACAGCCAGTAAGTGGCAGAAGTGGGATTCGAACCAGCTGGGAGCTAGGAGTCCTTTCTTTGTAGGGTGCCTTTCCCGGTCCCACCTCCTGTGGGGCTGGGGTGGGCCCCCTAGACAGTGACCGCTTCCCCACGTTGCTCTCCGCCAGCCCAGAGTCCCCTCCCCACTCCCTCCTGCCCTTCCTGTTTTTTGTCCTGGTCTGAAGATTGCTGAATCCCTCCGAGGGTGGGGTGCATCCGCCCCTCGCTGACACCAGGGGATTTAGGTTCTGGATTGGAGGTGGAAGGACCTTAGCTTCACTTTATAGATGAGGAAACTGAGGCCCAGAGAGGCCCTGAGACCTGCCCAAGGTCACAGCCCTCTGTTCTGGTGCGGCTGCTGCTCGAATCACTCTGAGAATTCACACCCGGCCGCTTCCCTCTCTGGGCTCTCCTTCTTTCCTCCTGTGCCTGGAAGGAACTGGGTTGGAATACTGGTGCCACCCACTGTCGGTGGCATATGCCCATCCATGGAGTAATGGGGGGCCAGCGAGGGGACCCTGACAAGAGATGAAAAACCAGAGACTGAGGTGGCCACCCTGTGCTCACCTCAGAAGCTGCCTCCAGGAAGTTCTTCAGGTGCTTCCTGGGACCAGTCAGAACGGAGATCTGCAGGGAGCAGCTCTGGCAGGCCCCTTGATGAGACGTCCAGCATATGGCAGCGTTCAGGGAACACATACTTTGTGTCTAGGGGTCTGGGCGCCTTTCTGGGGCTTCCCTGGCTGTGTGGCCTTGGCAGTTGCTTAACCTTTCTGGTTTTTTTTTTTCCGAGACAGAGTAACACTTTGTCACCCAGGCTGGAGTGCAGTGGTGCGGTGTCAGCTCACTGCAGCCTCCACCTGCTGGGTTGAAGCGATTCTCATGCTTTAACCTCCCAAGTAGCTGGGACTACAGGCGCCCGCCACCACGCCTGGCTGATTTTTGTATTTTTAGTAGAGATGGGGTTTCACCATGGTGGCCAGGCTGGGCTCAAACTCCTGATCTCAGGTAATCTGCCTGCCTCGGCCTCCCAAAGTGGTGGGATTACAGGCGTGAGCCACCGTGCCTGGCCCCCTGCTTAATCTTTCTGAATCTCAGTAAAAGGGAGATAATACTAGGGACTGCCTTGTGGGCATTGTGAGGATTCAGAGAGCATCCAGAGTTTGTCCTCAGCACAGGGCCTGATGGACAGGGGTGGGGGCCAGTGGTCATCCTGGGTAAGCACCGTGATCGTTGCAGGTCCTGGCCCTGGCAGGTGAGACCTGCTCTGCTGGGCAGTGTGGCTGACGAGAGGAGGCTCTCAGGGTGCGCTCTTTGTCCCTATGCTGTGGCCTCAGCCAGGGCTTCTGAGAACGTGGACAGGACGCTCTGTGTTCCGAATCTCCTTGGCCAGGGTCCCCAGCAAGACTGGTAGACTATGGAGCCATGGAGACTCTGAAAGGCTCATTCAGTCTCCGTGCCGGGGCCTGTGCCAGACTTTGAAATGAAGGCCCTGTGCTCTGTTTTGCAAGTCCTGTGGTTGGTCTCTTGCCAACGGGTGGTGGGGGGCTGCTGCTGTGGGCGCCCCGAGGACCCCAGTGGACCCTGCTGTCGGGTCCTTTTGACTTAGCCCCACCTGACGGGGCCGGGGTCAAAGGTTGAGGACAGTTGTTTTCTGTTGTTTCTGGGTCAGAAAATCACACTTTCACTGATTACCAAAAAAGAGGACAAGGGATTACAATGCTATAGAGGCTTTCAGAGTAACTGAGTGCTTATGCTTAGCAAAGTACTCTGGCTATGGTAAGTTGTTCAGTCTGTACTTAGCTCCTACTGGGTGGGGGTCCACGAAGACCTGGAGCACCGAGAGGTTAAGGGACTTGCCGAGGGTCACACAGGATGCTGGTCAGGACCCTACACAGGTTGTGCAGCCTGGAGCCTGGAGCAAGAGGGGAGCGGGAGCTCAGACCTGGATGTTGCGGGGCAGAGACTTGGGTTAGGAAGCCGGGTCAAGGCCTGGTGTGCTGGATGCAGCGTCTCAGCCCCTATTGTCCTCTGTGCCCTGCAGAACCCTCCAGCCCCGGTAGGGTGATGGTGTGTGGACAGGTGATTGCCCTCCGGGGTAATAAGCTCAGGGCGGGGCGAGCTGCCCCAAGGGAGTTCCTGGACACCCCCCCCCCCCCCCCCCCCACCGGGGCGGGGTGCTCCTGGCAGAAGCAGCAACTGAGTAAAGGGTTGGAGGCTTTGGAGAGCATGGCCTTGGCAGAGCCAAGTTCAGAATGAGTGGCACAGAGGATTGAAAGACAGGAGAGGGGCGGGCCGGCAAATGTGGGTACCTGCCGTGCCAGGCCAGGGTGGAGTGTGGGCCTGGAATAGTGGGGACCCAGGGGAAGCTGTGATGTGCTTCTGAGTGTTTGAAGCAAGATTCTCGGGCTGTTGCAGGGTGAAACGGAGGATGGCCAGACCCAGAATTTTTAAGCCAGCAACCAAAAAGCCAGGCGAAAGGCAACCACAAGTGCGGGATGGTTCCAGGGGTGCCCACCACTGTTGGCCCGGGATGGCTGGCCTGGTGGATGTGAGCACTTTGCATGGTCCTGGGGCTAGAGTGAGCCCTGGAACTCGGCAGCTTGTCTCTTGTCTAAGAAACTTGTATCACTAGATCTCTCCTGGTAGAGATTCTGTCTTCTCCCAGGGAATTTGGTAAGGTGGGGGCCTTTCAGATCACCTGGCCCCCGGGCTCCCCTCGGGGCTGTTCATTTATTCCTGGGATAAATCAGCTTTGAGTCCTGTGTGCTTGAGTTTTGGGCTCTGCAGATACAGCAGGGAACAAAACAGTGTGGCTTCTGTTCACAGTGATCCCAGGATGTGCTCAGGGGACATAAACAGTAGCCACTTTCAGAGCTTCCCTGGGGAGACATTCGGCTGTCCTCAGGGTGGGTCTCGTGGCTGTGCACGTGGGTACCAAAGCCTCAGGGAGGGAAGGCTCTTGCTTCCGGCAGTGCAGCAGGGCCAGGCAGAGCCAGTGGGGTTCCGGTCTCTTGCCTCTGTCTGGGACCCCCACATCTCTAATCTGTCCGGGGCCCAGCTGCCTCTACCTCATGCCCCCAAGCAGGAGCCCCAAGGACAGGGGCAGCTGCCTCCCTAGGGATGGCCAACAGAGTGGGCGGGTCATGGCCTGGACCTCTGCCCAGGGACCACGACCTCCCGAGGCCTCTGCTGCTGCCTCCCGTGTCACCACATTGTCTTGGTGCAGCTGTGGGCCCCGAGGGGCCAGGTGTAAAAGCCAAGTCTCAACTGAAAAGGCAGCTGCTTCGCCCTCTCCCCGGGCTGGGAAGTGTCAGCCTCTCCGGGTTCCTCAGTTGCTTTGGGTTGAGCGTTCCTTCTCCCTTGGCCTGCTGAGGAGCAGCTCTGCAGCGAGGCCACAGAGGTGGCATGTGCCTGCGATGCGGGTGGGTGGCCCGGGCCTCCCGCAGTGGCTCAGTGACTGACCAGATATGCCTGCTGGCTGCTCCATGGCGGGCGAGAGGCTTGTGAGCCGGCCAGGGTGCTGGGCCTTGGCTTCTGTGCCGCCTGACTTTTCCTGAAGGCCCCTCCTAGTCAGGAGCCACTGCCGCCTTTGCCCAGGCCTGTCGGGAGGCTCCACCCTGCTTGTGCTGTTGGTAAAGGCGGGCGGCCACCCTTCACCACAAAAGGCATCTGCAGAGGCTGGGGGACTCGGGCGTTCCCAAAGCTCTGACCCTGGGAGTGATTTGGGTGGGCTTGCCTGGGCCCATGGGCCGGGACAGTGAGGGGATGGAACGTGGGTAGCTCTCATGAAGCCTCATGGCGGTGCCTTCGGGTTCTAGATGCCAGTTCTCCCTGTGGGTGTTGAATCTGAGGTCTAGTTTGATGGGGGTGGGACACTGGGTGCAGTGTCCTGGCTCATGAAGGCTGTGCGGGAGCCAGGGTCGGGCCAAGCAGAAGAGGGTGACAGCAGCCCCGTGTACCGAGTATGCTTGGGGAGTGTGGCAGGGGGCTGTTGCCCTCCTGCGTTGCACCTCCCAGTACCCTCTGGGGAGCCGAGTGGGTGGCTGTGAATAGCCCTACTTGGCAGAGGAGGAGCCAGCCACAGCCTTCCTGCTAGCACGTGGAGGAGCCGGGCTCTGAACCCCAAGTCTGGTGCTGGGGCCCTGCAGGACGCGCTGCTTCTCACGGGCTTGCTGGGTGTGTGTGCTGCAGGCGGAGCCGCTGTGCCCTGGGCCTGCCCTGCGCACGTGATGCCGATGCCGAGGCACTTACCTGGTTTGGTCCCTGCCCCGGGCAGGCACTTGCAGCCCCACTGCCGGGTGGAGTCATCTCTTTACACATGGCCTTGGGAGGAACTGCAGGCGGCATCTTTCCTCGATCCCGGGTGTCCTGGAGGGTGAGGCCATGTCATCCTGCTCGGTCACCTGATGTCCCCCTCTGCCTGCAGGTGCCGCGGCCAGGTGGGACCTCTGCATTGATCAGGCTGTGGTCTTCATCGAAGATGCTATTCAGGTCGGTGGCATCTGTTCCCTGTGGCCTGACCTGGGGGGTGGCCACCCTCCAACTGGCTCGCCCCTCCAGGGGTAACTGACTGGGGCCAAGGCCTCCGTTGCCGGACCGTAGGTTAAGAGAACTGAGGGTGGAGCCTCTGGGCACGGCTCTCCGTCAGTCCCTGGAGGACTTGTTTTCTGCATCCTGGACGCATTTGCTGCTTTGATGCACTGTGTTCCGAGGCCTGTTGGGGACCACCCCGTTCTAGGTCCTGGGTGGGTGGGGGTGTCTTGGAGGAATGCATGGCTGCACGGGGCGTGGGAGGGTCAGCCTTGCACAGAGAAGAGAGAGCCTCACGGGCAGACACAGGCATGGCTGTGCCCTCAGCAAGTGTTCCCTGAGCGTTTACTCACACACCCACCTGCCCTGGGTGTGTGGCCTGTGAGGTCTTGTGTGTTGGGCAAACCTCATGGTTTGTGATGGTGTGGGCCTGCTGGGTCAGGGCCGGCCATGTCCACACGCTGAAGCGTCTGCTGTGATCCACAGCCTGAGACTCGGGCCTGTCTCATGTGTGGGGCTTGGGTCACGGCCCACCCTGCATGCACCCCTGTCATGCCTCATGTGACTTTTTGCTTCCAGTACCGCTCCATCAATCACCGGGTGGATGCCAGCTCGATGTGGCTTTACCGACGATATTACTCGAACGTATGCCAACGGTGAGAACGCACCCATGTGGAACTCAGGGTTCCTGCCGGCTTGCGTGGCGGGGGAGGCTGGCCCCTACCTGAGGATCACCTGGTCTCAGGGTCCAGGCAGGCTCCCCGTTACATAGATAGGGCGGTTACCATCGTCCTCTCTGGAAAGGAGACGGCCTGTGATGGAAGGCTCCCTCGACAACAAGGGTTCCTTTCTGGAATGCTGGGGTTAGCCCTCGGCAATGGAGCTTTGAGCAGGTTCGTGATCTCCCCAGTCACGAGTGTCCACGCTCAGGCAGCGCCAGCTCCCGCGCTTCGGACCGGGGAAGCTCCTGATCAGCCTCTGGGCCCCGAGGGCTGCCGACTCCTGTGTTTTCATGTTTCTGTTCCCTTTCCAGGACTTTGAGCTTCACCATCTTCTTGATCCTGTTTTTGGCTTTTATCGAGACCCCATCCTCGCTCACCAGCACGGCGGATGTGCGCTATCGCGCTGCCCCGTGGGAGCCGCCCTGCGGCCTGACCGAGAGTGTCGAGGTGCTCTGCCTGCTGGTCTTTGCGGCCGACCTCTCTGTGAAGGTGAGGCGGGCGCCAGGCCCTCTACATGCTGCCCCGGCCTCCCAGCGCCTGGCCGCTGCTGTCCTGGTTTATTGCTGATTCTCTGGAGCGAGCTGCCTTTTCCCCAGACTTTGTACTTTGACCCTGTGAAGAAGGCACACTTTCTTGGACCAGCAAGCGCCTGAGGCAGAGGCTGTGTCAGCTGCCCTCCCACCCCACCATGCAAACCCGGTGTGCCGTCAGCTCTCCTCCCTCCCCACCATGCAAACTGAGGCCAGTGTGCCCTCGTGGGTGGCGCAGGCTGGCAGCGCCTCTGAGAACGGTCCAGGGTCTGTAGTGCTGCTGTGAGGAGAGGTCCCAGGTGAATAAGTGAGGCCCAGGTGGTCCCTCCTCAAGGCTCACCCTGCCACCCCAAAGAGAAGAGGAGAAGAGGCGGGCGTGGGGCAGAAAGGGGTTTCTGGTGCACACAGCAGCTGCTGCACGTTTGACTCTGGATTCTGCCCGTGACGCACGTCCTTCTAGAAGCTGGAGGTGGGGCTTTGGTGCTCACCTAAGCTTCTGAGCCTCGTCAGAGCCTTGGTGACTTTCCAGGGAGGTGCAGGCCACGTGTTCTATTTTTGTCAAACAGTGATTCCAGTGCCACGGTCTCAGGAGCCCCCACACCCCTGCCTATGGTGTGAGATCAGGCCCTGGCTGCAGCCTTCCTCAGCGCCAGCCCTGCCACTCCTCGGGCTTGGGCTCACGTGGCCTCCCGGTCGCGTGGGGCCTCTGCCCGGTGCTGCCCTGTAGTCCCTTATGGGCAGGGCGGGCTGTGTGCTGACCAAGGGTTGTGGCTGGATGCTGGGGTGTGTGATTGCAGGCCCCGGGCAGTTTCTCATTTCTTCCTTTGTAGCTCCTCATGTGGTTAGCAGGTCTGGGGGTTTTTCAACTGGAACTGAAACTGGCAAGAGGTTGTTAATAGCGGTTTTTGAATGGTTGGTGTGTTTGAGATGTGTCAGAAGGTGAGAGAGGGTACATCAGCAAGCCGTGACCTCTGGGGGCTGTCTTTTATTTATTTATTTATTTATTTATTGAGACAGAGTCTCGCTCTGTTGCCCAGGCTGGAGTGCAGTGGCGTGATCTTGGCTCACTTCAACCTCCCCCTCCTGGGTTCAGGCGATTCTCCTGCTTCAGCCTCCCCAGCAGTTGGGACTACAGGCGCGTGCCACCACGCCTGGCTTATTTTTTGTATTTTTAGTAGAGACGGGGTTTCACCGTGTTAGCCAGGATGGTCTCGATCTCCTGACCTCATGATCTGCCTGCCTTGGCCTCCCAAAGTGCTGGGATTACAGGCGTGAACCACTGCGCCCACCCGTCTTTTATTTATTTATTTTTGAGACAGAGTCTCGGTCTGTTGCCCAGGCTAGGGTGCTGTGGCATGATCTCACCTCACTGCAACCTTTGCCTCCTGGGTTCAAGTGTTTCTCCTGCCTCAGCCTCCCAAGTAGCTGGGATTACAGGTGCCTGCCACCAATGCCCGGCTGATTTTTCTGTTTTTGGTGGAGGCAGGGTTTCACCATGTTGGCCAGGCTGGTCTCAAACTCCTGACCCTGAGTGATCTGCCTGCCTCGGCCTCCCAAAGTGCTGGGATTACAGGCGTGAGCCACTGCCCTCTGGGGACTTTCTTGATGATGGGAAATGGCAGTTAGGTAAGGGAAGAACAGACCAGACCTCACTTCCCAAACTGCCTTGCTGTAGCGGCGGAGACCCGCCCACTGAGCCGGTCCTCTTCTAGCCTTCTCCAGAATACATTCCGTGTCTTCTCAGCCTGCACAAGGTGGTTGGTTGCATAGGCAGAACAGGCAGGAGCCTCCTGTTACTGATGAGGACCCCAGGTTAGAGAGCTTCGGTGCTGCTTGAGGCTGCACAGTGAGTCCCTAGCAGGCTTGGGTGGGAGCTCGGGCCTCCTGACCGCTGCTCTGCATCCGGTGGGGACCACACTGTTGTGGGGGCACACCTGCTCCGGTCGTCTGGTCCCTGCGCTGCGCACCGTCATTCTCTGGCTGCAGGGCCAGTGTGTGGGGCTGCTTGCTGCTCACCCGCCCGTCTCTCTTGCAGGGTTACCTGTTTGGGTGGGCCCATTTCCAGAAGAACCTTTGGTTGCTGGGCTACCTCGTGGTGCTGGTGGTGTCTCTGGTGGACTGGACTGTGTCCCTGAGTCTCGTGTGTCATGAGGTAGGTGGTGAGGCGGCCCTGAGACGAGTGGAGAGCTCTGGGGTGGTGTGGGTGCAAGGCCCACAGGGATGCTGGGATGGAGCCCTGAGCCTGCCAGCCATCCTGCCCACCCGCCCAGCACTGCCCACCTCCCGGGGCACTTCTTCACTCGTTGGCCGGGGAGCCTCGTTCCCGTCTTGCAGATGAAGGTCCGGGGGGCTGGACAGGCACAGGGTTCTTCCTGGCTCACCCTGTTGGTGAGGGCGGACCTGGGAGTGAGCTCCAGGACTCTGGCCTCCCAGCTCTCCACTTCCTGGCTGAAGGCCTCGTCCGCCCAGCGCCCGATGAGAGCGCTACACCAGGGCCTCACCATGCCCCGTAGTCACAGGCCCCAAGCTCTGGGAGGCCTGACAGTGAGAAAGCCCCTCACCCGGCCACGCTCAGCTCTTTCCACCACAGCGTCTCGGTTTCCCCTCAGAGCACCCAGAAGCCCCGCCTGGGCTTTGGGAGAACAGAGCTGGCAGAGGTGGGTGCGGAGTCAGCAGGATCCACTGGGTCTTGTCGGGAAGCAGAGTCCCGCAGGTGCCCTGTGGAGAGAATGAACAGAGGGCCTTAAATAGGCGCTGAGAAAGCAACAGTGAAAGCAGCCCAGTGGAACCCAGAACCGCCGGAGCAGCCCCACCCGTGGGCAGGGCACACGGGGGAGAGATGGGGCTGTTAGCACCTGGAGGCCCAGGGGAGGGGCCCATAGAGCTGGGACCTTGCCCTCTGCCCTCTGGGAGGGGGTGCTACCCGATGGGCGCTGGTGCCTCTCAGAAGCTCAATGAGGTTGGTCCCAGCAGTGCTGATGGGGAGGCTGGGAAGCTGTGGGTGCAGCCGACAGGAGCAGCCTAGTGAGTGGTCTCCTGTCTCCGCCTGCCCCAGGGCCCTGCTGGCAGGACCTGGTGGGGAGTAGCCGCTGAAGAGAGCTGGAATGGGCGGTGTCGCGGCCACAGCGCGGCAGAGCGGAAGGGTGGCTGGAGGGCGGCCCCGCTGTGCTGCTGTGGGGCCTCCGTGGCCGCCTGCTTCCTGTCTCCCTGAGCCGGCAGCGTCCCAAAGCCTCCTCCCTGCACAGGAAGAGCCTCTCCCGTGACTGCCCCAGCAAGGGGAGCGGGGACGGCCCTCCCACCGCCATTTCTGAGTTACGGTCGTGGCAGCTGTATCATGTTTTGTAACTTATAGGCTAAATTGTAAGCCACACCAAGAATCCTTATATGAAATTAGGATGAGGGAGGAGACAGGAAAAAGGGACACAGGTTACAAGCAAGGAAGAAAACAAATAAAGGCCTGTTTTTGTACCTGGCCGTGGGCCCTTCCTGGATCTCTTCTGCCACCTGCTCTGTGCTCCCTTCACCTCCGCCAGCTCCCCAGCTGGCCCAGGCTTTTCACCTGGCACAGAGACTGGACCTTCCTCCCTGAGGGGCCCGAGTCCTTGGTGGTCCTGCCTTTGGAAGGCTGGAGTTCTCTGCTAACTTTTCCTATGGGACATAGGAGTAAGAGGTGCCCCAGAGGACCCCCACCCAGCCCTCCCTGCTGTTCTCAGTGTTAACGGCCAGCCTGCCCGCTCACCCTGCTGGCACAGCAGCCCTCTTCTCGTGAACAAGCTATGGTCCAGACCACTGGCACCAGCGTGTGTCCTGGTGGAAGCATCCCCACCTTGGGAGGGGATATTTCCAGACCGGGGACCCAGAATGGGCGAGGTGGGAGGTGGAAAGCTGGCCGTCCCCCTGGGCCTCTTCACCATGTTCACTCCCGTTGCCCTTGCCTGGGTCCCAGTGGGTCCTCGCTGGGGAGAGACAGCCCCGTCCAGTTGCCTCCGGTTCAGAGCCTGTGCTGTGCCCTGTGACCCGAAGCCGACAGCGTTGCTGAGTCTTCCTAAGGCTCTGGGACCCTTCCCGCAGCCAGCTACTGTGGGGCCGTGCCAGGGCTGCCCCAGCTCTTCCACTGGAAGCGGTATTTGCAGGGCTGTGAGTGGGACATAGTGCCCCACTGAGTTCATTCCCCAAGTTCTGGGATGTGCTGGCAGAGACGTTGGCAGATTGATAACCTGCACGCCTGTCTGTCCCGGGAGGACGGATGGGTGCTGGTTGTGGGCAAGGGCCCCTCTGTTGCCGGGGTCTGTCTTGGGCGGATGCCTGGCTCTGCCTCTGGCTGAGCGGCTGTGCTGTTGGCACGAGGCATGGCCTCCGTGTCTGTCGTGGTGGCCGATTTGTGTGTGGTGGAGGGAGTTAGGAGCAGGGTGGCTGAGGGAAGAGGCCCAGCTGCATCCACAGGACGCCTCGTCCTGGCCAGAGAGCCTCCTCTCCACGGTGCTCATGGTGGGCGTTCATGTGGGGCCTCAGCTCCTCATGCCACGTGCTGTGCAGAGCAGCTTGTTCAGGGCAGCTTGTTCAGAGCAGCCAGTCCACGTGCTTCCTCCCAGACCTCGTCCTCAGTCTTCCACCCTTCTCTTTCCATGCCCCGTCCTCCACCTGGGAATGTCCTCTTTCCAGTCCACGCAGGGGACCGCCCACTGCAGAGCTTTGCCTTCCGCAGCGTCTGTGCGGCGCTTTCTCGATGGAGGCTGAAATGCGCGTGTGCGTTTCTGGCTGGACCGGCCGTCACTCAGCATGTCTGCAAACCAGGCCTGAGGTTTTCCTCTGTGGCCAGCTGTCCAGTCATACAGAACTCCTGCAGGCACTGGGCGGCTTGCAGGGAGGACCGGGTGCCCCCAGCCTTGTGGCCAGGGGGGCTGGATAACACCTGGGCTGCCGGTCACTATTGGGTTTTGCTCATTCACTTTGTCTTTGCCAGAGCTGTTTGGACGTGGTTTGTCTTCAAAACCTTGGGTCTGAGGGTCCCAGGGGCTTGACTGGCATTGTGGTTGGTTGTCCTTGAAGGCTGGTCACCTGGATGTACCTTCCCATCCTCATAGAGGCCTCACGGCCCCAGCTGTCAAGGGAAGGCCCTCAGGGTTGGGCTGTTGCGTCTGGGGAAGCTGTGCTGTGGTCCGTGCCTGACTACAGGTGAGGGTGCAAGTTCCTGGGCGGGGGAGGGGAGCCAGCAGCACCTTCAGTGTCTGCTTGGCCTGTAGAGGGGGCTGAGAGAAGCCTCTGTTATTAGGCCCTAAGACCAGAGTTTCCAACCAGTGGGCAATGAGTGGGTTCCAGGTGAGCTGGGCGCACAGGGCAGGAGCCATAGCCCTGAGCCGTTCTCTGTTCACCGCTGTTCCCTTGGCCTTCTCCGTCTTGCGCCAGGCCCTGGGGGCCCTTTTGAGGGTGATGGTTCACTTGGAGTGAGTGCTGGGGATCAGTCACTTGCAGATTCCGGAGGGCCTGCGGTGCTGCTGCTGGGTGGACCGTGGTGAACAGAATGGGCAGGTCTCTTGTCCTCTGAGACCCCCTTCAGAGTGACGGAGAGACTGCCAGCGCACAGAAGTGCCAGGCGCAGAGTGTGATTCCCGAGTGGTGGGTGCCGTGCCGGAGAGGAGCCCGGCAGCCCTGGCAGAGGTGGCGTTCTGCAGGTTGGCTGGGGGCTGAGCCGGCCGGCTGGGCAGAGACTGGCGGCTGGAGGGCCGTGGCCTCTGAGGCCTGGGAAGGGGCCGGACTGACTGGCCAGGCCTGCTCTGTGGACCCTGGAGGCCATGGGCAGAGCCGTGGGCAGCTGTCGGAGCGTTTTGGTTTTGTGCAAGGAGCTGAGAGCTCTGCGCTTCTAAAACAAGGCACTGATGAGGATGCGAGACTGCAGCTGAGAGTGTGGATTTGAGATTGACAGGCGCCAACGTGTAAACGTGATACTCATGGGACTGAATCCAGGTGTGAGGCAGAGAGGAGGTGGGGGCAGGGTGCCCAGCACAGGCGGATCGGGCAGCGCAGGGGCCCACAGGGCAGCCGGGAGCACCAAGGTAGCTGTGTCTGGTGCCGAGGGTGCCAGGCAGGATGGGAAGATATCATGGGGACCCCCAGGTGGGTCCCAGTGGCCAGGAGGGGAGGATGGGCTGGGACAGGAGCAGGGGAGGTGGGTGAATAGAGGGGAGGGCAGGGAAACATGATGGAAGCTGTGAGAAACTGGTGTGTGGTGGTTGGAGCAGGAGGTGGTGAGTGAACCAACACTGAGAGGGCTGGGGTGGGTTGACAGGACCGTGGGTGGGCACTTCTGTCCTCACAGGAGGAAGGCAGGGCAGATGGGGATACCTGCGAGAGTGTGTGTGAGTCTGTTTTGCGTGGCCATAAAGCAAGACCTGAGGCTGAGTATTACTAGAGAAGGAGTTTATTTGGCTCACGGCTCTGTAGGCTGCATGGGAAGCATGGTGCTGGCGTCTGCTTCTGTGAGGCCTCAGGAAGCGTCCACATCCACTCATGGCAGAAGGAGACGGGGAGCAGGTGTGTCACATGGCAAGGGAAGCCTGCAGACTCCTTTTAACAACCAGATCTCTCGCGAACCCTCACCTGAAGTCATTACCGCAGGGAGGGTGCCAGGCTGTTCTCGAGAGATCCACCCCATGACCTAGACCCTTCCAGCTAGGTCCCGCCTCCAACACGGGAAGTCAAATTCAACATGAGATTTGGAGGGGACGCAGGTTCACGCCGTGTGAGGGTTGGGTGTGGGAGCAGTGAGGCTGGAGGGCGCTGTGTGAGTGTGGGGGTGTGGAGGTGGGGCTCCTGGGAGCAGGGTCTGTGTCTGGGAGGGGAAGGCTTGGAGGCAGGGGCACGAGGGGAGGTGGGTTGAGGGTTGAGGGGTGAGGAGGTGGGAATGGTACCCTGAGAGGCCAGGTGTGCTGGGCAAGGCAGGAGGGTCCCAAGGGAGGCATGGGGCCGCCACCCTTCCAACTGTGTCCTGGGTGGGCAGAGGGGAGGAGGACCTTGGACAGGGATGGGGACAGGTGTTAGGACTGGGGAGCCTGTGTGTGCAGCGCCCAGGAGTTGGGAGATGGGCAAGGGGGAGGCCTGCGACGGGGAAGGACTGCGGATCATGCGGCCCGGAACAGGTCTCAAGGCCAGCTCAGGAGCCAGGCCCTCCACTCCGAGCTCAGTGACTGTGGAGTGGCCCCCAGGGTACCGGGGTCTCTGAACTGTGTGCCCACCTGGGATGGTCGGTGGGGGTAGAACTAAGCACTCTACGTGGTTCTCAGCTGCCCGGATCTCTTCCAGCCTCTGCGCGTCCGCCGGCTCCTCCGCCCCTTCTTCCTGCTGCAGAACTCCTCTCTGATGAAGAAGACCTTGAAGTGCATCCACTGGTCGCTGCCGGAAATGGCCAGGTGGGCCCTTAGTGCCCCGGGCTCGTAGGGTTGGGAAGGGGCTCTCTCTGCCCCAGGCCATGTGGTTGCGGGCGGGGCCCATCGGAGTCTCACCTTGGACTGCCTGCTCCGCATCCCTGGCTGGCTGGTGACGGTGTGGGGAGGCCGCTGGGGGGGCGTTTGGGGTCTCAGTGGTTCCGACAGTTCCCCAGAGGCCTCCCAGCAGCCTTCGACCTAGGCCCGGGGCTGCAGACACTGTGGCCCCAGCTCAAAGGCTGTGAGTCCCCTGGGCACTCCCTCCGATGGGTCTCCTCTTGTCCCCTCTGTCCCCACTGTGGCTGCACCTTGCCTCACCCCTCTCCTGTCCCCTCCCACTCACGGTGTCTGCACGTTGCCAGCCTAGACTTCATAAAGCCGAGCTGCTCCTGACGCCACCCCTGCTTGGAAGCCCTCGTGGCTCTTGTTGCCACTAGAAGCGTGGGGCTCTCTCCCTGCGCCCCAGGCCCAGCCTCCACCCACCTCGGCTCACCCGGTCCCGATCCCCTGTCACCCTCCGCTCTTGCCAGTGGCAACGCTGCCCGAGTCCCTAGTGGCTCACGTGCCGACCCCTCACCCTCCGGCTCAGGTGGGTGGAAGTGGCCTCCCCTCTGAGAGCCCTGGGCCCTTGGATGCTGTCTCAGCTGGGCCCCCTGGGTTTCATGTGTCACTGTCAAAGAAGGGACCCTGCCAGGGCAGGACCAGGCCTTTCCTCTGAGCCCCATGAGCTGAGCATGAGGCAAGGCCCTCGGGGAGAGGAGGACTCAGCTGCTGCAGACTCCTGGGCGCTCCTGTCACCGAGCCCCGCGGGCAGATCAGGTGTCCCTGGGTCCTGCCTGCCCACCCGCCTGGCCCAGGCTGAGTGCTACGCTCTCCCGCAGTGTCGGGCTGCTGCTGGCCATCCACCTGTGTCTCTTCACCATGTTTGGGATGCTGCTGTTCGCCGGTGGGAAGGTAGGGCGCCCGCGGCCAGGGCCCGGGGATGGGGCTGCTGGGGATGGTGTCTATGCTGTGACTAACAGAGGGGCTGGGCCGGTGTCTGCTGACTTGGCTTAACCCATGTGCAAACTCTGTCCAGTAGTTAGCGGTGGCCCATCAGGGGTCCAGGCGCCTGCCTTCGGGTGGCCACAGTGCTCCACCACCCCACTGCCCGGACACCTGTCTGTCCTGGGGTCTCCAGGGCTCAGGGCCACTTGTCCTCTGTCCTGGCTGCCCCTCTCCCACCCTCCCCTGCTCCCTCCCATCCTGACTCAGTTCCCCTACCCTCCTGCCCACTTCCCTCCCTCCCTATCCCCTGTCCTCCTCCCCTCCTACCTTCCTCCCTGTCTCTGTCTCCCCACCCCTCCCCACCCCTCCCCGCCAGGCCCTTCACTGAGGGTGCTTCCTCTGGTTTCTCCTCCAGTCCCGTTCATCCTTCCTGACAACCAGGCTTGCCCTGCACCCTCTCTGACTGCAGCCCCCCAGGCTGCGCTGGCCTATTGGGAGGGCCCTCACCTCCCACGCCCTCTCCTGCCACTAGTCTCTCCCACCATATCCTCCTCTGTGGCTGCCCGGGGCGCAGCAGCTCGTTGCTGTGTGGAGGCGTCTGCCTGTCTGCCTACCCCGCTGCAGTGTTACGCGTTTGTTCTCCTGTCCTGGCCGAGGGCACCATCCTCCTTGGGGCTGGGGCCACGCCGCATCTCTGCGGCTTTGTTGTGGGAGTGGACAGTGCTCAGCCTGTGCTGCTGTTCGTTTGTGGCCGCGTTGGGGTTTGCTGTGTGTTGTCCAGAAGGGGAAGGCTGAAGCCCGGGTTCTCACCCAGGGCGGAAGCAGTCAGTGAGCCCCTGTGTGTGCGTGGTGTCTGTATGTCTGTGCGCGTGCGTGGTGTCTGTGCACATGCGTGGTGTCTGTATGTCTGTGTGCGAGTTTGTTGTCTGTGCGCGTGCGTGGTGTCTATGTGTGCATGGCTTGTCTGTATGTGTGTGTGTGTGGTGTCTTATGTGGTGTGTGGTGTGGTGTCTGTGCATGCGTGGTGTCTGTATGTCTGTGTGCTTGTGTAGTGTCTGCGTGTGTGCATGGTGTCTGTGTGTGTGTGTGGTGTCTGTATGTCTGTGTGCGTGTGTACGTGCGTGCGTGTCTCTGTGTGTATGTGTTTGTGTGCCTGTCAGGAGGGAGAGAGGATAGGGACTCTGGTGTGGATGCGCCCTTGCCAATGGCTGTGATTCAGGGGCAGCTGGGCTGTGGAGATGGAACCGGCTGACGGAATCTCAGGCCCTCCTCTGTGTGACTGTCCAGTGACCGCCGCGGTGGCGCTGTTTCCCAGATCCCGTACCAGGTGGATGGCGTCAGTGTGGGTGCTGGAAGTGGCAACAGCTTCGGCCTTGAGGCTGGGGTGTGATCCTCCGCCCTGGAAAAGCTGAGTGTCCCGTCCTGAGGCACCGGGAAGGGCTGGCTCCTCCTCTAGGCGTGGGGTTCTGCCCCATGAAGTGGCCCTGGGGGAGCAAGGTGTGCCTTGTGTGAGGGGTCAGAGTGCTTGTCGTGGTCTTGGCAGGAGTCTGGATCCCTGTCCGAGGCACGACTTGAGAGGAGCATGGGATGGTGGCCGGCCTGTCCCTGCCTTCCTTCCCCGGCCATCGTGCCCTGCCAGCCTGGCCTGGGGCAGTAGCCAGGCTGTGCTTCCGGATGGCCCTGCTGGCATCCCTGGCTCCTGCTGGCTGGGTGCAGCAGCTGCCTCGCTTTAGCTACCTTTGTGAGCATGGTCCAGAGCCAGCCTGCTTGTCCTCTGCTGGCTTTGCTCGTTGTGAAGCTCCAACCTGGATTGATTTCCAAGAACCAGGGTTGGTGCTGGGGTGTGTGGTCTCCCAGCAGCCGTGATGGTGCTGTCCCATTTTGCAGATGTTTCTCAGGTCGGGGCTGTGGCTCAGGTCCATCGTTGCTGGCTGTGGCAGATTGGGCGGGAGCCCAGGGCTCCTCTGTGTCCCTCGCAGAGCTGTGGCTTGGACTGGGCTGTAGGTACGGGAGGTCACGCCTAGGGTCTGCCCGAGCAGGGGTTGAACTGCAGAGGAGGAGCGTGAGGCCTGCTGGGAGGCGCAGTGTGGGGTGGGAGAAGGGCCGGGGCAGGGGAGTTCTGTCAGCTCTGTGGACCTCAGCATCTGTTAGGTGGTGTGGGTGCCAGAACCTTCCTCAGCTGACTCGAAGCCTGGCCCTGAACCTTGCTCAGTGGGCACTCAGTGGGTTGCTTTACGTTTGGGAATGTAGTGGTTTGACTGGGTGGGAGTGGGAGTGGGGAGGCCCAGGAGGCCTGAGCCCAGCGCTCCAGTCCTGCCGTCCCCGGTGACCGCTGGAGGCCAGCCTGCCCTCCAGGCTTCGAAGGCCTTGCTGTGCTCCTCCGCTCTGGCTTGGGCTGAGGCCCAGGAGGGGCCCACCTTGCTCTCCCCAGCAGGGGAGCCTGTCCCTACCCATGGTTCTGCGCCTGACAGTGCTCCCTGCCTTCTAACTTCCTCTCAGTGGCCCCTGTGCCCCCTCCCCTTAGCAGACTGTGGCGTCTTCACCATCAATTAGTTCATGTGTCCTTGGGAGCCCCTGACTGGGCAGATGAGGGGACAGGGCCATTTTATAGGTGAGACCTTGCAGGCCTCGGTGCTATTGATGTGGCTCTGAGGCTGGAAGGGCGGCCTGTGTGAGAGAGAGTGGCCGTCACAGGCGCCTCCATGCCAGAGCCTGCTTGCGAGGTCTCCCCTTTGCCAGCAGCTGGGCTCGTGGCTTTGAAACGATCCCTAAGAGTTTGCTTTGTGTGCCAAGTCCTGCTGTGCCACCGGTCCATCCAGTTCACACAACCAGTCTGGTTTGCAGGAACCACCCATCTTCCAGCCGGGCATCTTCCAGCTGGGGGTCTGCAGGCTTGATCGGCAGAGAGTGCCCACGAGCCTGGCCCCAGTGAGAGCCCCGGGCCCAGAGTCTCGAGTGGAGTTGCTTTCCGAGCAGAAACGCTGCACGTGCCAGCTGTGTTTTGTGGCTGGGACCCCTCTCAGGAGGGAGAGAGGATAGGGACTCTGGTGTGGATGCCCCTTGCCAATGGCTGTGATTCACCACAGCCGCGAGCACAGTGCCCCTGGGTCCCGTGGGTGGCCATGGGCCCTGACACACACACAGCCTCTAGAGTAGGCTTCACGAAGGGTCCAGCCTATCCCACCGTGGCAGCCTGGGCCCCTCCTGCCCCTCCTGCCCCTGCCCGCCCCTGCCCGCCCCTGCCCTGTAGCCTCACTGCCTGCACAGTGCATGGCAGAATCGGCTGTGAGCAGGCGAGGTGGCCTGAGGGAGGTCACTAGGCTGGCCGAGGGCTTTTTGCCGTCCTGCTTCCAGGCACCATGTCCGTGCGGGTGAGCGGTCTCCCTGGGTGCCCACTCTTGCGCCCTGAGATCCTGAGTTCGGTGCTGTCTGGCCATGAGCTCAGCCTGCTGGGAGGCCACGGGAGATGCAGGCTGGGCAGTGGGTGGATGGTTCCAGCCGGTTGGGTCCGGGGCCTGGGGCTCAGCCTGTGGGGTGGGGACCCAGTGGCGCCCTGGAGCTGCCGCTTCTGCTCTCAGCAGGATGATGGGCAGGACAGGGAGAGGCTGACCTACTTCCAGAACCTGCCTGAGTCTCTGACTTCCCTCCTGGTGCTGCTGACCACGGCCAACAACCCCGATGGTGCGTGCAGGGCCAGGGAGGGACCCTGGGGGTCGGTGAGCCCAGCATGGGGGGCCGGTTTGGGCCGCTGAGCCTTAGCACCCAGCGGGAGTGTCCGAGGCCGTTTTATCGACAAGTGGAGAAGAAAGGGTGACACTTTCCTTCCTCCCCTTCTTTTCCTTTCTCTTCCTCCTTGTCTTGGTTTTCTTCTCCCTCTCCCTTCTCCCTTCTCTTTCTTTCTTTCCTTTTCTGTCTCATGCCTTTGCTTTCTTACTCCCTCCTCCCTTTTCTCTTCGTCTTCTCTTCCTCCTCGTTGTCTCACTCCTCTGAGAAGCTGAAAGTGGCTGGTGTTCTTCATAGGGTGATGATGGCAGTGGTCAGAGGGTCCCCCGGTGCGCTCCTACTGGAGGTCAGTGGTCAGAGGGCTCTCCCGGTGCCGTCCTGCTGGAGCTCCACACACCTCCACTCCTGTGGCTGCTGAGGTTCAGCTGTGGGAGCCACGGGGCAGCAGCATGTGAGGGCCGAGGGTCTTACCAGCCACGATGCTCACCCTGTGTGATGCTGGTGGGGCCTCCGCTGCTCAGGCGCAGGTGTGGCCAGGATGAAGGCCACGGTCCTGGGCTTGGCTGTGGCCCAGCCACCCTGGCTGGTACCTTTCATCTTGCGGACCCTGAGTGCTGTCTCTTGTGTCCTCTGAGTCCTAGCAGGTGACCGCAGGGGGAGCAGGACTGTCTATGGGGAGGGCTGCAGGGAGGCTGTGAGCTCTGCGCGCAGAGGGACATCCTTGATAGGTAGGGAGTCCCCATCCTGGAGGGTGTGCGAGCAGAGGCGAGAGATCGAGTTCAGACAGGAAGGCCTCTCAGTCCTCCCAGGAGACCTCCTTTCTTTTCTCTTTTCTTTTCCTTTCCTTTTCCCTTTCCTTTCCTTTCTTTCAGACGGAGCCACGCTATGTCACCCAGACTGGAGTGCAGTGGCGTGATCTCGGCTCACTGCAACCTCCACCTCCTGGGTTCAAGCGATTCCCCTGCCTCAGCCTCCCGAGTAGCAGGGATTACAGGCACCCGCCACCACGCCTGGCTAATTTTTGTATTTTTAGTAGAGGTGGAGTTTCACTATGTTGGCCAGGCTGGTCTTGAATTCCTGACCTCAAGTGATCCACCCACTTCAGCTTCCCAAAGTGCTGGGATTACAGGTGTGAGCCAACACTCTCGGCAGTGGAGACCTCCTTTCTACAATGGAGGCCTCCTTTCTATTGCAAAAGCAAATAGCGTAGGGTCAGGAAGGGAATGGGATCAGGAACTGAGGTTGTCAACTTCCGTTGTTTCTTTTTTCTTTCAGTGATGATTCCTGCATATTCCAAGAACCGGGCCTACGCCATCTTCTTCATAGTCTTCACCGTGATAGGTGAGTGCAGGTAACGTGGCCAGCATTCTGTGATCAGGATCCCGAGAGCTCAGGGACTGGCATACTCTGCTCTCTCCATGACCTGAAACTTCACATCCGTGTGTTTCACTCCAGAGATCACCCCAGGGATCCCCCGCCAACAGCTTCACCCCAGGGATTCCCCACCCCACAGCTTCACCCCAGGGGGCCCCCACCCCACGCTTTCTGTTCTGTCATCACCGTCGACCTCGTCGTCCCCCCACCTGTGACTGCGCTGGCCAGGCCACATTTCCATTTGATAGGGGCGTCCCCGGCACTGTGCTGTCCTGCGCTGGCCGCCCTGGCGTTGGTTTTGCTGCTGTGCTGGTGGCCTCCTGACCGTGGCTGTCTCCTCTTGAAGGAAGCCTGTTTCTGATGAACCTGCTGACGGCCATCATCTACAGCCAGTTCCGGGGCTACCTGATGGTGAGCGAGCTCCTCCGTCCTGGCTCTGCCTGGAGCTGCCGGGAGGCCAAGCGGGGTGTGGCTTGAGCTGAGCCGCTGGGCGACCCTTGCTGGCCAGGCTCCTGGTGGGACGGGAGGGCAGGGTTGCCACCTCCTGTGGATCCGCTGGGGATACACATATGTTGTTGCTCTGGCCACTGCCAGAGATGGCAGCTCCCAGGACAGCAGACCCTAAACCCTCTTGAGGGGGAGCCGGGGACCCCCCAACACACAGAGAAGAAACATGGCCCAGTGTATTGCACAGCACGCCCGTCGGACACCTTCCTGTGTGGCCTGTTCCGGGAGTCTGTGACCAGTCCTCTCATTTCTGGGGGGTGAGGGGGTCCGTGCCCAGTCCTTTCATTCCCGGGGGGTGAGGGGCTGCCCCCAGGCATGGGGTGCTGGGCCCCCTCCAAGGCTGCCCAGATTCCCCCTCGCCTGTTCCCTGGGGGAGGGACGGGTTGGGGGTTCTGAGCCGCGGGAGGGCTGATCCTGCCGTTCAGAGCCTTCCTCTTTGCAGAAATCTCTCCAGACCTCGCTGTTCCGGAGGCGGCTGGGGACCCGGGCTGCCTTTGAAGTGCTGTCCTCCATGGCGGGGGAGGGAGGAGCCTTCCCTCAGGCGTGAGTGCTGAGCATGGACCCTCTTATCCCTGGGGGTGGGCGCTGTGGCTGCTGGGCAGGGGCCGGGTGTTCATTAGGGGCTTCTCGTGCTCGGCCTGTCCCTCGCCCCTGCTGGCTGGCACCCGACTCACAGAAACCACCCTGTCCCTGGCGCTCTGTGGTTGCCGGCCTCCTTGCCCTGAGTCCATGCCTTTATCTTCGTGCCCCTCAGGGACCCTGGGCTGGTGAAGGGCCGAGTGGCCTGGCCTTCTCCTTGTCCCCCTTCTGTGCTGACTTAGGCAGCAGAGCCAGAGGTGCGTGGGCCAGGTGTCCACACCACCGTCCTGCTTGGAAATGAGGGCAGAGAGCTTGAGGGACGCTGTGGTGGCAAGTTCTGGTCCCGACTGCTCATAGTGGTGAAGTCAGTTTGCGCCTCCTCGGGGGGACGGCAGTGGCAGGACGCTCCTTGCAGGGGCTCTTGTTGTGGCTCAGGCTGCAAAGTGGCTTCACGGCAAAGCTCAAGCCAGATGCCAGGACTGGAGGACTCAGGCCCGGGTTCCGAGGGGGGCTGAGCTGGCTGTGCTGACTGGGCTGTGGGTTTTTCCCTGCAGAGTTGGGGTGAAGCCCCAGAACTTGCTGCAGGTGCTTCAGAAGGTCCAGCTGGACAGCTCCCACAAACAGGCCATGATGGAGGTACCCACCCCAGCCCCCAGCCTCCTCTGGGCTCCTCCCGGGAGGTCACTTGGGCCAGCAGCCCCTTCTCAGGACTGGGTGTGCGGCTTGAGGTCACCTGCAGCGTTCACAGCCCGTCGGGGTGGGGTTGGGGCTGGGGGCACTCGCCTCCAAGGGCGTTCACCTTCCCAGGCGCCACCGCTGACCTGCGCTCCTTCCTCTGCAGAAGCTGCGCTCCTACGGCAGTGTTCCGCTCTCGGCTGACGAGTTTCAGAAACTCTTCAACGAGCTTGACAGAAGTGTGGTTAAAGAGGTAAGTGGGGCCACGGCCGCCCAGGGCGGATGGGGGTGCTGTCCAGTTTCCACCAACCTTGATCACCTGGGGAACGCCTCTAATGATGGGCGCCGGGATTCGCCTGCCCGGGGTGCTGGCTCCTAGGATGGGAACTGGGAATGGAGATCTCTTTGGCTCTTGGAGATTGGGGAGATTTTTATGAAATTCCCCAGATCCCAGGAACTAGCCTGAGCCCAGCCCGACACAAATAAATCTTCCAAATGGTTTTCTCCATTTCCATGACAGACTCTCCTTTTCCTGCCTGTCCTTTCTTAGGAGGTCCGCATGCGGGTCCTCTCCAAGGCCTTTGTCTTTCACCCTTGACACTGGTCTACAGAGTTACCAGGTGGGCCTCAGCATCTGTCTAAGCTCTGTGTCCAGAAGGCCTGGGCCAGGTGGGTGGAGACATTGGGAAACCGCCCAGGTGCTCACAGGCAGTGTGGGGGCAGCATGGGGGCTGCCATTCCAGCTGCTCAGCCTCAGAGGACTGAGCCGGAGCCTGGAACAGGGATGGGGCACACAGGCGGAGTCGCAGACGCCTGCCAGTTCTGGGTCACTTTTCTCGTTTGCTCAGGCTCCTGGGACGGCACCACAGACTGGGGCAGGGGTGGGGCTGAAGCAGCAGACATTTGTCATCCACGGTCCTGGCCGTCAGTCCGAGGCCAAGGTGTCACAGGGCTGGTTCCTCCTGAGGCCCCTCTCAGTGGCTTGTAGGTGCCACCCTTTCCCCATGTCCTCACCTGAGGCCTCTCTCCGTGGCCTGTAGATGCCACCCTCTCCCCGTGTCCTCACCAGAGGCCTCTCTTCATGGCCTATAGACATCACCTTCTCCCTGTGTCCTCATGTGGTCATCCCTCTGTGTGTCATCTCCTCTTCTTAAAAGGACCCTATTCAGATTGGATTAGGGCCCATTCTAATGGCCTTGTTTTAACCAAATTACCTTTTAAAAGGCCTTGTCTCCAAATATAGTCACATTCTGAGCTACTGGGGGTTAGAGGTTAAAGATACGAATTCTGAGGGAGACAAAATTCAGCCCCTAGCAGCTGTCACCTGCCTCAGGGTTCCCTGTCGGCCTCTGTGGCTGCAGGCCCCTGTCAGAGGTGGTTCTCTAAAAAACATGTTTTCCTAAGGTCCTTCCAGACCTCTGGAGTCAGGCTCTGCCCCAACCTGTGCTTGAGTGCCACGTGCTCGTCCCCATTGTCACTTTGGGCATCCCCTTTAGGGCTGCATTCCTCAGTGTGGCCCCCCCAACCCCTTGGGGCATGGGCGATGAGTGTGGTGAGGATCAACAGGTGGCACTCTGAGTATTCACGCCATCAAACCTCTGCTTGGGACAAGGCTGGGCAGTGTGGTATCAACTTAAGGTTGTCTTGAAGATATGAAAGAAATTTGGGTACAGGTGCAGATTTCCCAGAAACTGTGGAGATGGTCCTCAGATGACAGAAAATTAAGAAGCAGTGTCCTAGATAATGGCTCTTGTCCTAGGGCCAGAGGTGTTTGGGGCTCAGGAAGCGACTGTCGTAGGCTAGTTTGCTGTGATCCGGCCCCTTCCAGGGACAGGCGGACGCAGGCCGGGAGAAGCCAGTCATCCTAAAGGTTCTGGAAAGATGGTTTTCGTCTCAGGCTTTGCTCCTGGTGTGCTCTGGGCCATCTGGGCTCTCCCTGAAACGTTGTTGCTGTTCGCTCGGGTGCGGCTGAGTCCTGGTTGTCCAGAGCTGACTCTCCCACCCTTTTCCAGCGTCGGGATTTGATGAGACCTGGAAAGGAGTTCCTTGTCCCGTGATGCTGTGGAGGAAGGGCGGATGGAGTGCTTTGGCCGTGACCCGGTAGAGCGGGCTCGTGTGCGCACAGGAGTGGGGAAGGCCCAACAGGCTGGCCTGGCCGGATTCCCAGCCCAGCCGTCTCCTTTGAGGTCCCAGCGATGCTCTTCCTGGGGCACCGAGCACTGGGCTTTGAGATGGGAGTTTAGGTTCCACAGGTTTTGGGAGCTGCGAGATCCTTAATCTGGTTTGCTGACACCTTCTTTCCTTAATAATGCTGACTGTAGAGGGGAGGCTATTGCCCCTTGGTATCTGCAGGGATTGCTTCTAGGACTCCGTGTGGATACTTAAAAATCCATGGATGTTTAAGTCTCTTATGTAAGATGATGTAGTGTTTGCATGTAACCTACATACATCCTTCCGTATACCTTAAATCATTTCTAGACTACTCAGAACATACCTAGCACCTAGGGATGCGGTGGGAGCTTGGGGAATACGGGTAAGCAAACCTGTACACGCTCCGCACAGATGCCGTTTCCCCTGAGTATGTTTTGATCTGCAGTGGCTTCAGTCTGCAGATGCAGAGCCCGCTGATGCGAAGGGCTGGCCGAGCTTCAGTTTTGGGAGGCAGATGCTTCTGGGATTGCTCAGATTTGGGACAGCCTGTGGTTTTGGAAGCACAAAGAGGTGCTTTCTCGGCAGGCTGATGTCATGGGAGCTCCAGCCTTTTCGAGAGCCCTCCTGTGTGGGGTCACCGCCTGGGCGTCAGTCTGGCCGTGGCCAGGCAGTAGTTTGGTGCTTGCTGGTGAGCTTCAGAGAAGGTGCCCTGCCTGCTGCTGGAAGAAGTCTCCTCTTCATATAAGAAGCTTTTGGGGTTAAAAATGTAGTGGCCATTCGTTATAGACAACAGAGGAAAGTGGGAAAATCCACCTCACTGGCTTTCTACCCAGAGACAACCACTTTAGTCACATCAGTTATTTCTCAGTGACACAGCTAACGTATGAACACCTGCTCCCTGTAACAGTTTAAACATACAGATAATGCTAAAATCTCTCTTGGCCAAGGTCAGTCTGGGTTAAACAGAAAGTGTCGTATATGGAAGTGGCAACTACGATAAAAGAGTAACTATAAGATGTAAGGAAACCGTGTGGGGTCCTCGGGCTGAGGGGAGTGCGTGAGAAAGGATGGACCTGGATGGGGACCCTCCAAAGCCGGCTTCAGATCTCTTGAGAGAAGGTGTGGTTTCGCCCACAGGAATGCAGAGACGTTCACTGGTCTCCCTGGGCCCCGGTTGGTCTGTGGTCACTGGGTAAGCAGGAGGCGACCCTCCCGGGTGCAGCAGGCTCAGGCGGTGAGCAGGCGGTGGTGTTGTCCTGCCGAGGGAATTGCGTGCCAGTGCGGGCAGGTGGCCTTTGGGCACTGGTTTCCACCCTGAGGACTGGGAAGCTGGGAAATTCTCAGGAGGTCAGGCTGCGGCTGTAGGTCGCCCGGGACTGTGTCTGGGACAGAGCGTCCACATGTGCTTCACACCACACCCCGATCCACCCCGTAGCATCCGGAAACCACAGGGGAGGCTTGCCCTCCTGCGGTGTCCCTCCAGCCCCTCCGCTGAGAAAGCCTCACCTCCCTCTCACTGCGGACGAGACACTGAAAGGGACCCTGCCGTGGTGGCTGAGTGCGTGTCGAGGATATTGGGAGCCAAGAGGAAGTTTGCCGATCACTGGCACTGCCAGTTTGGATCTCACTCAAGAGTAACCACTCTATTCAACTGAATATTTTGGTGTTTTCCTTCCAGACTTTTCCCCGTGTAATTTCAGGCATTTGTAGGTACCTAAAGAAACAGTTGCTTTGTTCTTCTTTGACGTATACATGAAGCATCGCGATTTTCACTCCGCAGCCTGTTCATGCAGCCGCGTCTTCTCGCCCTCTCCATTTTCATATGGACTTTTTGGGGGGATGAGCTGTAGCGACGTGTCACATGTGGCTGTGGAGTACTTGACACGTGGCTGTTGCCACTGAATAACTGAGTGTTGAATTTCGTTGCATTGAAATTTTCATAAAATAGCCACCGGTGGTCAGTGGCCCCTGTGTGGGACGGCAGGTGCAAGTCCCCTTGCTGAGAAACATTTAGGCCGTTCCCGTTGTCGACCTGTGCACACATGGACGTGTCTCAAGGAGGCTGCTGAGCATGGGAAGTGCTGGGTCTCGCGAGGATCCTGACGGTGGCAGTGGCTGCCCGCCTGCCCCTCACTGCCTTCTGCCACTGCCGGCCCACCGTACAGGAGTCGGTTCTGTGCTAAGTTTCTGTAGCTATGAGCATATCACTTACGTGTGTTTTTTCACACAGCTTTTTTGTTTTTAAATATCAGGGTGACACTTTGCATACATTTAAGGTGACTCTAATATCACAGCCTGATTTCCTTACAGCCTCAATGGACATTTCAGTTGCTTCTATTTCTCTTTGGGTGTTACAAAGACCACTGAGATGAACATCTCAATGTATAAAGCGATTTCTGTGTCTGGGATTATTTCCTGTGACTGGATAGATAGAATGGGAGATGAGGTAGAAAAGAATCAAATCCCAGAATAAGAGGGCATGAGCATTTTTGGGCTGCAACAGCCACGGCTGCTAGACTGTGCTTCTGAGCGTGTGTGTTCCTTACCCAGCACCCACCGAGGCCCGAGTACCAGTCCCCGTTTCTGCAGAGTGCCCAGTTCCTCTTTGGCCACTACTACTTTGACTACCTGGGGAACCTCATCGCCATGGCAAACCTGGTGTCCATTTGCGTGAGTGTGGATTTGCCTCAGAGCTGGACTGGAAGTGCCTGTTCCCACCCACCTTGCACGGGAGCCTGCCCTGCCTGCCTCGCCCAGCGCTGTGCTGGGCCAGCCGGTGAGCCCTCTGCTCTGGCTTTGCAGGTGTTCCTGGTGCTGGATGCAGATGTGCTGCCTGCTGAGCGTGATGACTTTGTCCTGGGGGTAAGTTCTGAGCTGGCCACCTGTTAGGGCCAGGGTGAGGCTGGGCGGGGCTGCCAGCCCTGGGGCCCAATGCTGGGTGCCTCTTCTGCCCCTTCAGATTCTCAACTGTGTCTTCATTGTGTACTACCTGTTGGAGATGCTGCTCAAGGTCTTTGCCCTGGGCCTGCGAGGGTACCTGTCCTATCCCAGCAACGTGTTTGATGGGCTCCTCACCATTGTCCTGCTGGTAAAGTAGGCGCGTCCGAGGCCGGCCTCTCCTGGGCGGGTGGGTGAGTGCCACCTGGGCTCTGTGCTGGCCCATCTCAGGCCTCCCCTGAGGACCAGAGGCTGTGGGAAGGTGGGCTTCTGTTCTCAGTGGTGAGGGCTGGCTTCCCTTCTGGTCGAGTTGCTCAGTGGGTAGCCGGTGGGGGCTTTAGGAGACTGGGTTTCTACTGCATCTGAGTGTCATGGGGGGCAGGCTGCCACTCCTGACCCCCAGGGGAGGCCCTGAAGGACCCGTAGCCCTGGCCAGCGACTCCAGCCCGGGGCACAGCCTCTAATGTCACTGATAGACGGTGTGACCTCAGCATGGTGGAGCGAGGGGCCGGGGGGCTCTCAGGCACCAGGGTGTTCTCGGGAAACGCTTAAACTTCCTTTCCCCAGACCCTGTGGGAGTGAGGGCGTGTCACCCTCGGTGTGTGTGTCACAGGCAGCCACATCAGAGTGACGTTTGCTGTAACTGGCAGGCCTCTCGGCACGCGGGTGAAGAGAAACTTGAGAAGGGCCCTGCGGTCTGTCCTTGACTCAGTATCTTTTCTGCCATCCCCACCCCCCAATCTGTGCAGTCCCCCGATTCCTGAGGCCAGGGTGTCTTTCCAGCTGAAGGGAGTCCCAACATCTGCAACCAACCCACGGGGTCCAGGACCAAGCTCTGGTTTCTCCCCAAAAGCCCCTTTTGGGGAGAATGTGTTAGAGATGAGCTTTATATTTCCTTTAAGGGCCGCCCAGATTAGTGTTGCTGTAGCGAAGCCTTCTTTTCTTTTGTAATTAAAGGTTTTGGAGATCTCAACTCTGGCTGTGTACCGATTGCCACGCCCAGGCTGGTATGTGACTGGGCAGAACCGAGGGCGGCTACAGCAAACAGCACCACCACCTAGCACCCCTGGGAGGGTCTCAGTGGTGTCCAGGGAGCCAGGCCTGCCCGCCGGGTGTGCCCTGACTCTAGGGCAGACCCCATGATGGTGGAACGGGTGGGCCGATCCCTCAGCAGAGGCTGTGTCGGGGGAGGGCCCTACCGCCGCTCTGGGCATCCTCTCTCCAGAAGCTGGCGCTTGCAGGCTGTGGAGGGAAGCCGTTGTTCACCCTCGGAGATGCCCTCCAGGGCGGCAGTGGGCTCCCCTTCCCAGCACACATGCTGGGGGCTGGCAGCAGAGATGCCCCTGGCTCAGGTCTCAGGGGGCCTGTGATCACTGGGGTTGGGCTGAGCCCCTCTGCTGGCGGGAAGGTCCTTGGGAGAGCCCCGACTCACAGTGTGACCTTGAGTCATCACCTCCCACTCTGGATGTCACTTTAGCCCCCTTAAAATAGTGGAGCCAGGGGCCTGGGGCTGGCTGAACTCTGATGCAGGTGCTGATTCCTCACTGCCAGGGTTCTGGCCAGGAAGAGACAACCTGGGCAGGGACTGTGTCCTGGCCGTCAGCCAGGCTGCTCTGCCCCGGCAGTGTGGCTCCGGTGTGCCCGCGATGAGACAGGAAGGGGGGGGCACAGGGCCCAGCGTGCCAGCCTCGGCCCTGCGGTTAGGCCCGGCTCCCTGGTTGTGTGTGTGCTCTGTTACCCACCCCACTGCCTAGGGAGCAGCTGGGAATTGCTTGGAGGGGGTGGGGACAGTGAACAGCCGAGGCTTGCTGTTCCATCACCTCCCTAGGAAGCCCCCCAGGACTTACCTCAGGAAGGCAGGCAGTGCCACCGTGCTGCGCCATGGGGCTGGCGTGGCTTCGTCTTTCACGTGCACTGAGCATGCCGCTGCACTGTGGTCTAAGTCGTTACCTGGGGGGGGCTGACACTCTGGATGAGAATGGGTTTGAGTTTCAACAGAAATGAAAGCATGGAAAGACCGTGACCCGCCAAGCGCAGGAAACCAAGGCAGGAGACTTGGCTCAACCAGTTCTGCTGGGGCCTGAGCTGGAGCAAGTCCAGTGTCTGGAGCCTCCACGCCCTCCCGTGTGGACGGAGGGTCTGTGTAGAAGGAGGGCTGCAGCCTTCCTGCGAGGACTGGCCGGGAAGGTGTTGGGGGAATGGGGGTCGCACTGGGGCTGCAGGTGGAAGCGGAGCAATGAGTGACCCAGGCCCCGCCCTCTCACCACCCCGCGGAGGCTTTTCTGCTCCGGGTTGGCTGTGGGGTGCCCTCTGGTCCGTGCCGTTGCCCTCCCTGCGCCTCTGTCCAGGAGCCCACGCGTCTCCTTGTCTCCTCCCTGTGGGGCTCCTGGGCCCCTCCCAACTCGCCCCCATGTCTCTCCCCAGGAGGCCGGAGATGCTGGGCTTGCTGTCGCTGTGGGACATGACCCGCATGCTGAACATGCTGATCGTGTTCCGCTTCCTGCGCATCATCCCCAGCATGAAGGTGCGTGCTGGCCCTGCCCCCGCGCTCGCCCCGCCCTCCTGGTGCCCGCTGCTGCGTTGCTCCAGGGTGGGTGAGCCTGGGGCAGGAAGGGCCGGAGGACTGTGCTCGTCACTCCCGGCTCCCTGACTGCACCCTCAGCTCCCTGCCGTGTTCTTGTGATGCTGGGGTAGGGTCGTTAGAAGCAGGAGAGTCCAGCACTGCACTTCTGGGAGGAGAGGGCAAGGTGGGCAAGGGTGTGGAAGGTGCAGTGCTTTGGCCAGTCGCAGGAACTCCTTGGGGCTGGAGCCCTGGACACCAGCGCTCCCCCAGGTCTCTGAGGTTTCCAGATAGGTCTTTGCCATGGCTCCCAGGGTGCTAGTAATGAGGGCAGCAGTATCCCTGGCCAGGGAGCTTGTTTCCAGGATTCCTTAATGCGAGTGCAGGTGGCTCATGACCATCTCTGAGCACTGGTTTCTCTTAATGCACCGGTTGGGAGCAGTGGGCACTTTGAAAGTGCGGGCAGGCAGAGGTGGGGGTTCTGGGCCTCACTGCTCCTGGCTCCATGTCCTAAGACCCCTCTTCCGAGTGTCCAGGTCCCTCCTCTGTCCCCGTTCATCCTTCCTCTGAGCTGTGCACCTGTCCCACCTGGCAGTATGTCCCACTTGAAGGCAGCTCAGGGATCCTGAGCCTTCCTAGGGGGCTGCTGTGCTGGGACCTTCATACACACACACACACACACACACACACACGCACACGTGTTCAGACATAATTACAACCATACAGGTACACACAATCATACACATGTAGAATACAGCCACGCATACATGATCTCACAACCACACATGTGACCAGGCACATGCATACACACACAATTGCAGGCACACATGATCATACACAGTCACACTATACACATCATACAATACACATCATGCACATGCACACGTACATTCATATATACACGCACCCCTGCATCACCGTGTGCCAGATAATCGCATGCAGATATCCATGTGAACTTGTGCCCGTGTAAGACGCATGATCGCCTGTGCACACATTGCATGCAGACATCCATGTGAACCTGTGCCTGTATAAGACGCATGATCGTGTGTGCACACATCCACAGTAAGGCCTCAGTGCCACCCACAGGTTCTTGGAAACTGTGACTTCAAGGGAGATGACGCACAGCAGGCCCTGGAATCACGCTGTTTTGCTTGAAGTCGCAGTTTCCCAGGGCCTCTCATGTGAGTATGTGCATGCTCACGATGACACGCCCGTGTGTGCATGTCCATGCCGACTGGTCTCCACTGTGTCGTTTAGCTGTGTTGTGTAATTTGGATTCCTCAGGTGGGTTGATGCGGCCGATTTGAAAGCCTTTCTCCCGGCTACCCTGTGATGAGGAGGAGCGGCTCTTTGGAGCTGGGGCCTCCCTGCTGGTTCTCAGAGGCCCCTTCTCAGACGCAGTTCCTGCGGGTGGTCCTGCCACCTCTAGCTCTGCATTGCTTTGGCGCCTCCAGGCCACAGAGTAGCTGACCCACCTGCAGTGGGTTGGGAGGCAGAGAAGGGCTTCCCACAGGGACTCGAAGTCAGTGCTTGAATGAGGCTGGGCTGGAGGTGTTGGGATGCAGGAGTGGGTGAGTGCGTGCGGGTGGGCAATGCAAGCGTGTGTGAATGCATGTGGGTAGATGTGGGTGTTGGGGTGCAAGGGTGTGTATGGGTGGATGTGGGGGCCTGTGTGGGTGTGTAGAGGCGTGTGGGGGTGGCTGTGGGTCCAGCTGGGTGTGGGTTGGTGGTCATTGGCCTGCTCCATCTTGCCTTTCCGTCAGGGTCAGGGTGGTGGGCCGGGATGGTGTCCCCTCTGCGGGGCCAGGAGGAGTAAGGGCTGGCTCTCTTCCTGTCCTCAGCCGATGGCCGTGGTGGCCAGTACTGTCCTGGGCCTGGTGCAGAACATGCGTGCGTTTGGCGGGATCCTGGTGGTGAGTACCAGGCTGCTGCTGGCAGTGGGATATGCACTGGAGTGGGAGGCTAGGAGGCTGGCGGAAGGCAGTGCTGGGCCGTCTCACTGCTCTGTCGGCAGGAAGTTTCTTGGGTTTGGACGGCAGCAGGTTCCTGAGGCCAGGAGAGTACAGGGTCGGGGTAAGAAGCCAGAGGCATCCCCTTCTTTGCAGAGCAGGGAGCTCAGGGTGGTATGGCTGGTGGCCCTGCATGAGCATGCCAGAGAGTGTTTTGGTAACTTTTGAGTCTCTTGTGTTTTCTGGGTTGTGGATCTCGTTGAGAAACTAATGACAGAAATTTAAGAGGCACAGGGCTTTGCCTCCAGGACCTCAAAGCCCACACAAGCCCTAGGATGAGGACTTGGTCGAGGCTCCTTTCTTAGAGGGATTTCAGGGACTTGCAGCCACATTTGCTGAGCAAGAACTGTGGGACACCCCGGCCTCTCCCCTTGGCCAGCCTTCCAGCTGAGGAGCCCGTCTACTCTGCCTGGTGGCCGGGCTTGGGCAGGAGAGGGGCCCCTGACTAGGCAGGCCCCAGTGTTGCCTCGGGTGGAGTGACAGGAGGCATCCTGTGCAGGAAGCCCGGCCGCACTTCAGGCCGTTTTGTCATTTTATTCTGACCATGTTGACAGAGACCACCGGGGGGAGAAGGTGTCTCTGGGACCACGGGGTGCTCTGGGCTGGACCCCAGCTGTGCCTCGGGCCTCTGGAAATAGACGCCGGGAAGAGAATCTTGCCTCAGGCGCTGTCTGCCCAGCCCCCTAACTTGCATAACAGAGGAAACTGAGGCCCAGAAAGGGGACCAGGTTAGCCCAGGCATGTACCCCTCCACTCTCTACTGATGCATGTTAGGGATAGGCCTGGGGTGGGCCAGCAGCCTGTCCCCTAATTGTGGCTGCCAGGGTACCTGGGGGCAGGGCCCCGATTCCTGTAGGAGCCTCATGACCACCCCTGCCTGTGTGTCTGTGGACCTGCCAGCCCTGGGGGAGGCCAGCTGCATGTGTTTTGAAGTAGCAGCCAGGCTGGAATCCCAGCCCTGGGCAGAGGGTCCTGGCCTCACAGGCATCAGCCTGGCTTTGTGGTTCTGTCTGAGGGTGGGGAGGGGGTGGGGGCAGGTGCGCCCATGGGTGGGGCTGACCAGTTCCTGGCTCCTGGCCTCCCAGGTGGTCTACTACGAATTTGCCATCATTGGGATCAACTTGTTTCGAGGTGTCATTGTGGCTCCCCCTGGAAACAGCAGGTGAGGTGGGGTCTGAGGTGCCATAGGGAGTGTCTCAGGGGTGCCAGCGTGGGTGGGAGGCCTTGGCGGTGGCCTTGGTGGGCTCAGCGTCTCAGGAGGGGAGGGTGTTCTCCCAGTTCCGTCATCTCCTCCCTCCACCCCCTTTCCCTGATCTCCGATTTGCACCTCCGCTCTGCGCCTCTCCTAGAGCGCTTACCCGGAGTCTGCTAAGCACATTTCTCATGGCCTGCTCAGAGCAGCACTCTCCCTGCCCCTGCCCTCTGTACCCCAATGTGGACCTTCAGGCCAGGCCGAGCACCCCAGCAGAGGAGGGCTGTAAGGTGTCAGGCCTCAGAATCTGGAGCCCTGCCCCTGACCCAGGTGTGTTGTGACCCCCAGCCTGGCCTCTGCCAATGGCTCGGCGCCCTGTGGGAGCTTCGAGCAGCTGGAGTACTGGGCCAACAACTTCGATGACTTCGCGGTGAGCCCTGCGCCCTGCCCCAGCGCCCTGCTCCCTGGGCTCCTCCCCTCCCCACCGCCTGGGCCCTCCCGGACTGCTGCTCTCTGCCCCTGCAGGCTGCCCTGGTCACTCTGTGGAACTTGATGGTGGTGAACAATTGGCAGGTGCTCCTGGATGCCTATCGGCGCTACTCGGGCCCGTGAGTCCCCGTCTGGGCGGCGGTGATTCTCCGTGCAGCCTGGGGGTTCCCTTGCATCCGGGCACGCTGCACTGGATGCCCGGAGCGTGGCTGGGACAGGGACTCGGGCCTTGACAGGGAAGTCAGCCAGCATGGCATCCTGGCTGGCCTTGCCCCTGCCCCCTGCGTAGCCACATCGTGACTCTCAGGATGGTGGCCAGTGACTCTGGGTTTACACCTCCTGGAGGCCATTGGTGTGTTTGGGGCTTCTGAGGAATTCCACGGGGGTGGGGGAGCCCCAGGAAGGCTGGATAAATGAGATAGTTCAGCTCTGAGCTCGAAGAGCTCAGACTGGCCCCAGCGATGGTCCTGGGTTTTAATCCCAGCGCCGCCTCCTGCTGGCTGAGCTACCTCGGCAGCTTGTTGCACATTTTTAGGCCTCGGTTGGGTTGTTTTGAGGTGGAAATAGTCGTGCGCTCTGTATCATGGCGTGCGTGGACCGGATGCCCAGGAACTGTCCTGACCACACAGCAGCGGTGTCTGTATCGAGTGCTCTTGCTTCGCTCATCGTGGTTCACGGGGTGGGCCTCTGTCTTCTGCAGGTGGTCCAAGATCTATTTTGTATTGTGGTGGCTGGTGTCGTCTGTCATCTGGGTCAACCTGTTTCTGGCCCTGATTCTGGAGGTATCAGAGATCCCCGCCCAGGCTGTTCTCCGTGGTCGTTTGTTTGTAATTCACTCTCGATGGGCCTGAGGCCACTGGCCAGGCCTGCCTGGAACTGTGATGGGAGACTTGTGCTGGGTTAGGCGGGTCCTGAGTGAGGCCGAGCCCTTCCTGTGGGGCTCAGTGCTGCCCGCCCTGGCTGCTGGGGCCTTGGGGGACGCTCCTGACATCTGGGCTGTGGGAATTCTCAGGCTGCCAGGTCGGGCTGAAGGAGGGCCTTGGACATCGGCTCCAGGAGGAGCCAGCAGCCTCCTGGGGCCGGTGCCTGGGTGTCCAGGGTGAACGGCTCAGCCCCCTCAGTGGGTGCCCTGTGGCTGACCCTGGAGGGGCTGGGGATGGGGCAAGGCTGCTTTCGCTCGGGGCCCACACTCACTGGCCACTCCCTCCTGCTTGCCAGAACTTCCTTCACAAGTGGGACCCCCACAGCCACCTGCAGCCACTTGCTGGGACCCCAGAGGCCACCTACCAGATGACTGTGGAGCTCCCATTCAGGTGTGTGAGTGGGGAAGGGCTTCTGTGTGGCCCCCTGGGGTGTGAAGCCAAGAGCTGGGGGGTGGAGGGGCCAAGGTGGCGGGCAGGCCTGATGGCCCTCCTCCCGCTCCGCGTGGTTATCTGGCTTTGGTCCTGTGCGGCATGGGGGAAGCTCAGAGCCGGGATCCGGGGCTGCTGCTTCCTGCCGCTGGGGGGGA
>NC_045446.1:5339184-5361302 GCF_002776525.5 Piliocolobus tephrosceles | reverse complement strand
CATATGTAAGGCACCTTCCTTCAGGGTCCATTGGATTCTGTTGGATGTAAACAGGGGAGCTGAGGAAGCCGCACCCATCTCTTCTCCTGGCAGCTTTGAGATGGTTCCTCTCCTAGTCCGGAAAGGTGGCCACCCAGAGGCAGCCTGCTGTGGGGCTGTGCCTTCCACGAGGGGCTGCTGAGTCGCTGCAGCCAAGCCCTGCGGTCCTGCCAGCCAGTGGGAAGATGGGCCCCCTGGGCTTTTGAGAATGCCGTGTAGATATTTCTAGTGGCCGCATCCATCCTGAGGCTCATCTGAGTCCCCGTGTCCCTGTGACACTCACTTTGCATGTGTTGCTAAGCTTTGCTCCCTTGTTCTTGTGAGAGGCCCCTGTGTGCATCTTTCCTCAATTCCACAGGGATATTCTGGAGGAGCCCAGGGAGGACGAGCTCATGGAGAGGCTGAGCCAGCACCCGCACCTGCGGCTGTGCAGGTGACATCCGGGCTGCCGTCCCAGCCAGGGCGGCAGGAGAGAGAGGCTGGCCTACACAGGTGCCCATCATGGAAGAGGCGGCCATGCTGTGGCCAGCCGAGCGGGAAGAGACCTTTCCTCTGACAGACCACTCAGCTGGAGACAGGAACCAAGTCCTTCGCGTGCGGCCCAACAGCCATCCACAGAACAGCTACTGGTGCTTCCGGGAGGCGCCATGCGCTCCGCTTTCTTTTAGAGCTGCTTCAGTGAGAATCCCCTCGCCCACTCCACAGGGACCTTACAGACAAAAAGGCGAGAAGCAACGGCCTCCCCTGTCCCTTGCAGCTTCGGGTGCCTTTGCTGCTGGTGGCCCTTGGGGACCACAGGCCTGACCAGGGCCTGCACAGGTTAACCGGCAGACTTCCGGGGCATTCCGGTGGGGATGCTGGTGGTTTGACATGGAGAGAACCTTGACCGTGTTTTATTATTTCGTGGCTTGCATGAGTGTGACTGGGTGTGTTTCTTTAGGGGTCTGATTGCCAATTATTTTCATCAATAAGTCTTGCAGAGAATGGGATTGTCATTCTTAACTTCAGCACAATTGTAGTCCTGCTTCTCTGGAGTGGGGTTGTTGAGTAAAGCTGCTTGGGTTGTGCACTGCACAAGGGCATGTGGCTGTGAGGCGTATCCCAGGGAGGGGGCGCGCTGTCTACCTGCCGTGAGGGGCACCTTTTCTGTTTTGCTCAAGGGCATGTATAAGCCAATGGTGACCTTATTTCCTGTGTCCTCAGGTGTGTGGCAGGGGGCCTGGGGTGGGGAGGTGGGGCAAGTGAGCAGTGTGTGGAAAGCCTTGTTGCCACTTGAAGCACGCCAGGTCCAGACCAGTGGTTTTCTCACCTCAGGTGCCAACCCACGCCCCCTTTCTGCTGTGGTTTGGGTGCCATCTAGTGGTAGGATGGGATTTGGTTGACTATTTTTAAGGCAAGGTGGACCCGGCAACTTCCAGAAACAACTCCAGGGACACCACTCCCCGTCACACTGCACACCGAGCCTGGTGCCCGGGCTGTGCCCGGTCTGTGCCCGAGCTCAGCAGGACCAGGAAGGGATGGGCTCTGCCAGGGTTGCCTGTGCACTGTGTGTTTTCGCCTGGGAGGCACAAGTTCTTTCATCTGCTTTTCCTTTAGAGGTGCTGAGCCCACGCTGTAGCCCCTGTGGGGTGGTTGGGGAGGGGGTGACGCGAACAGCAGCGTGGTTGGTATTGAGACTGGGGAGAGGAGCAAGTCCAAGGAGAAGGTCATGAGTTCCTTTTTACTCATGTCGAATAATAACAGCAACAACAGTATGGAAACCACCACAAACTTGGGGAGAAGTTGTAAGTAAAGGGAAGCTTCCTTCTGAATCACTTAAGTGGTTGCCGTTCTGGCCCTGTCCCCTCTGTGCTTTGGGACTGTGTCCAACCTGCATTTGCGTCAGGAGTGAGTCGCACGTGGCTTTGTGGTCATGGTGACTTAATCTGCCTGGACGGTGGCTCCGTCTCCCTGGGCTTGTACGACCTTGGCACTTCTGGGGATAAGTCCGTGGCTCCCAGCTTGTTTATGTGAGGTTTCCTCGTGGTAGGTTCTGGGTCTGCGTTTCGTCTACGAGTGTCACAGGATGGACGCTGCCTCCTGGCAGGGGCTGCCCGAATGCAGTTAGCCTCCTGCTGCTGTTCTCTCCTGTTGCTTGGTGACGGTGGCCCCGGTCAGCTTCTCCACTGCCCAGTAACGACCCTTTGTAATGAATGAGTGGGGAGGTAGTGTGAAGCGATGCCATATCCCATCCCCGTCAAACTGCCTTTACTTTTTCCTTCCTTCCTTGCTCCCACCTGTGTGGATCCTGGCCCCTGCTTGTATTCAGGGCTGTGATCTGTTACGATGTTTACTCACAGGCTCACGTCCTGCTTGTTTGGCCCATGAGAGCTCCTTCTTCTGCCTTTTGTGTTTTTTTGTTATGTACCTACGGTTCTTTAGCTGTTTCTTCACTTTCTGGTGCAAAAAGATGTTCCAGCCTTATACCTGGCTGCCCCTTTCCCTTTCCTTTACTGGAGTGATCCCCGGCTCCAAGGAGCCCCATTCCTTTGAATGGAGAGCAGCAGCAGGAAGCAGGCTGTAGGTGCGAGGGGTGCTCCTGGCTGTTGCGGATTGCTGTGCACGGGAGCTCTTAGTGGACAGAGCTAGAGGATATGTGCACGTACTTCCATCTCTCTCATCTGTTAACAGCTGGGAATGACACTAACACCTCCGATTTCAGCCCCGCACCACAGGGTATGTTCCAGCTTTCTCTCTTTCCATAGTTCTAAGGCCCTTTCTGGGAATGGTTCTTATTCTCCTTAATCCATTATTGGGTCAGTTTCCCTGCATGTCACCAGCCTCCCATCACTGCCACCCACTCCCCACAGAGAGGCCCTGCTCATCTGACTGGGGCTTTGACTCCCACACTGGGTGCCCCTCTTGTGTGGACGCCCTCCTGCCAAAACCTGCAGCAAACAGCTTTCCAAGTGGAAGTTGTCACTGTCAGGGCCTTTACAATCAGGAACAGCAAAATCTACGTGCCGCTGAGGGTCCTGGCTCATTCAGATGCAATAAATATGCAAGTACATAAAAACAGCAGTAGAAGAAATGTAATGCTTTATTCTCAAATATGTCTACATACAAAAGCCAACATTATTAAGAATGGTAAGAATTCAGCACCGTTGTTTTCTATGAGATTTAAAAAGTTTTTACTTTATTACCTATTCATGTATTTATTTTAGGGTCTTGCTCTGTTACCCAGGCTGCAGTACAGTGGTGTGATCATGGCTCACTGCAGCCTCCAACTCGTGGGCTCAAGCAGTCCTCCTACCTCGGCCTCCTGAGTAGCTGTAACTACAGGCACGTGCCACCAGGTCTGGCTAATTGTTTCATTTCTTGTAGAGATGGGGTATCTCTGTGTTGCCCGGGCTGTTCTTGAATTCCTAGGCTCAAGTGATCCTCCCACCTTGGCCTCCCAAAGTGCTGAGATGACAGGTGTGAGTCACCGCACCTGGCCTGCCATGAGATCATGTACTGGAATCGCTTTTCTAGATACTAGCAGTACGCTTGTAAATTATATTCAAGAATTCAGTTACATTCATTTTTTTAAAGGATATTGAAGATTAAAAATTCTTAAGGTTTCTAAAAATAAATGGAAGGAAAGATATTCAAGGCCTATATACAGAAAACTGGAAAACTTCATTAAAGCCTGTGACTGTCGATACAAGTAAATAGAGACTATGGTAGTTTTCCGTTGCTGTGTAACAAGTCCCCACGTACTTGGTAGCTTATCACAACCTCGTTTCTTAGCTCCAAGCTGCAGGTCAGACATCCAGGCCCGGCTTGGTAGGTCCTCCGCTCAGGGTGTCACACAGCAGAAATTGGGGTGTCAGTGGGCTGGGTTCCTCCTGGAAGCTCCGGGGGAGTCTGCTCCCATACTCACTTGGGTTGTTGGCTAGATGCAGTTGCTTGCAGGTGTAGGGCTGATGTCCCTGTTTCCTGCTGGCTGTCAGCTGGGGGCTGCTCTTAGGGACTAGAGGCCACCCACATTCCTTGCCATAGGGTCCCCTCCATCTTCAAAGTCAGCCACAAAGAAGCCGCCTCACATTGACTCCCACTCGCCCTTTGAATCTCTTTAGGAAAAGCCTGTGCCATTTACAGTTTCACCTGATTAGGTCAGACCCACCAGGACAGCTGTCCATCCTTAAAGTCCTGTGTGCCACCTAACACAGCCCAAGCCCGGGAGTGACGTGTTCACGGGAGGAGACTGTGTAAGGGTCAGGATCACTGGGGTCATCTTGGAATTCTGGCCACCACAGTTTTTCTATCTTCGTGATCAAAAAGAAGTGATATTGTAAAAATGTCAGGGAGTCTTTCCCAGTTTCATCCATCCGTTCATTACAATTCTAAACATAGTGTCATTTTTTTCCACAAAATTTGAAAGTTGATTGAAAAATTAACATGAAAGTACAAAAACAAGAAGAGCAAAGTCCTTTCTGTGGAAGAATCCAGTTGAGGAAATATTGCTGGGACAGCAGCCACAGCAGCGTGGTCCTGGCGCAGGGGCGAATCAGCTGAGGGGAGAAAGCCCGGAAGCCCCACACAAATGCGGAACTGCGACGGATGGCAGCAAAGCCGTGGGGAAGGGGTGGTCATTTGGTAAATGCTGCTAGCAATTCCAGCCAAGGTGGGGAAAGAATGAAGTAAGTTCCCTGTTTCACACCTAACACAAAAAGTACATACCGACTGGAGGTGGGCTTAAGTGTGAAAAGCAAGTTTTAGAACATTTAGAAGATGAATTCAATATATTGAAATTAAGAACTTCTTTCTTTAAAAAAGGCCATAAAATAGGCAAGCTGATACAGCTAAGAACTTATATCCAGACCACATAAAAACTACCTACAAATTAGGAAGAGAAAGACAAAGCAATAGAAAGTTGGGCTTTTCCCAGAAAAGCAAACACCAGGTTCCATAGCTATGTCAAAAGGTGCCCCATCTTACTAGTTATTGGAAATATGCAACATGAAACTGAAACACGACATTTCACTCACTCCATGGTCAAAGTGGAAGAGGTTGGACCATCTTAATTGTTGGTACTTACATGTTTACCCTTGGAGACAAATGAAGCTGAAACAGCCTCTTTGGAAAATTGTTTGGTGTCATTTGTTGCAATTGAATAGGACATATCTTAGTAATTCTCTGCTAGATACACTGACAAGAGAAACTGCTGCCCGTGTGCACTGGAAGACAGTTGGCAGAGTGATCCTGTATCAGTACTAGCAACACACCTGCCAGCCGAAATGTCCTCAACAGAATGACAGGTACACTGCAGCTTGGTGACAGTGGAATATGACACGGCCATGAACATGAATGAACTCCAGCTGCAAACAGCTACCTGGAAACATCTTAGAAACATAATGTGGGGTAAACAAGTTCTGGAAGTCTCCACACCACACAGTATTATTCATGTAATCTTCAAAAACAAGGTTTAAACAACATACCGTGCAGGCACGCATACGTCAGTGATGAGATTACTTCAACACGAGAAGGCCGGAAGCCTATGGGGAAATGGGGATGGGATGGGAAGGAACCGACTGGCGTGAGCAAGTTCCGGGGGAAGTTCTTGTCCTGGCGGGGCTGGGCAGGGCTCATGGTCATGGTATTAACCTTTGCAACATACACATGTACATGTGTCCTTTTGCATGTGCCAAATATTAAAAGGAGAATGAGAGGAGAGGCACTGAAGACAGTGAGGATGGACGGCTCCCCCAGGGAATCTTGCTGCAAAGGGGAGGTGGGGTCAAGAGGATACTGTGGTTTTCACGTGGGAGGATCTTGTGTGGACTGATGGGGAAGACCTGGGGTGCAGCCAGGAAAGTGACAAAGCAGGAATGAGAAGGCTGGGCAGGGGTCAGCTATGGGGACGTTGCTGGGCAGTGGCAGGACATGCAGTGCCAGGGGCAGCAGTGGGGCAGAGGCAGGGCGGGGCTGGGTTGGACTGGCGGGTCCTCTGTCCCCAGGGCTCAACCACAGGGCTGACCAGAGCCGTGGTTCTGCCGGCCCCGCAGGCCTGGTGTCTCCAGTGGGAGCACTCAGTGGCCATCAGGGTTCTCTCCCAGTTTCCTTCCCACGTGCTGTCCCCAGTGCAGGTGGCTGGATGGGGTCCAAGATCCATGCCCAATCTGTCGCTGGGGCCTGGGATCAGGGTCTTAGCAAGCAGGCTGGGGCCTTTCATGTGGTCTGTGTCCCGCTCGGCACAGCGGGGAATCTTCTCTACTGCCAGAACGGCTTGGATTGGGTTTCCTGCCTGAGATAATTAGTGGTTCTTAGGAAAAGGTTAGAACAGTTCTTGCTTGAAAACCACCGAATGGGACTGGGCACACCGCACTGCTCCTAAAAATCAAAGAGGAGGCGTGGAGCCCAGACAACACTCCTCACATCAAAGTGGCCAGCAGACGGCCCAGGGCAGCGGGCACAGCCTCCTGTGCGCCTCTCCCCAGCCCTCGAATCATGTGTCAGGGTGTGTGTGTGGGGCAGCTATTCTTCTGAGTAATTCAATCGGAGCCTCACAGGGTGGTGGGACCCACACCTGTGGGGGGGTCTGCGTAGGCCTGGGTGCCTCCCTGGTTCCGACCACAGTTGGCTAATCCACACCTGGGCCTAGGCCCCAGCAGCACCTGTTGCCAGGTGAGCCTGCCTGCCTGCCTCCTAGGCTCTGCGGGTTGTGGCCTTTTTAAGCACAGCTGACGGGCACACTGACTTGTGAGGTGGGTGGGGGCCCGATAACACAAGTCCATGGTGAACATTCTAGAGTGGTTCTTATTTCCAAAGCTGAGACCTACGCAGTGCTGGGTGTTTGCCAGCCCCTCTCTGACTTGAGTATGCGTCCGAACTCCCTGGGGAATGTTGACAACACACATTCCCAGCCTCTGCCCCAGAGTTTCTGATTGAGATGTCCAGGCTTGAGGATGCACACGTGTGAAAAGTTCCAGGTGCTGCTGCTGGCAGGGGCCACATGTGGAGGACAGGTGGCCTAGGAGCTCCGGCTTCCCTCCCTCCTTGCCTTGTTTTCTTTCAGTAAATTGTAAGGAGCAGCCAGAGCTGCTAGGGACCAGTTTGAAACCAGCAGTGCTTTGGGAGGAGCAGCTGCAGAAAGACCCCTTCTCTGGGTGGTTGGACTGAACCCAGCGTCTCTGGGTGGGGGAATCGGAAAAGCACTGGCTGCTCAGTGCTGCAGTGCCTCTGGCCACACTGGGGGACGTGTGGCTTGGCCAGCAGGAGCCAGGCAGGACATTGGCCCATCTGCCTTGGCTCTGGAGTGTGTGCAGGGTGCACGGCTGGATGTGGAGAGCCTGACCGGACCCTGCCACTCCCAGGGGCACAGACACCAGCAAGAGCCCCTGGGCATGGAGAGAGCAGAAATGGGGTCCCGGCCCCTGTGGGGTCTGGTAGTTCCCGGCTGATGCCTCCAATCCTGCAGCTCCATGCTCCTGGGCTTTTGAGCCCCTCCACTCCCGCTGCGAGGCCCTGTGGTGTGGAGAAATCTGTAGATATTCGTGCCATCGAATGCCAGAAAGAACAGAAGGTGGCTTACATCTGGTGCTGTAGCATGCAGTCAGTGTTTGTCTGGGGCTGCTGTGAGCCAGGCACGGGGCGCTCATGTTCTCACCTGGACGTACCAGGGGGACGACAGAGAAAAGGCTGGGACCAGGAGGAGGAGGAAGAGGCTGGATATGAAGCCTGAAGACCCACTGTTACTCCAAGCCAGCTTGGAGCTTCCTAAGGGCCTTTGGGAGAAGGGAAAAGGGTTCTACCTGAAGAGGCACGGGTCTTCTTGTCGGTCAGCCCGCCCTTCCTGGTGGAGACATGCCTGGGTGGGCCAGGCCTGGAGGAGGCCACCACCCGGCGTTGGTGACCCCAGCACCATGTTGGGAGACATTGGGATGTGAGCCAGGACCCACAGAAGCCTCGGTTTGGTCGTCGGCGTGTTTCGAAGGCTCATGGCGGGAGGCCTGGGTGTGAAGGGTGTGAAGGCACTTTCTAGTCTTGGAAGCAGGGAACACATGTCCGTTGTGTTTTAGTTCCCTTGAAAGGAATCTCGGGAGAGTAGTAATAGTGATTATCGGTTGGGAGTGACAGAAGTCACGTTGCTGGGGGCCTGCTGGCCTCTAGGTGCTTTCTGGAGCCCTTTACCTGCCGGCCGGCGGATGGATGTGTTTAATCCTACAGAGTCACCCACTGACAGATGGGGAAACTGAGGCTCAGAGAAGGTGGATACCCTGCCAAGACTGCACGGCTGGCGAATGGTGCTGCTGCTGCTGCTCCCAGCCCCAGCCTTCTCTGTTTTTGACCACCTGGTACCTCTGGGTGGAAATGTGAGCTCCGTGTGCCTGGCTTCTCCTAGCCCCGGATAAACACTCACTGAATCAATGCTGCAGCATCAGATGCAACTCCCAGGACGGCCCTGCGCCCACCACGGCAGGGTGGCCAGTCCCAGTGGCTCTGTGTGTCACCGTGGAAGGTAGCAGGTGGCACTCGGCCTAGAGTCTGAGGCTTGGCCTGGGTCCTGCCTGCTACTGGCTGTGGTCTTGGACTTGAAGTCGGCTTTCCCTGGCACCTATCCTGTCTTTTGGAAAATGAGGTGAGTGGGCTTGTTGGCAGAATGACAGTGAGGAAGCCGAGCCAGCGACCTGGGCTGTGAGCTTCAACCACCGGCTTCAACCCTCAGAGCTCCTTGCATGTGGGGTCATTGTCCCCGTTTTGCAGGTGAGGAGACTGAGGCACAAGGTGATTCAGGGGCCCATGCAGACAGGTGGCAAGGTGGAGCGTGAGCCCAGGGCCCCTCTGCCTACAGCGCCAAGCCGTGGCCGCGGACTTCCCATGGGGTGGCTCCTGGGTTTCCAGGCCTGGGCTCAGCCATAGTGACTGCGGTCTGGGTGGACCACCAGCCTCTCTACACTCAAGTCCTTAGCTCTCAACGTTTAGGATGGCGGTGGGCATATGGCGCCTCTCGTTTCCCATGTCCCGTGGTACTAACCTTGATAAGTGCAGAGTGGAGTGAAGAGTGAGGGAGAAGCAGTGTGGGGTGCAGCAGGCGGAACTTCCGGTAGCAATGCTCCAGGCGAGGGACCTTCGAGGCTGTGGTTGCTGCCCGCTTGCAGGACCCATCCCCCGTGCAGCCGGGCCCTCCCATTGCCAGGTGAGGGGCGCCAGGCATGTCAGGAAGCAGGGGGATGTGGGTCAGCCGTGGAACTCGTGGGAACTCTGTTGGAACGGGAGTCCTGGGATCCGGCCACTTCCTTCCTCTCTCCTGGTACCTCTTCCTTCCAGGTTTGCCGATGGAGGCACTGGCAGGAGAGATCAGAGGCGATCTTTCCTGGGTCGATGGAGGTGGGCTCTGACGTCAGTTGATGCGGGTGGCCTCCAGCTGAATCGGACTCCCTGGGTTCCTGTCAGCTCCTCTGCTGGGCCCTTCATTGGCCCAGCACCTCAGGCACTGGGGACCCTGGTCCTCCTATGGGTCCTTAAGCCAGTCTTCAAATAGTTCATGCCAGGGTCCTCTGCCCCTCCCGTGTGGTCCCCACCTGGATCCCGGCAGCTTCAGTTATTCTTGGGCCCACTGGCTGGAGGCTGGAGGTGCCCTCCCTGGCCCACCCCCACATGGCCGGGCTGCTGTGGTATCAGGCACCATCTCCATGTGGGGGGCACCAGGGGCCCTGAGCCCTGTCACCAGGCTGGGCGTTGGCTGGTGGAGTGGCCACACCCTTTGCACTAACCCCACTTTCTGGGTCCCTCTGGGTGTTCTCTCATCTCTAGTGGATGAAGGGTGAAGAGGCCTGCAAGTTGGGAGCTGGTTTTTATTCCTTTCCTCTGTAAATTCTTTTTTTTTTTTTTTTTGAGACGGAGTCTTGCTCTGTCACCCAGGCTGGAGTGCAGTGGCCGGATCTCAGCTCACTGCAAGCTCCGCCTCCCGGGTTTACGCCATTCTCCTGCCTCAGCCTCCCGAGTAGCTGGGACTACAGGCGCCCGCCACCACGCCCGGCTAGTTTTTTGTATTTTTTAGTAGAGACGGGGTTTCACCGTGTTAGCCAGGATGGTCTCGATCTCCTGACCTGGTGGTCCGCCCTTCTCGGCCTCCTAAAGTGCTGGGATTACAGGCTTGAGCCACCGCGCCCGGCCTCCTCTGTAAATTCTTATGTCCAGAGGCCTCCTGCCTTGGGATGTCACATCTCCAGTTTTCGGGTGGAAATGCCCATTTTAAATCCCGTTACAGGTGTGTTTGCAGAGCAGCAACACTGCATACATATGAACGCGTCCCGTGGATGGTGGGTCAGTGGGGCATTTGCTCCTTTTATTGTCCTCTTTAGTATTTTATTATTTTTGGAGATGGAGTTTCGCTTTTGTCACCCAGGCTGGAGTACAGTGGTGTGATCTTGGCTCAATGCAGCCTCCGCCTCCTGGGATCAAGTGATTCTCCTGCCTCAGCCTCCTGAGTAGCTGGGATTTCAGGTGTGCACCACCACGCCCGACTGACTTTTTTTTATTTTGTATTTTTAGTAGAGATGGGGTTTCACTGTGTTGGCCAGGCCGGTCTTGAACTCTTGGCGTCAAAGGATCCGGCTGTCTCGGCCTCCCAAAGCGCTACGCTGCTGCGCCCGGCCTCACGTAATGTATTTAAATCAGCCCCAAATCCACAGAGACACAAGGAAAATGATTACATCGAGCGGCAGTTAACAGACTATCCCAGACCCTAAGGTGTAAGAGAGCAAGGCCTGTGCAGCTGCAGCGCAGCGCTGAGCAGGAAGGATGCGTGGAGATGCCGGCTGCGGCGGCCCCGTGATTTGAAGGGAGCTGTGACTTCTGCTCGGGGTGGGGCAGAGGCCTCAGCGTGCTCATATCGGAGGGAGTGCCAGGAATTTTCCAGGCCCGGGATGGGCGAGCCTTCTGTTGGTCCATCCAGGGCTCCTGCCTGTCTTTTGTGAGTGTAATGTCGGAGGTAGCTTAGTTCTGATTTCAAGCTCAGCTGCACCTCAGCTCCGGTGTAGTTCAGTGGCTTAGCCTCGACAGGGAGTGGATGGGGCCGGCCCAGCCCCCTGCCCACGAGGCCTTTCCTGATCTCCCCATCAGTGCAGCGCCCTCTCAGCTCCTACCACGTGTTCTGTCTGTCCCAACATCAACCTCGCCCTCCTGCCTCATAGCTGGCTGTGGGCCTGTGAGTGCTCCTGGATGGAACGTCCTGGACGCCCTGGTCCCAATAAATGAGCTGATAGCGTGGCACCCGATCCACCCAAAGCTGACACTCACCAGTACATATGGAAAGCGGGGTGGTGGGGGAGCTTTCCGGCATTGTTCCAGTGGTTTCCAAACGTTAGTGTCTGTTGGGGTTCCTGGAGGGCTCATGGAAGAGGCCGCTGGGCCCCGCACCAGGGTTCCAGTTTGTGAGGCCTGGGAAGGACCTGGGAATTCTGCTCCGGACCAGCTCCCTGGTGATGCTGATGCTGCCGGCTGAGGGTCACACGCTGAGAACCACCTCTCAGCATTAGCATCACTGTAGTGGGCTGAGCAGGGATCCCCCAAAGTATGGCCAGGTCCTAACCCTTGGTACCTCGAATGAGGCCTTATTTGGGTAACAGGGTCTTTGCAGATGTAATTAGATTAAATGCCTTGAGGGGAGGCCATGCAGGATTTGAGGTGGCCCTGGATAGAATGACTGGTGCCTTTTAAGAAGGGAGAATGCAGAGACCACAGAAAAGGCCACTTGAAGACAAAGAGGGCATAGAGTGGAGCGATGTGGCCACAAGCCAGGGAATGCTGGGAGTCCTCCGGGGCTGGAAGAAGCAGGAAAGACCCTCCTCTAGAGCCCCCTGGTGGGAGCACGGCCCTGCCGATGCCCTGACTTCTGACCCCCGGAACTGTGGGAGAAGAAACCTCTGCTGTTCTGAGCACTGGGTCGGTGGTGGTGGTTGTGGTGGATGGAGGAGACCAGCGCAGCCCCGAATTGGGCTCATTAGCAGCTGCTTCCGGGTGCCGAGCTCCACAAGACCTCACATCGCGACCTCCAGGCAGCCAAGGCTACATGGAGCGAGTGCAATGATTTTATGCTTCTGTACCCTGCTGTTTCTCCATGAAGTGGCCCAGGGGTGCTTCTGGAACACATCTAGGCCTGAGCCCCTGGGTTCCGGGAGCCTCTGGAGGGCTTGCAGCCTGGGGCCGTCCCCAGGGCCCCTCTCTCTCTCAGTTTTGTTTGGAGCGGTGGCCTCGAATGCTGCCCAAGCCTGGGTTGGGGGGTACCAGCTGGGCAGAGGGATGCCCTGTGACCTCTCAGGGGGCTGTGGCACTTGGGAACAACCTTTCTTGGGCCCAGGGTGGGGGGTCCATGGGACAGGCGTGGCGGAGTGGTGCTGGTGCAAAACCGCCTGCCCAGGTGGGGAGTGCTCCAACGGCATGGGGCATCAGTCACCTTGGGTATTGCTCCAGGAGCAGGCAGTCTAGGAGACCTCAGAGGAGGCCTGCCGGCTGGTCCGCTGGTTTGTCAGTCACTGGCAGGCCAGAGAGTGATGAGCTGGGCTTGGAGGGACACAGTCTTGGATATCTGGGATATGAGCCCAGCTCTGTGGGCACGGGCACTGTGGCCCCTTCTCTCCACCGGCCTCAGGTTCCTGGTGTGTGAGATGGGGTGGAAGTGAGGGGAAGGCGCTCCTGACAGGGCTGCGAGCCTCCTCCCTCTGGGTCCCACATAGGTGCTGGGTCCTGATGCCCACCTTGTCTCAGGGTGACGTCATCACCTTTTGGAGAAGCCCCAGGTGGTGCTGAATAGCGATCCCCACCCCAGGTGTGCACCAGGGAAGCAGTATCTGCATTGTAGACGTAGCAGTCAAGGGCAGGCGTGACTGAGCCCATTCCAGCTGGGCCTGGGGCAGGAGGCTGGCGACGCTGGCACCTTGTAACCCACCAGATGCCCTCAGAGCATAATTTGCATACAGGTGAGGGCCTGCGACAGAGGCCCTGGATGTCCAGAGGCAGGGCCAGGTAGAGCAGGTAGGCTAGACACACCTGGAGATGCTACCCTGGGTACACACAGTTCCTGGCTAAGCCAGCGGAGGGCAGCAGAGCCTAGTGGCAGGCGACCCGGTGCCCAGGCCCTGGTACCCTCCTTGCCCCGCTCAGCGCCAGGCCTGGGAGGGCAGGGGGAGTCCCCGGCAGGAACTCCTCCTCCTCCTGGCAGCCTTCCTGGACCTGTGCTGGGAACCTTGCAGTCCTTGCCTAAGGGACTCTAGGGGAATCCGCGTGGTGGCGGTGACAACCAACCCTTGTTAGATTCTAGCCAGGAGGGAGGGCAGCTTGCTTTTAGTGGGGAGAAGGTGTGATGAGGTGGGTGGCTGGCTCCCATCACCAGGCCAGCCGGCCGCCTGGAGTGCAGGGTGCTGATGGAGCCCTCTCTGGCCGTGGGGTTCCCTCTGGGTGGGGCTGGAGCAGCCCCTGGGTCTGTCCACCTGCCAGCCACTGTGGGGATACTCAGACTCCCTTCTCCCCGGTGGGGCACGTCAGTCCCACCAGGCATGTGAGGTGCTCAAAAGACCCTGCGATTCTGTGGGTATGCGACTCATTCCACCGCAGTGGGCCACTGGTGAGGGGGGGTCGCGCTTTGCAGACAGGGCCGAAGTCCCAGGAGGGGGAATAGGTTGGGAGCTGTCAGAGGTCGAGTTGGACAGCTGCCCCTTTCCCTCTGAACTCCACAGCCCCTCCTCCTGGAAGTGACAGGGCAGGGAGGACTGAGAGGGGAAACTGAGTCCCAGACATGCCGGGCGATAGCTGAGGTCACCCCAGTGTCTGTTCCTTGAGTGCAGCAGCAGCTTGGGCCCCAGGTGCCCTGCCCATCTGTCAGCTCCGCCCCCACCCCTCCCTGATTTTTCTCCTTGACATAGCCCACCCAACCTCTGGCACAGCCCTGGAAAAATCATCAAAGAAAACTTTGGGTGCTGGGCCAGCATCAGAGCAGAGCCTGGGGGACTCTGGACCTCCGCCGGTGGCCGCAGCGGGAACACTGTGTGGAAGTGTGTTGTGCACACTCGTGCATTCTCCCTTCTGACTTACAGAGGAGGGAGCTGGGGCTCAAAACATCCTGGAACACGCTCACCCCGAGCACACCTGGGCTGGCTACCTCCGGACACCAGGGCGGTGTTGGCCACTCTGATGGGCAAAAGAGATTGCATTTGTTTTGGGGACTGTCTGAGGTTAGGAGTCACCCGGTTAGGGCAGGAGAACATGGGTGGGGGATATTGTCCCAGTCTGAGTGCCCGAAGGTGGCGGTGTTAGCTCAGCTGTGGGGACAGGCGGTGCACAGCCTGTGCTCTGGCCAGGAGGAAGGGACGCATCAGGGGCTCTGGAGCTGGAGGCAAGGAGACCTCTCAGTAGTGCTGGGAAGGGGGCGTGGGGGCCCTGCTCCCGTGAGAAGTGGCAGGTGGGCAACAATGGCCATGGCTGGGCTGGAGGAAAGCTGCTGACCCACACCACTCAAGCGGGACATGGGACCGGCCCAGGCAGAAGGGCCCGAGACTCCAGGGCCCTCATCAAACGTTCGCTGGCTCCTTGTGGTCTGATGGAGGGTTCGCACGCCCAGCAGCATGCCCCTCTGGGAGGCAACCTCGCCCAACTCCTCCACCTCTCGCATTTGTTTCGGTTGCCAAGAATGTGTTTGGGGGCACCGGGGCTGATGGTCCCGCTTTCCACCTGGCAAGTAGTCCTGTCACATAACTGAAAGTCAGTGACTCCACGTGACCACGGGGCAGGCAGGATGGCGAGCTCTGCTCCAACCTGCACGGGGGCAGCGGCCCCAGGAGGCGGACTCCGGGCTGGACAGGAGAAATGGGGGAAAAGTGAATCTGGTAGAGGTTACAGAGGGGCCACCCACTTGACTGGTGCGAACAGGAATGCTCCCAAGAGAGGCCACCCTTCCAGGCTCTGGGGACCTGTGCACCGGGGTGGAGAGTTCTGGCATTTATTATTATTATTTGTTCCAGAACAAAATTCACTCCCATCCTCAGCTGGCCAATAATGTGGTAGGAACAGGTGGGAGCTGAGCCCCATGGCTCAGTTGCAGGGCGCTGGGTGCTGTACTGATTTTCTGGGGCTGCTGTGCAAAGTACCACAGCCTGAGTGGCTTTAGACCATGGAAATGTGCTGTCTTGCAGTTCTGGAGGCTGGAAGTCCCAGGTGCAGGTGCTGGCAGGACCGTGTGCCCTCTGAAGGCCCTAGGGAAGCGTCCCTCCTTGCTTCTCCTGGCTTCTTGCGGCTCTGGCGTTCCTTGGCTTGTGGCTGCATCGTTCCAGTCTCTGTCTCTCCGCTTCACGTGTCTTCTACCCTGTGTGTCTCTGTCCACATTTCTCTCTACTTATAAGGACACCCATTATATTGGATTCAGGGCCTCCCCTGCTCCAATATAACCTCAACTTAATTACATCTGCAGGAACCCTATTTCCAAATAAGGTCACATCTGAGATTGCAAGTGGATGTGAATTTTGGGGGCACATGATTCCACCTTTCCAGGTGTTTTCTGTCTCACAAGCATTCATGAGCAGGCAGCCTTTTGATTTTTACGGTGAGGGATGGAACCCGGCATTGCTTTGAATGGCCGCATGCTAGGCACTGGGAGGGGTGAAGGCCAGAGAGAGGGGTGCAGGTATCAGAAATGAAGGGATGAGGGCCGGGGAGGCTCTAGCATCCAGTCTTCTTCTGATCCCAGCCTTGCCATTTTCAGCTGTTTGGTGTTTGGGCAAATTATTGAACCTGCCTGAACTTTAGTTTCCCCATCTGTAAAATGGGCCCATTAGTTCTCTGTGCTGCACTGGCCATCAGTTGCTGATTCTCTGAAGCCAATGGAGACAACAGAGTCGGTTTGTACGGGGCCAGGAATGGTATCCTCAGAAATGTTCCGGGGTGGCCACAGCTCCGCCTCCACCCGCTGGCTGCGCAGACTCCTTGTGCCTCGGGTGCCTCATCTGCAGAACGGGAATAACCACAGTCCCTGCCCTGTTGGTTTAAGGCGAGGACAGGTGGGAGATGGGCCCAAAGCCCTCCCAGGTGCCTGGCCTGGGGCCAGCCTTCGATGCTGATCCGCCTCTGTGCAAGTCGGCTCTGGGGCTCAGGCATCTGGAGGTGGTCGGGGAGGCCCTTGCAGATCTTTTTTCTTTCCCCCGAGACCCTGGCTCCACTGTGGGTTTTGTTGGCATTATTGGTGGGCGGTAGGGAGTGAGTGCCAGTGAGACGAACCTGGTAGCGATGACAGTTGCCAGCCACATCTCCAAGGTGGACTTGGTCCCAGCCTGGCAGCACAGTGAAAGCCGGGAGTGGCGCGTGCAGGGCTCTCTGCATCGGCGGCATCCCGGATTCTTTCTCTTGGACACTGGCTGATGGGACGTCGGGCCACGCAGCGTCCACGCACAGACGCTTGCCACCAGTGTGTCTGCAGCGAGAAGACGCCAGGGGCTTGTGTGACAGCGGGGCTGCCGGCGCCCACCTGCTGGGTTGAAAGCACTTGCCTCTGCCCAGAAGGGAGGGCCCCGTGGTGGGTGAATGAAGGTTGGGTTGGTTTCACGGACCCCCCTTGTGCCCACTCTGCCCGTCTCTCTGTCTAGACCGGGGCCACGTCAGCTGGCAGGGCCTGTGAGCCCTCTGGCCTTACATTTCCTTGGTCTGGGCCTCTCTCTGTCACATGGCGAATGATCCCTGAACAAACAGTGCCATGTCCTTGGGGAGCTTCGGTTTGAAGGGGCCTCGCCATGGGTCTTTTGTCATGTGAGCCATTGCCCCGTGGGTTGGGGTTTCCATGGATTGGTGGGGCACACCGCACCTGTGGTCAGCCCCCGCCCACATCTTTGAGTCTGGGTAAGACAACTCCGGCCTTGCCCGGCCCCAGGTTCCCCCACAGCTCATTCACCTGGCACAGAGAGGCAGTGAGCAACCAAGAAAGGCACTTTTGATCTGGGGACGGCTGGCATGTTTGCCAAGAGCCCCCAGACATCCCTGCCTGGCTCAAGACCAAGACAGCTTCTCAAAGGGCAGTTCCTTCAAGAGAGACTGTTGGGAAACACCTTTGAAAAATGGCTTTGTGCAGCCGGCCTGGAGGGCTGTGGACCGAGCCCCAGGGTTCCTCCTTGGCCACCAGCCTGGGTCCCAGGACGCAGGGCCATATGGCAGGTTTAGAAGTTAAGCCAGGCCCTGACATTCCTGTGTGCAGCTCCGGCCCCCCCCCGCCCCTCCACGCCTGCAGCCCACTCCCTGCCTCTGCCAGCCTGGGGCACAGTGCCTGCCCTGCACTTGGGGTGGGGTGAGGGGCTGGGCTTCCCCACCAGCTGACTGGGAAGCTTTTTGCAAGTGGTGAAACCCAAGGGAAAGCCGTGGAATCTTTCCCCGCCGCCACCCGCTTTGATTTAGAGATGCTCCGCTGGGCCACGTATCCTGCTCTCAGAGTTCGGAAGCGACTGAATCTATTTTTGTCGTGTTCAGCCAGGATGAGTATCTTTAATAAGGCCATCTTGAACGTTTCCTTGTCAGCTCGTTTTAAGGAAATGTTTGCGCATTAAGCATTTTCCCACAGTGGCGAGACAATTGCTGTCCCTTGCCAAAGATCACATTTGCCATCCTCGGCGTTCCTGCCTCTGGAGGGTGAGCCTGGAGGCTGGCCAGCCCAGCGCTGCCAGGGGCCCTCCATTGATCACTATCAGGATGTGTTTGATTAATATCTCACGAAGGAGGAGGCCTGCACTTGGCTGGCCTGGAGCTCCCTGCTGCCGAGGGGCTCTGTGGGCAGGGTCCCTGACCACTGGTGGTGGGGAGGGGCAGTAGCAAGGTGGTGCATGGGCCTCTGGCAGGTGGCCTGAGTGATGGGCTGAGCTTGGCCGTGGCTGTGTGAACCGGCTGCCCGGCCCTGCTCCCAGCTCTTTGAAGCACTTCCAGTTTGCCCAGCTGGGTACGTCCAGTGCAGTCCTTTACATTTCCAGTTTGTCCAGATTCACCAAGCAAAACCAAATTGTCCAGGTCCCCTGAGGCCTGCTGGCCTTGGCTCCCAGGCCCCGCTGCCCAGTGAGGCGCTGTGGGAAGGTGCCTCTGGGTGATTCTCTGATCCTGTGGGCAGGGGACGGAGGGAGCTTGTCCCAGCCTCCTGTCCTTGGTGAACTGCTCCGGTGGGGACAGGTCTCCTTCTACCATCTTCCCACTCAGGGCTACACAGAGGCCAGGCTCCCAGGGCCCAGCCCTCACCTGCTGAGTGACCAGGGCAGGGCACAGCATCTGTATCTGGCTGTGTGGGGGCCCAGCCACAGAAAGCCAGGTGGGACAACGAATGGCAGCGTTTGGGGTTTCCAGAGGCCACAGCTTCTGGGGAGAGGAGGATCCCCGAGCATGAATGATTGCAACAGGATGTGGGGAGGGAAGAGGAAGAACTGGTCCAGATAGAGAAGGAGTAAGGAGGGTAATGCTGTGTCTGCTCCATATCCAAGAGGTGGTATTGGGGCTGATACCTGCAGAGAGTTGGGCAGCCCAGGGAGTGCCTGGCCTGCTCGACGAGCTAATGGCTGGATGGGTAGGGCCATCCAATGAGGGTATTTTCTAAATTGGAAAGTCCCTGATCTTTTGGGAGTTGGAGAATTTTAAAGTGGGAAGGCCCTGTGGAGACCTTGGCATCAGGACCCCTGGTGCTGGGGAGGCTGAAACCTGGCATGGCAGGAGTGGCCCGGCCCACACTGCTGGGAGAGGACCAGTGGCTGCTGCACTGAGAGCTTACCTGGGGCAGGTCCATGAGTCTCTCACAGTGCAAACCCCAGGGCCTGGAATGCAGTATTCATACCAGAAACACCAAGAAAAGCTCTACCATCCAGGGACTGTGCTGTGAGGGTTTGCTGAGCACCAGGATTTTCTGAGCAGTGGGGTTGGCCAAGCACCTAGGTTTGCTGAGCACCAGGATTTTCTGAGCAGTGGGGTTTGCCAAGCACCTGGATTTGCTAAGCACTAGGGTTTGCTGAATACCAGGATTTTCTGAACAGTGGGGTTTGCCAAACACCTGGGTTTGCTAAGCACTAGGGTTTGCTGAACACCAGGACTTGCTGAAGACTGGGGTTTGCTAAGCACCTGGGTTTACTGAACACTGGGATTTGTTAAGCACTGGGATTTGCTAAGCACTGGGGTTTGCTGACTACCATGCTGCCTGGGATGCCACAGTGAATGCAGGCACAGCCCCACCTGAATGTTGCTTCAGACAATTCAGTCTCCTCTTGTCCCAGCTCTTTGAGATAGGGCCCCCACACCTCGGGTTTGTCCAGATTATCACACCTCAGGATTTTCCAGAGTATCACACCTGGTCACACCCTCCTCCCCATCTTGGGAGAAGCCTCTATGACCCACCTGCTCATGCCCATGTCCTGGGCTCAGTGTTGATGCTCTCACCCCACCCCACTGCAGTCATCCATAAAGTCCATTTGAACCTCCAAGAACATTTTTGGTCTGTCTCTCCTCATTCCCGCTCCCCTGCCTGAGTCACCCCCGTCCAACACACCTGGAGGACTATAGCAGTCCTTGATGGTCCACCTGTTTCTCCACTGCTGCCTTCTCTGCTCTATCTTTGCCCCACAACAGCTATCGGATCATATCCCTCCCCATTGTGAAACTCAGCCATGGCTGTCCACAGCCCTCCACCCTGGCCCCCAGCCCTGTGTACACGAGCCTCTGCACACTGTCCAGGCTCCTGTGGGCCTGCCACCCCTGCCATGTCACTGGCCAGCACCACACCTCCAGCCGCAGGGCCTTTGTCCAGGATGTTTGGATTGGGCTGAATGATGACCCCTTTAAGATATGTCCAAATCCTAACTCAGCACCTGTGGATGTGACCTTTTTGGAAAGAAGGGTCTTTGCAAGTGAAATTAAGGTAAGGGATGAGATCATCCTGGATTATCTGTGTGAGCTCAAAATCCAATGCCAGGTGTCTCATGAGAGAAGAGGTGAAGACAAGGAGAGGAGGAGGAGGATGCACGAAGACAGAGGCAGAGACTGGAGTGATGCGGCCACAGCTAAGGAACACCTGGAGCCCCCAGGAGCTGGAAGAGTCAGGAAGGACCCTCCCCTAGCACTTTCAGAGGGAAGGCGCCCTTGCTGACACCTGGGTCTTGGGCTTCTGGTCTCAAGAACTGAGAAAATAAGTCTCTGTTGTTCTGTGTCACCCAGTTTGGGATGGTTTGTTACAGCAGCTGCAGGAGACTTGTACACATTTATTCTGCCAACACACTTTTCTCATTCTCACACGCCTTTCAGGTCTCAGACCCACTCCCTGGGGGAGGAACTCCCTGGTGCCCATCCAAGCACCTGCCTCTGCCCCTTTGGGAGTCCCACCAGTCTATGATCATGCATTTACTGATCACTTTTTAATTTATTTATTGGCCAATTACACATTTGTTGATTATTGCAAATGCGAACTATGTCTGGTTTACCTTTGAATCCCAGCATCTGTGAAGAGCCAGCTCCTGCTATTATTATTGTTAATTAGTATTAGTATTAAATTAATGAACAGATACCTCCTCATTCATTCATTTATTCACTCAATTACCATTTACTGAATGCTGCTGGGTGCCAGGGGCTGGAGATAACGGCTGTGAACAAGACAGGCCCAAGTGCCTGCCTTAGTGAGCTCTTCTAGTCGGGGTGGCCAGGAGAAGCAGACAAAGTGTCTGGTGCATCAGATAGTGGTGGGCTCCAGGGGAGATTTAGGCCGGGCCAGGGCAGGTCTGGCTGATGAAGGAACACACACCCAAGGAAAGGGAGGCAGGGATCCCAGTGGAGACCTCGGGACAGAGCAGCATGTGCCAAGGCCCTGAGGTGGGGCATGCTCAGCTCCTCGAGGTTCCCCAAAGGGGCCTTGTGTGGAGCAGAGGAACTCCTGGGGGTTCGAGTGGAGGAAGGATGAGATCCAATGCACTCTATTAAGGCTTGTTCTGAGTCCTGATGGCTGGGATGTCTGTGGCCTTTGAGCTGTGTAGTGGAGAAGTGAGGATCTGCAGGGGTGGCTCCAGGCGTTTTTGAGTCTGCAAGCGAGACAACTGATCACTTTAATCAGGCACTGCAAACTCTTTAGATCAAGGCCTGGGAGATGTGGCCATTTTCTCGTTCACTCTAAGGTGGGAGATAGCTGAGGTGTTGGTGTTGACCAAGATCAAGACAGGGCAGCACCACTGTTTGCCAGACTCTGCCATGTTTAAAGGCATCTCCCACCTGGCTGCCTTGAAGAACACTCACTCCCTTCAGAGTCTCAAATCGATCAACTGATAAATCAATCAATACATCAATCCTCGTGTTACTTTGTTAATCACCTCCTGTTTCAGTCGCAGTACTGGCATCTGGCACACATTATCAAATGTAATCCTTCCCGCTTTCCCTCATGAGACCCTTTATACAGATGAGGAAACCAAGGCTCAGAGAGGAAAGTCTGTGGCTTCAGGGTCATCAGCTAGGAAGTGGCTGACCCTGGTCTGGAGCTCAGGCCTGTGTGAGGCTGAGGTCAGTGTGTCCTGGCATGGAAGAGAGAGAAGTTGGCAGATGCAGTGCCCCAGCATCTACTTGGAGGAAGAGGTTGGGGTCCTTGGGAGAGAGGGCTTCTGGAAGTGCAGGTGTTCTAGGAGAGAACTGTGTGAGCAGTGCACAGTGCTGGAAAACATGAGACCAAGAGGTTGGCCTGGTGGAGTTCTCTATCTCTGAGGCTACGACTGGGGGACACAGCCAGTGGGGATCCCTGACTGAGATCTTTGTAGAGTTCTAGGGAGAGAAAAGCAGAAAATATAAATTATTCTACCAAGACAATTGTCTTTCTGGGGAATGACCAGTTTTCTCTACCATCCGTCTGTCCATCCATCCATCCATCCATCCATCCATCTAAACATCCATCATCTATCGATCCATTGATCCATCCATCCATCCATTCATCCATGCATCTGTCCATCCATCCATCTATTCATCCATCTGTCCATCTGTCCATCCATCCATCCATCCATCCATCCATCCATCCATCCATCCGTCCATCCATCCATCTATTCATCCATCCATCCATCTGCCTATCCATCCATCCATCCCTCCATCCA
>NC_045446.1:5325085-5339084 GCF_002776525.5 Piliocolobus tephrosceles | reverse complement strand
ATCCATGCATCCATCCATCCATCCAAACATCCACCCCTTCATCCATTTATCCATCCAAACATCCATCCATCCATCCATCCATCCATCCATCCATCCATCCGTCCATCCATCTGTCCATCCATCTGTCCATCCATCCATCCATCCATCCATCCATCCATCCATCCAGACATCCATCCATCCATCCATCCATCCATCCATCCATCCAAATATCCCTCTGTCATCCATCCATCATCCATCCATCCAAACATCCATCCATCCAAACATTCCCCAAATATCTATCCAAACTCCCTACTTCCCTCTTTGTAGTCAAGAATGACAAGCATTCTTCTTGGCGCTGGGGATACAGGGTGGACCCTAGTTCCTGTTCTCAGGAGCTGGGAAGCTCTGAAGAAATGATTACACAAATAATTCTACTGGAATTGTGAGGACCACCAGGAAGGAAGGTATAGCACTCACTAAGAGTGTATAACCAGGCCCCCCTCACCTGGTGCTCAGAGTGAGCTTCTCTGGCAAGTAAGCTGAGATGAATTGGATGAGCCAGGGTGACCTGGTCAGGAGCAGAGAAGCGCAATCCCAGTGGGAGGAACAGAATGTGCAAAGCGTCTGAAGAAGGAAGGGCTTGTTGAAGTGGGAAGAACAGAAAGAAAACTGGTGTCTGTAGGGGTTGGTGGGCAACATAAAGAGGCTGTGGAGGAGGCGGGGGGCTCAGGCACTGGGTCAGGGGGGCGATACTCTGATGATGCTGACACACTTAGGGTCAGGTGATCACTCCGGGGTGTGAACTCAATGTGGCCCCCTTCCAATTCTGTTTTGCAGTCTCTGCTTTCTCAGGTTACTCTGAAAGGGGACCGCAAGGTCAAGATGGGCACGGGGAGGCTTTGGATGCCGAAGCAGTTTTATTTTGGCAAGTCAGCCTAAGGAGCACGTGCGCCTAAAATTAGGCAAGAGTGTGAGCTGCACACAAGTTCACACGCTCAAAACTCCCGTGGGCAGGGCCTGCGCAGCTCTCCTCTGTCTGTTAATGGTACAATCTGTTCAGACCTTTGGAACATTCCTCAGCTTTTATTTAATGTAGGAAGAATCATTTCTGGAATTAGCATATAAATTGGCAGAAGTCAGCAGCTCTAGCAGAAGTCACTCTCTGTGTCAGGACAGGAGAGGGAAGGCCTGTGCATGGATGGGAGGTCCACTCCCCTGGCGCCCTTCTTTCCCCTTTAGGGGCAAATACATGCTCCATTTAAAACACTCCAGCCTTCCCAAAATGTGCAACTTGGGAAAGAATCTGTGTCCCTTCGGCGGTGGCTGCAAGGGGAGAGGGTCGTGGCCAGGGACGGGGTGCTGAGGAGAGCATGGGAAGCGTTTCTGGCCAAATGGCTTGCTTCGGGAAAATTTTCCCACAGGAGTGGCCCCATGGCCTGCCTGCCAGCACAAGGTTATTGAAAGGGGAGACAGAGAAATGCTTACTGCCCTAAGCTGTCTTGTCTGGTCTGGTCGGGGGCAGATATTTTACACATTTTATAGCTCTATTAGTTTTAGGTCTTTTGGATAGGGGTGACCAGTTGATCATTAACTGTTTGCTACGTGTGGCATTCCGAATTCTGGCCCCAGATAGCTCAGCCCAGCATGCTGATTCCGCCTGGCCATTGGGCCATGGCTGGGCGGGCCACCGCCTTCCCCAGTGGTTGGGGAGAATTCCCCTGATGCCAGGGCTCGGGCCCTTGTGGAGGCCTCCCTGGCTCCCTCGGGCTCTGATGTGAACACTGCATTACTCTTTCTGGGAATTCAATCCCCTTGTGAACCCTCCACCATGAAATCTTCATCCTACTATGAGCGTCTTCCCTAAAAAGGCACAAATGATTTCTGACATCCCTACTTTGGTGTGTTTCCCCCAGAATAAAATAGCAATCAGGCTGGGCGCGGTGGCTCACGCCTGTAATCCCAGCACTTTGGGAGGCTGAGGCAGGCAGATCACGAGGTCCGGAGATCGAGACCATCCTGGCTAACATGGTGAAACCCCGTCTCTACTAAAAATACAAAAAATTAGCCAGGTGTGGTGGGCGCCTGTAGTCCCAGCTACTCGGGAGGCTGAGGCAGGAGAATCGCTTGAACTCAGGAGGCGGAGGTTGCAGTGAGCTGAGATCAGGCCACCGCACTCCAGTCCGGGCGACGAGTGCGACTCCTCCCCACTCACCCCCACCCGAGAAATAGTAATAAAATAAGGGCTCTGTCTACTTCCTGGACGACCACGGGGTCTGGGTGTCCTCTTCTCCATCTTTCGACCTCCAGGCCTGGCCAGGACACTGTCCTGTCTTCATTGTAAGACTCGCTTTTTTGACGTTCTCTACCTACAAAAGGTTCCTCCAAAGTGCAGCTTTTGATCGGGTTGGGAGTCCTCAAGGGGCTTCTTGGACAGGAGGGTTGGACAGGTCGCTGGGGTAGGAGTTGGGAAGTGGTCACAATCATGAGTAGATTCTCGTTTTGCGCTGATCACATTTTCTACCGGAACTTCCAGAAATGTTCTCTTGCAGAATCAAAGGCAATTGCAAGGCATTAAAAACCAATGTGCTACTCCAGCCTGGGCGACAGAGCGAGACTCCGTCTCAAAAAAGAAAAAACCAATGTGCCTTTGTGTGTGGGCTCCGGTCTCACCCCCAGCTGTTCACGTTGCCACCCAGTCCTGTCTCCGATCTCATCAGGCCACCTGTTCTCCCTCCCCACCCCCAGCTCGGCGCCATCTCCCCTCCTGGCAACTCCCTCTTCTGACTCCTCTCCTTCTGGGGCATGTGGCCTCTAGTGGGCACTTCCAAATGGTCAGTGTTGTCACTCATCCTGGGCTTAGAACTCTCTATGGCTCTTCAGGATTCAATCTAAGCGAAAAACCCCAACCTGGTTTGATCCTAGAATGCCTGGCGAAGCCCGGCTCCTCCTTTCCCACACCTGTGCTCAGGGCAGCTTCGAGCGGCCCCTCCTTTCCCCACACTTTCACTCAGGGCAGCCTCGAGAACGTCCTGCAGCTGCCTGGACATGGCACCACTGCCTCTGTCTGTGCGTGTCCACTGCTGTTCCCTCTGCTCTCCCCTCATCCCCGCCTGGCCGGCCCGCCTCGCCCCGACGCCCCTCTTCAGGAAGCCTCCCCATCCCCGTCTCTGGTCTCTAGTGCTGCATTCACCACCTTATTCCCTTTCCATGAGTCTCGTTTCCTCCCGGGCTTCCTTCCACCTCGGTGCATTCTGGGGCCAGAGGCAGCTCTGAGCACTGTGGCTGTGAGATAGACGGACCAGTGTGTGTGGGGGTGGGTGAGGGGTGTGCAGTTTTATAGCTCAGCCCGGAGCACAGGCGGTGGAGCCAGACAGACCTGAGCTGGAGCCCAGCCCTCGCAGCTGTGTGATCTGAGCAAGTTACCTGACCTCTCTGAGCCCGGCTTTTTCACGTGAGGACGTGAGGCCCTGCGACAGCACTTCTGGATGGTCAGGAAGCCTGTGGCCCGGCCGTCACTCGGAAGTGCTCAGTGATGGGTTTGGAATATTGCGGGGGCCGAGGGGTAGGGACATTGTCGCTGACTACGTGAGGATGGCCCTGGTGTGTGGAGCAAAAAGACAAGCTGGCCCCCGGGCGTAGGGCTGGAGGTGCCACAGGGAGGTGCTTTCATGTTGCTGCCTTCCAGAAGGGGAGAGCCCAAGGCCTCACACAGGAAAGAGAAGGACCTGTGCCAGGTGCCGGCTTCATGTCCAGCTCTGCCACCCTCTTTCGTGGGGACCTAGGGCCCCATTGTTCACATGGGGGTGGCCTCTAGGCTCCTGGTGGTCTCTTGGGAGCTGCCCTTGGTGATGCTGAGCTGTCTACAGGGGTCCTTCTGGGACCTGAGGCCAGGTGGTCACTGGGCCCCTGCCCCTCGGCCCCTTTGTGAGCCTAGCACAGCCTGCACCTTTGGTGCGTGACCTGCAGCTCCTATGGTCACTCTTCCAGAAACCCCTCTGCCTGGCAACGTGGCCTCCACCGAGGACTCCTGGTGCCAAGACGCACGGATCATGATTTCCTTCTGCCTGAACCAGACTTTGCTTAGAAGAGAAAATGCCGGGAACAAAAAGCCTTCAGCCTTAACAGGATTTATTATGAATAAATGAAACTCCCTTGCAGGGTAGTTGCTCTGTGGCCAGCGTGGCCTAGTAAGGCTCAGCTCCAAGTGATCAGCTCTGTCCTACGGAGACTGAAGCTTGGAGCAGCTGGTGACAGGACCACGGGCACGTAGCCTGGATTTGGGAGAAAATGGGAGTGGCCATCACTAGTGTTTGCGGAGCGCTCGCTAGGAGGCCTGAGCCAAGGATGTTATCTTATTAATGTATGTTATCTTATTTAATCAGAGCCTGCCAAACATCCCAGTCTGCCTCCAAGTCCCAGGCGACGCCTGTCACCCTGGCTTCATCATTCATACCCCCCTGAAGGTGAAAACTCTCAGAGCGCCCTGTGGAGCTGATAAGGAGCATGGTTTCGTTGTGTTTAGTCCTCGGTAGAGCCCTCTGGAATATCCCTATGATGTGGATGAACGAACTGGGGGTCAGGGGGATGGAGGGACTTGCTCAAGGTTACCAGCTGGGAGGCAGGGTTGGCTTCCAGGATTTATAATCTCAGAGGTGGGATTTAAAGGCACGGCCCTCTAATCCTTCCCAAGCGATGGAAGGCCACGGAGTGCATTTGTGGTGTCAGGGAGGGTGGTGGGAAGGCAGGGACAGGGGTCCCTGCAGAAGCCTGACCTTCCCAGGATCCCTCAGCGGCGGTCAGCAGCTGGGGTCCCGGGAAGAATTCTGCCGAGAGAGAGCTTTTTCCCCTTCAAGGAATAAAAAGCACACACACACATTCCTCCGAATCAAAGGTGTGTCCAAAGAGAGGGAGGGCAAGGCCCCTTGACCAGCAGCTGCCAGCAACCTGGGCACATGACAGCCCCCGAAGGCTGCTGGCACCGACTCCAGCCAGGCATTTGCAGTGGACGGTGGTGCCAGGAGAGGGAGGGCAGCCTTTCACCAGCTTGGCACCTCTGCCATGTGACGGCCGCCTCCCTTGGGGGAGGGCGGGGCCGCCCTTCGGGCAGGCGGGTGCAGCCCCAGGGGTGCTGCGGGCCACCGCGGGACCTTCAGGGCCCAGCTCCCGGCACTGGCCTCTGTGCCTTGGCCGTGCCTGGGGCGGGGCGTGGGTCAGGAACTTGCACTCTCACTCTTGGGAGATAGGAACTCAGTCCCGTTCATAACCCCACCGTGTAACCCGGAAGGCGCTTTGAAGTTTACAAAGGCAGTCATAGCCAGTGTCCTTGAAGGAGGCGCTGTCACTCTCCACTCCCCAGAGAGCAGCCTGCGGCCTGGGAGGGGTCTTCTCCTCCCCGACGTCACATGGGGGGCCGTTGCCTCGTTGGGTTCCAGTGCAGGGCTGTGATCTGGAGTCCAGGCCTTGCTGGCCGGAACCCCCAGGACAAGGGCAGCCGTGACGTGTGTTCTGGCACCTTCAGTACTAGCGAAAGAACGAGCCGGCCGTGTAAGCTGGGAGATTTCCCGCGGCTGCCGTAACAAAAGATCACAAACCAGTGCGGGCTGAAAACCACGGAAATGTCCTCTCTCCCAGTGCTGGGGCCCGCAACCCGATATCTAGATGTAGGCAGGGCTGCGCTCCCTCCCAAGGCTCCAGGAAGGGCCCCTGGCCTCTTTCTGCCCTGGTGCCTCCAGGTGCCCCGTGGCTTGTGGCTGCACTGCTCCGGCCTCTGCCTCGTTTTCACGTGGCCCCTGTCCTTTCTCCCTGTGTCTCTCCTCTGAGCCCTTAGGAGGAGGCTGGTCATTGGATTTAGGGTCCTCCAGGATGATCTCATCTCAAGGTCCTTAAGTGCATCTGCAGATGCCTGTTTCCACATAGGGCCACATTTGGTTAGGACGTGGACATACCTTTCGAAGCCACCATGCAAGCCGCTACAGGAGATTTCATGAACTCATCTCAATTTCCAGAGCACCAGGTGTTGCTTGGCCGGCCCCCTCCAGCAGTGACCAGAGGTTGCTGGGTAGCAGAAGCTTTAGGTAGGGCAGGCCCTCACCTGTCTACCACAGCGAACCCCACCCCTGACCCCCTACCCTGCCTGGGACCCCTCACCTGGTCTTCCCAGTCCATTTCACAGCCAGATAAACTGAGGTAGCTCAGGGTGAGTTATTGCCAGGCCCGGGCTGCCCAGGGCACCTGGCCACGGGCAAACCCCAACGCAGCCCTCACTTTACCAAGGAGAAGCTGGGCTTGGTCAGGGGCCACAGCCAGCCGTCTCATCACATGGAAGCCACGTGGGGGCTTCCCAGGGTGTTGTGCCTGCTCCCCTGTCCCCAAGGGTAGCTTGTGTCAGGTTCGGATGACTCAGAAGAATCAAATATGGCCATGTCTTTTGGGACCAGCAGCCATTTACCATTTTTCCTGGGGATAAGGGTTTTTGCCTCTGTAAAGCTGAATACTGTTGCCTGGTGTAGCCCTAGGCAATGTTACTTTGAAGGCTGAGAGAGAATGTGGAAACGTTTTGGAGCCTGAAGAGAAGAGGACAGGAGGAAGAGACCGTGGTGAGCACCAGGGACAGTGCAGCGTCCCCTCCTCTGCCATATGGGGAGTGTGGTTAGGACAGAAGGGAGAGACGGTGGTGTGCATTAGGGCAGTGCAGTGTTATGTTCCTGAGCTATGCAGGGAGTGTGGTTAGGACAGAAGGGAGAGACCGTGGTGAGCATCAGGCACAGTGCAGCATCCCTTTGTGAGCTGTATGGGGAGTGTCCTTAGAAACTTCAGGAACTCCTTCCGTGGAGTTTCCCTGGTCTTTGCACCCATCCTGTGCTCAGCCCTGAGCTAGGCACTGGGGAAGGGGAGAGAGAGAAGGGCCTCTGTCTCTGTCCCTCTGGGTGTTACGTGACTCCAGGAGCTGGTTATTGAACATCACAGGCGTGGCAGCCCTTGGCTGCCCGAGTGGCTGGACGTAGGTGGTGGGTGTGCGGGGCAGGAAGAATGCCTGGCTCAGGCCATTGGGGACAGTGCAGCATCCCCTCCTGAGCCGTAAGTGCAGGAGCAGGGGCAGCAGTGAGTCTAGGATGGAGGATGCATTGTGGGGAGACCACAGGGAAGACCGCCTGAGGAAGAGCTCCTGTGTGACTGGTCACCCACAGAGAGATGGTGGTGAGGCCTCAGCATGGCTGGCTCAGAGCCCCTTCCTGAAATGGCCTTGCATCACGGTGGTATAGGAACAGAAATTCGGAGCAAGGGGAGGACTACCATGCCTCTTTTCTGCACTCTTGGGAGCAAGGCCAGAGCAGGAATTGGGTGAGGTGGGGGTCCTATGTTCACTCTCTCCTTCCATTTATTTATTTATTTTTGAGACAGGGTCTGGCTCTGTTACGCAGGCTGGAATGCAGTGGTGCGATCATGGCTCACTGCAGCCTCGACCTCTGAGACCCAAGTGATCCTCCCACCTCAGCCTCCCAAGTAGCTGGGACTACTGCTATAGTATAGTCCAGTGCCTAGACTACACTAGGACTATAGGCACATGCTGCCACCTCTGGCTGATTTTTGTATTTTTGTAGAGATTGGGCTTCGCCATGTAGCCCAGGCTGGTATCAAACTCCTGGGCTCAAGTGATCTGCCCGCCTTGGCCTACCAAAGCCCTGGGACTACAGACATGAGTCATTACATCTGGCCTAATTACTTATTTTTTTGGGGGATGGGTCTTGCTCTGTCACTCAGACTGGAGCGCAGTGGCAGCATCATAGCTTAAGCAATGATTTTGTCACTGTTCTCAAGCCCGGGAAACCTCAGACTCCTGGGCCCAAGTGATCCTCCTGTCTCAGCTGCCTGAGTAGTTGGGATTACAGGCATGAGACACCACATCTGGCTAATTAAAACAATTTTCTTTTTTTTGGTGGAGACGAAATCTTGCTGTGTGGCCCAGGTTGTTCTCAAACTCCTGGCCTCAAGTGATCCTCTGAACTCAGACCCTTCAGTAGCTGGGATTACAGGCGTGAGCCACTGGGCCTACTTCCTTTCCTTTTAGACTAAAAATCCAGTGTAGGAGCTTTGTGGTCCATTGAGTCAGCTACATTGCCTAGACTCCCTGTTGCTGGAGAAGTGTATCAGCTAGCTTTCGCTGTGTAACAAAACACCTCAAAACGTTGTGACTTAAAACAGCAAGGGTTCATTATTCCTCCAGGTTCTGTGAGTTGGCTAAGCAAGATTTCTGATCCGGACTGGCCTGGCTGTGGCCGGATGGTTGGGGATGGCCTCTCTCCCATGTTGGGGGCCTCTGCTGGGACAGCAATGCTCTCTCCATGTGATCATTCCTCCTCAGGGGACCAGCCCGGCCTTGCTCATGTGCTGGCAGGAGGTCCCAGTACCGAGACAGCAGCCTGCATGCACAAAAGCTTTTCTAGCCTCTGCTTGCATCCTGTTTGCTTCATCCCTTCAGACAAAGCAAGTCACAGGCCAAGTCCAGATTCAGGGGTGGAGAAATAAACGTCATCTCCTGGTGGGAGGAGTGACAGAGTCAAAAGGTCATATGGGGGAGTGTGAATAAATTAGGGATCACTACTGTCATGATCTACCACTGAGTGTGTGACTCAGTTCTGGCCAATGAGATCTGAGCAGAGTGGGTCTTTTAGGAAGTCTCCTTCCAGGGAATAGGCACACCTCCTTTCTCCGTTCCACATCCCTTACTGATTGGAATGTGGATATGATGACTGGAACTTTTGCAGCCATCTTAGACTATGAGGTTGAGAACCATGCCCTGGGGGTGGTGGATTAGTTGGAAGGAAGCTTGGATCCTGTTGACTTCTTGGTGCCTTGGACTGCCTATCCCTGGACTTCTTTTACATGATAGGAAAGTTATGTGTGGTCAAACTTCATCCTGCCCGATACATTTGGCAAACACTCCTGTCTCTTAGAACGTGAGGATTTGGGTGGCCTCTCAGTGTTCCCTGGGTGTTGTATGGATGGACCTAACACACATGAGGAGGGCAGCTCAGGTGCTTCTCAGGGGCCCAGATACCAATCATGGGCTTCTTGGGAGAGATACTCTGGGGGAACCTCTGGAGTTAGGGCATTAGGAGCAAACCAGCTTTGAAGACCTGAGATCTGTGATGGTGAGAGTGGCAGCAAGTACCACAGTGCCCAGCACTGGCCTCACCCATGTGATCCCACCACCAGCCCCTGCAATAGCTCTGTCATTATTTTACAGGTGGAGTAGCCAAGGGGTGAGGTGACTTTTGTATAAGGCTGTGCGACCCAGTGTGGAGTGAAGATTCCAACCCACAAAGGACCTCAGGACCCTGACTCTGAGCTGAGCCTGAAGCAGCCCATTTATTCATTCACTCACACACTCATCCATTCATTCAGCACTTTCTGAACACCTTCCTTGAGCCAAGCACATGTCACAGTGCTGGGGCACCGCCGGGGTCAGAACAGACTGAGTCCTATCCTTGTGGCTCGCATTCTCATGGGATCAGAGACTCAGCCGCCTGGGGGCGTGATCTTGGAGCAGAATCAGGATAGGGAGAGACGGCAGCCTTGCTGGGGAGGTCTGGGGGTCTCCTTGGAGTAGCGTGTCTGAATGGAAGCCACGGCTGGCTGTGCACCACGGCTGCAGCATGTTAGCTGGGTAACCTCAGGCAGGGGTCCACACTGTGCTTCGGTTTCCTCACCTGTAGAATGGGGCCGTCGACCTTCTGCTGGTGGGGCTGGTGTGAGGAGGTGGGATACCCCACGCTCACAGCAGCACGCAGGGGCCGCTCCTCTGCAGGTGGCTCTATTGGTCCCTCCTAGAGGCCTCCAGTCTTGGTCTGACTATCTCTTTAGCATGGAGCAGGAGACGAGGAAGTGGCCGTGACTATATCACCGTTGCTTTCCCAGGGTCCTGCCGATGCCCGCTGGCTGGCGGGGGTCAGAAAAGCCCGGGCGCCGTGTGGCAAACAGGCCCGGTGCAGAGGTCACGTGAGAGAGTCTGGCCGCAAGAGCGGCTCAGAGTCTAGCAGATGGGCTTGGGCCGTTTGCTGCAGAGCCCTTGGGTCAGGTGGCCACACGCTCCTGTCTGCTAGATCCCTGGCGTGCCCGGTGCAGGTGGGGGGTGCCCGTCTGCAGGTTCTAGAGTCACGAAGGCTGGAATTTAATCCTGGCTGGGGTCCTCACTGGACAAGTGCCTAGCTGGGCACTCACTAGGTGCCCGAAGGTGACCACTGCTATAATCATGGCAGCAATAAGTGTGACATACTCCAAGGTGGTTATAATTTAAGGAACTTTCTTATGTGAGCCACACATATACTTGCTCACATGCACACACAGGCACAACACACCTGTACAAACATGTACACACACATACATGCTTCCGCACACCAACACACACAGATACATGTTTCTGCACACCCACACACACGTACCTGCCTGGGCATGCATGCACACAGGCACACAGCACATACCCATAAGACTCAAGCATGCACACGCCCCTGTGTACCTTTGGTCTCAGGCTTGAGCTTCACTTTCCAAATGTGCAGTGGGCAAAGTCATGCACAGGCTGAGGGGGCCGAGCTGCGGAAGGCCCACCCAGGGAAGGAAGTGGCAGCAGCTGTTGGGTGCGTGTTATATCCCTGCCAGGCTCCTGCTCAGGGCTCTCTGTAGATTTTCTTCCATAAAGAGAAGTTTTTCTCATCCCCATCATACAGATGTGGGCATCTAGGAAGGGGTGTGACGTGAGAGGCAGGAGGTGTTCTGCCTGGAAGTGGCTGTCCCAGGGCTGGGGTGGCTGTCCTCAAGCCCAGCTGACCACCTCCCCCGGGATTGTTGGGCAGCTGGTGAAATGTTGGCTGGAGTACTGTGTATCACTGAAGCTTGGAATTGGTGGCTTTGGTCGGGGGGGTCCCCTGGGAGCCGGGCAGAGGCACTGGAGAGAAGGAGACAGTGCCACCCTGCACAGGGGCCCTGGGAGCAGTGGCGCATTATTCAGTGCAAGTCATCCTGAGCCCAGGCCTTTGGGAGCGCCTAGCCCCACCACGACCCTGGGGTGCCCAGCCAGAGGCAGGGGGCAAGGTGGGCCTGAGAGCAGGAGCCGAGGCAGCTGGTGGAGGGCAGTTTGGAGGGAGTTAAGCCCCTGCCCATCTGTCTCAGCCTGATCCCCAGGGACTCTGGGGAGGCCCCGGGTAGGGTGTACCGCTCAGAGGGCAGTGGTAGGCATTGCTTGGAGAATTAAAGAAGAGCGTGATCCCAAGTGGCTGAGAACTTGGAGTGAAGAGCAGTGTGCTCAGGACCCATGTGGAAAATAGATCCTGGCTCAGCCATCCTTCCCCAGCCCAGAGAGCCTTCGTATCCGTCCTGCCTTCCCTGCAGCTGTACCCTCACATGTCTGCCTTCCTGGGTTCTGAGGGGCTCCCAGGCAGGTGAGGGCGGAGGGCCCCAAGCCCTCTGGAAGCCTGCTGGAGGCGCTGCGCTGCGGAGGGCTTGAACCTGCAGGTGCTGGCCTTGCCACATCCTCAGAGTGTGGCTGACGGCAAGCTGGCTTCTCCACGTGCCCATTTCTGCCTCCCTAACGTGGAGAGGGTGTGGCACAGACAACAGACACCACGTGCAAAGCCCCTACCCAGTGTCTGGCACACAGTGGATGCTTTGATTCTTATCTCATTGGAACTGTACATGAGCTTAGGGTGGCAGGAATTCCTGTCCCTTTTCCAGGTGGGGAAACTGGGGCTCAGACCCATACGTGGCTTGCCTGCCCCAGGTCACACGGCCAGTTCGAGGTAGGGCCCCACGTCTGCGTACATGATCCCGTCGTGAGACAGCACCTCTGAGCAGCCAGCCTTCCAGGGAGGGCTAGAATACTCTTCAAATCTGCAAGGTTTCATTTATATCCAGGGACAGCCGTGCCCAGGCAGCGCTTGGCCAAGAGAGAGCACTGTGCTGGGAGTCCAGAGTCTTGGCCCCGAGTCCCGGAAGGACCCAGGGCAAATGCCTTCCCTCCTGGCGAGTGCCTTTCCTCCTCTTGGGCACTGTTCTGATGTTACCTGGGCTGGGCCATGGAGAATGCCGCCCAAGGGCTGGTCCTGGGCCACGTTTACCCTAGTTCTGCATGGAGGGTTTGACCTCACGCCCGGCTCCCCACCTGCCTGCCCTGCTGCGCGGCCTCCTCCCTGCCTCGGCTGACTCACAGCTCTGCTATGCGTCCTGCAAACATTCCGGAGCCCTCGCCCTGCAGCAGGGCTCTCTGCATTGGTGGATAATGGGGCAGCACTCTGTACACGCAGCAGGAGGCATTTGTGTCCCCTAAGAAGCATTTGTCATTCTGTCCCTGCCCCTGGGGGCTCCTGGCCTGTGATCTCAGAAACAGGACTGGGTGTGTCTCTGCAGCCTTCCTGGGGAAGTGTTCTTTTAATCTTCTAGACCCACGGCAGTGGGGTGAGGGGAGGGGAGCCAGAACACCCTGAGCTGTTCCTGCCGGCTCAGGGACCTTGGGCAAACCGAGTCAGCTCCCTGTGAGAGCGGGAGTGGGTGGCATCCGTGGTTTGCAGAGACGTAGGTTGCAGAGCCGGTGACCTCTTGCATGCAGCCCTGATCTAGCGAGTGAAGGAAGTGCTCAGGCTGCGTGTGTGGGGGGAGCTGGGGGCTGAGCTGGCCTTTCTGTGCGCTCTGCGGAGGCCTCTGAATCTCCTCTACCCATGGTGCGGGAAGCCCCAGAGTTCCCTGCACCTTCGAGGTCTCTCCTCACGCCAGCGGGCTGCAGCCCACGGTAGCCCAGGGTCACACAGTGGGGCTTAGCTAGAGTTTGAACCCAGACCTTTGTGACCTTGCACGCTGCAAGCATTCCGCTTGACCGTTAGGGTGGTCAGCACTGGTCCCTGCCGCCGATGAGGGACCTCTGTGACCTCTGTGAGGTTGAGGCCCCTCCCACCACTGCACCCCAACACTGAGCACAGTGGTGGGTGCATGCCAGGTGCCCAAGCGTCCTTTGCTGACTGGGCGAGGGGTGGGGTCCTCCTACTTCCCCCTGCCCTCCCTCCTGGCCCTTGCAGGGGCTAAGTGCCTTTGCCTCCCTGGGCGCCCCCCCACCGCGCCCCTCCCCGCTGGCCCACTTCCCCCTTCCCTTTTCTGGCCTTCCAGGTCTGCAGTCTCTGGTGTCACTTCTCCCCTCCCCTGCTTCTGGTAGACAGCGGCCAGAGGCGGCGCTCCTGGGGTTGGATTCGCTGTGGGTTTTAGGAACTGAGAAAGGCCCCCAGTCCCTGGGAAAATCCAGGGCACAATATGGCTGAGGAGCTGGAGGGAGGAGGGGAGGCCGGGCGCCCTCCCAGGGCCTCCACCTCAGGCCTGCAGAGATGGGATCCCCCAAGGCCTTGCTTTGTGACCTGGGCAAGTTACTCCATCTCTCTGGGCCCGGAGAGGGACTGATGGGTCCTCTCTTGTCGGAATGCTGGGGGCGTTCAGGGCAGCTGGAGAATGTAACTTCACTCCCAGACTGGTGCGCGGCGAGGGTTGGTGAGGGTTCTGCTGTGTTTATTACCACCTTTTCCAGCGAGTTCAAAAGGAGCAAATCAGCGAAGGCTCCAAAACAACACTGGGGCCCAATAGACATGCAGTTTCCCCTTGAACAATGCACGTGTTAGGGGTGCGACCCCCTCCCACACGCAGTGAAAACCTGCTTGTAACTTTCGACTCCCCCAGAACTGAACTACGAATAGTCGACTGTTGACCAGAAGCCTCACTGATAACATCAACAGTTGATGGACAGATATTTTGTATGTTACATGTATTACATACTGTGTTCCTACAATAAAGTAAGAACATGTTATTAAGAAAATCATAAAGAAGAGAATTATGTTTACTATTCAGTAAGTGAGAGTGGATCATCATAAAGGTTTCCGTCCTTGTCATCTTACATCAAAGAGGCTAAGTCAGAGGAGGAGGGAGAGGAGAAGGAAGGAGGGGGAGGGGGAGGGGGAGAAGGGGAGAGGAGGAGGAGTGGGAGGAGGAGGAG
>NC_045446.1:5287386-5320085 GCF_002776525.5 Piliocolobus tephrosceles | reverse complement strand
AGGGGAAGGAGGAGGAGTGGGAGGAGGAGGAGTGGGGGAAGGAGGAGGAGTGGGAGGAGGAGGAGGAGGAGTGGGAGGAGAGGTTGGTTTTTATGCCTCACGGGTGGTAGAGGTGTAAGAGGCACCTGCCTATAGGTGAAGCTGGCAGTTGAAACCCGTGTTGTTTAAGGATTAGCTGTAGCCAGATGGCTCCCAACTTAGGATGCACCTTAGGGATTTCTTGACTTCACAATGGTGTGAAAGCCATATGCCTTCACTAGAACATCAGTAAATTCCATGAAATAGTAAACATCTTATTGTAAAGCAGGCTTTGTGTTAGATGAGTTTGCCCAATTGTAGGCTAATGGCAGTGATCTGGGCACACATAGGGTGGGCCAGGCTATGCTGTGATGTTCAGGTGGATTCAATGCATTTGATTCTATGGATGGGTTTGTTGGGACATAACCCCATCGTAAGTTGGGCAGCATTCATTTGTCATGCGAACCACAGAGATAATTTAAAATTTTTGAGTAGCCACATTAGAAACGTAAAAAGAAACTGGTGAAATGAATTTTAATCACATTTTATTTAACCCACTCTATCCAAAATATTGAATCAGCACATAATCAATATTAAAATTATGGGGATATTTTGCATTCTTTTGTATGTACTAGTCTTAAAAACCCAGTACGTTTTTTACATTGAGAACACCTCTTACTTCAGACACTACATGTTGAACGTTTTTTACATCGAGAACATCTCTTACTTCAGACACTACATGTTGAATGTCCTACCTAGATAATAAAGTTGCGTTGGACAAGAGGCCGTTTCACATGGCTTCAGTTTTTTTTTTTTTTTTTTTTTTAGACGGAGTTTCACTCTGTCGCTTAGGTTGGAGTACAGTGGTGCTATCTCGGCTCACTGCAACCTCCGTCTCCCGGGTTCAAACGATTCTCCTGCCTCAGCCTCCTTACTAGCTGGGATTACAGGTGCACACCACCACGCCCAGCTAATTTTTTTATTTTCAGTAGAGACGGGGTTTCACCATGTTGGTCAGGCTGGTCTCCAACTCCTGACCTCGTGATCTGCCCGCCTCGGCGTCCCAAAGTGTTGGGATCACAGGCGTGAGCCACCTCGCCTGGCCCACATGGCTTCGGGTTTAAAAATTAAATTTAATAAATTTTTCTGCAGGTCTGTAGTAGGTGTATGTACCTGTGGGGTCCATGAGATGTTTGGTTACAGCCATGCGGTGTGAAATCAGCACATCCTGGGGAATGGGGTATTCATCCTGCAAACATTTATCCTTTGAGTTACAAACAATCCAATTATTGCTTCAGTTTTTAAATGTAAAATAATTAAACTTAAATATGGTTTTAAAAAATCACAGTTTATCAGTCTCACCAGCCATGTACAAAGTGATCAGCGGCCGCGTGGCCAGGGGCTGGTGTGTGGGTGACACTGGTCCGGGCGTCATCTGTGTCCTTCTACCCTCATCAAACTGCACCTGTACAGGGCCCTGTCCCTCCAGCCTGTGCCTCTGCTGAGTGGCCCCTGGCTCACCTGAGGCTCTCAGGCACACTTGTCTGTGAGAGGCTGAACCCCACCTCCCGTTTAGAGGCATTTAGGGGACATTCGAGGGCTGATCAGATGGGGCTTCAGGCTTTTCAAAAGGGAGGCAGGCAGGGGAGGGGTTTTGCCTATCTGCTGTGAGGTTGAAGAGGGCTCACACCTGGTGGGGTCTGAGTCCTTGGGCTGGGCGCCTGGGGCCGCATGCGGCCCTTCTCTGGGCCTGTCCAGAGGGCTCTGACGTCCCCTCGGGCGCCGACAGACCGACGTCCCCTCGGGCGTCGGTCTGTCTACCTAGTACTTGCCAGTGCCCACAAGTCAGGAACTGGAGTCCTTCCCAGAGGTCTAGCAGCACCAGACGGTGCCTGATGGACAGACGGCCCTTCTTGGTGGCCTGGTACATGGATACAGGTGCAGGCCTCACTGTGGAGTGCGGTCCGGAATGGCCTTTATGTCTCAACTGCTGCAGGGGTCTGACTCTGACCTTCCTCAGGGACCCTGCCATTCCAGGGTTCTGTACCCTGTGCAGTGACTGTCCAGCCTTGCTTGGGGCCCGCCTCTCCCCACACGCTGATGACCCCGTCTTCCTGACAATAGCCTGAGAGGCAGGTCCTGCGTGGGTCGTACTCTGTGGATGGGGAGACTGAGGCACAGGGTGGGGAAGCGATTTGCCCGGAGTTGCAGAGCTCACAAGTGGCAGAGCTGGGAATCAGACCCGCTGCCTGGCTCCCACGCTCCTGAGAACTGCTGAGCGACTGTCCCCTCTGATAGCCAAAACCCTGACTCTAGTCTTGGCTGTTCAGCCTCCTGGTGCCAGCTTCAGTGTCTCCAACTGTACCATGAGTGAATGGGACCCTCTGATGGCTAAGTTCTGTCCAACTCTGAGAGCTTCTGTATCGCCTGTTACTTTTTATTTTTAAAATGATTTTGTTTTGGCGCGAGGCTGAGGGAGGGTGAGGCCAAGTGGGTGGGAAAATACATGAAATCGCTCAGCCCCAGGCCCTCTGAGCAGCTCAGTCCCTGCAGATGGATGAGAGGCCTTGCACACATTTCCCAGAGGCCATGCTGGGAAGCCCGCCCAGCCTGATCCTGGCCTCGGAAAAGCCCACTCTGTGTCTTGGCACTCGGGCCTCACAGCTGCCGGGGGCTGGCTGCGTGAGGTCCTGGGGCTGGCGCGGCTGCGGCCGGGTGGGTGTGGGGTGTGCCGAGGGGCACACATCCATCACTGCCAGCAGCTTGCGTGGGCCCTGCCAAGTCGTGGTGGAACCGGGCCCAGGTGCCAACGTGCTTGGTAACTGGCTTGCTATTTGAAAAATTAAAGCGGTGTCAAGAATATCTAACCTCCGCATTCATATCAGGAGTCTGGAGCCGAGCGGATGGCAACCAGAGTGGGGCTGTTTGTGCAGGGCGGCCAGTGGGAAGGCACCCTTGGAAGGAGCAGATTATAGCAAAGAACATTATCCACCCAGTGCCCGGGAGGAGGCACAGGCGATAACCGGGGGGGCGGGGAGTAGAAAGCACAGGCCAGCTGACCTCTCTCTAGCTGCTGGGACCCCTGCAGCAAGGCAGCCTGGTGCATACCTACTGTGTGCCAGGAGAATGTGCCAGTTGCTGGGGTGGACGGAGATGGGTTGGTGCCTCCAGGATGCACAGTGCCTGGGTCCATAATACTTGCAGGGACCCACAGTGATGTTTTAATGTCTTTTAAAATCGAAAGAAATAAATGAACTTTTAGGTTGAAGAAATAATGGTTAATAATGTCCCCACATATGACCTAAAGTGATCTACAGATTCAGTGCAATCCCTATCAAAATAGCAATGATGTTCTTCACAGAAACAGAAAAAAAAATCCTGAAAGTCATATGGAACCACAAAACACCCCAATAGCCAAAGCAATCTGGTGCTAAAAGAACAAAACTGGAGGCATCACACTACCTGACTTTGAAATATACTACAAAGCCATAGTACCAAAACAGCATGGTACTGGCTAAAAACAGACACATAGACACATGGACCATAATAGAGAGTCCAGATGCAAATCCATGTATTAATAGCCACTTGGTTTTCAACAAAGGCACCAAGAACATCTGTTGGGGAAAGGACAGTTTCTAATAAACGGTGCTGGAAAAACTGGATATTCACATGCAAAAGAATGAAGTTGGACCCATACCTTACACCATGCACACAAAAACTCAAAATGGATTAAAGGATTAAAGACTTACTATGAAACTACTAGAAGAAAACATAGGGGAAACATTTCAGGATATTGGTCTGGGCAAAGATTTTATGGCTAAGAGTTCAAAAGCACTGGCAACAAAAGCATATAAAGAACTTGAACAACTCAACAGCAAAAAATCCAAATACGATTAAAAAATGGGCAAGTATTCTAAGTAGACATTTCTCAAAAGAAGATATACAAAGGGCCAACAAGTATATGAAAAAAATACTCAACATCACTGATCATCAGAGAAATGTAAATTAAAACCACAGTGAGGGCCGGATGTGGTGGCTTATGCCTGTAATCCCAGCACTTTGGGAGGCCGAGGCGAGCAGATCACTTGAGGTCAGGAGTTTGAGACCAGCTTGGCCAACAAGGTGAAACCTGTCTCTACTAAAAATACAAAAAATAGCTGGTCATGATCATGTATGCCTGTAATTCCAGCTACTCAGGAGACTGAGTTGGAAGGATTGCTTGAACCCAGGAGGTGGAGGTTGCAGTGAGTGGAGATCGTGGCACTGCACTCCAGCCTGGGTGACAGAGCGAGACTTCATCTCAAAAACAAAAACAAAAACAAAAAACAAAACCACGATGAGATATCTCATCCCACTTGAAGTAGAAATAAAGTTATCAAAAAGACAAAAACAACCAAACAACAAATGCTGGTGAGGATACAGGGAAAAGCAACTCTTATACACTCTTAGTGGGAATGTAACATAGTCCAGCCATTATAGACAACAGTATGGAAATTCCTCAAAAAATTAAAAGCAGACCTACCATATGACCCAGCAATTCTGCTAGTGGGTATGTATACAAAGACTAGGAGATCAGCATGTGAAAGAGACATCTGCACCCACATTCTCACTATAGTGCTATTCACAATAGCTAAGAGATGGAATCAACCTATGTGTCCATCAATGGATGAATAGATAAAGAAAATCAAGTGCATATACATAATGGAATACTATAAAAAAGAATGCAATTCTGTCATTTGGAGAAAAGTGAATGAGCTTGGGGACCAGGGAATGGGAAGGGTAATGGGGACAGGGAAATAGGGAGAGATTAGTAAATGGGTACAAAATTACAGTTGGACAGAAGGAATGAGCTCTAGTGTTCTATGGCACAGTAGGGGGACTATATTAATAATTTATTATATATTTCAAAATAGCTAGAAGAGAAGAATTGGAATGTTCCCAACATAAAGAAGGGATAGATGTTTGAGGCGACAGACGTCCCAGTCACTCTGCTGTGATCATGATATGTTGAAATAGGATCATATGCATGTATTGAAATATCACATGTGCCCCATAAATATGTACATTATTATGTGTTAATTAAAAAATAATCCCCACAAAATTCACATCCATTTGGAGCCTCAGAATATGAGATTCTTTGGGTCTTTGCAGATGTAGTCAAGTGAAGAGGGGACAGTTCTGGAGCAGGGTGGACCCTGATCCCATGGCTGATATCCTCATAAGAAGAAGAGAACCAGAGACACAGGCTGGGAAGACCACGCGCCGATAGAAGCAGAGATTGGGGCAATGCGGCCATAAGCCAGGGAATGCCAGGAACCAGCAGAAGCTGGCAGGGGCAAGGAAGGACCCTCCCTGAGAGCCTTCAGCGGACCCAGCCCAGCCGACACCTTGAGTTTGGATTTCTGCCTCCAGAGCAGTGAGAGAAGAATTTCCACAAATTTGAGCCACCTGTGGTAATTGGTTATGGCAGGCCCAGGAAATAATACTATGTATAATATTGATCTGTCTCTATTCTGGCATAGTTAGATCAATAGAATTCTTTGCAGGGTACAGTGGCTTATGGCTGCAATTCCAGCACTTTGGGAGGCCGAGGCAGGTGGATCACATGTGGCCAGGAGTTTGAGACCAGCCTGGGCAGCATAGTGAGACCCTGTCTCTACAAAAAATACAAGAATTAGCTGGGTGTGGTGGCGCATGCCTATGGTCCCGGCTACTAGGGAGGCTGAGGTGGGAGAATTGCAGAATTGCTTGGACCCTGGGAGGTTGAGGCTGCAGTGAGCTGAGATTATGCTGCTGCACTCCAGCCTGGATGACAGAGTGAGACCCTGTCTCAATAATAATAATAATGTTAATAAAATAATAAATTCTTTTCTTTTTAATGGAAGAAGGAATGTAAGTGTTCTTTCAAGGTGATCAATCTTGCCATCCTTCCAAAAACTCACTTCCTGGGTGGGGGCCTTGATGGGGGTGACGGGAGCAGGAGTGGGATTTTCCTGGGTAGGTGGAATCTGCATATGTAGGGAGGAGGGCCAGGGAAAGAGATGGAGCACTGGAATCAGAATCTTGCACTCCAGTCCTGGCTGTGCCGTGTCTGGCTCTGTGGCCTTGAGAGGGAACATGACTTCCGTTAGCCTCAGTGGCCCCTCTGTTTACTCAGGCTCCCTATTGTAGAGGACGCCCCCAGGGAGTCGGGGAGGAGGTGCTGTCCGATCCCAGGAAATCCATCTTGCAGAAGCTCAGTGGGCTTCGAAGGCTGGCAGGGTCTACCGCCTGCTCAGGGATTGGGGCACCTCATACATAAGGATATCTGTCTTCTGGAGTTTTCCATCCGTGTTTCAAAAGGGCCGAGTCCTCCTTCCATCAGAGCGGGTCCTCTCCAGCATTATGTTCCCCTGTGACCGTGTTTCGATGCATTTGTATCTATTCCTGACTTTGGAGGTCTGGTGACGTCAGAGGCCTGTCAGCTTGTGGTCCCTGGTGGCTCTTGTCCTGGAGGTCCTGATAGCATTGTGCTGTCCTAAACAGAGGCTCCGAAGGCAGTCCCCCACCTCTGCTGTCCCGGAGCCCCTTCCCTCCGGGTGTCTGTACATCTAGGCTAGGCCTTTCCTGAGGAGGGTGCAGGCAGCCCGGCAGGGGAGCCTCTTGATGTGAGCTGGCCAAGGTCCCTGGCACTGTCGCAGCTGCCCAGGGGTGGCCCGGAAAGGTTCCCAGACTGTGATATCTCGATGGGCCACTGTGTCTCAGCATGGGCTGCCTGGTTTTCCATGGAAGACATCTGGCCAGTCCCAGAGCCACCAAATTTCCAGGCAGTGGGCTGTCCCATGTTCCCAAGAACAACCCCGGGCTGGCGGCCTCATGGCTACTAGCTGTGTGCCAGGTGATGTACTTGACATACACCATCTCCATTAGAGACTGGGGTGTAGATAGGATTGCAATCCACAATTCCCGGATGAGGAAACCGAGGCACAGAGAAGCTGGTAGGTGGCCCAGCCATGATAGGAAGCTAGGGTGGGAAGTGCGAAGAGACGGAGGGAGCGGCTCTCCTCCCTAGGTGTTCAGACCTGCCTGATGGTGCAAATGCCTCAGCCACATTCCTGACTCTAGGTGGGGCATCTTGCACGTGTGTTCCCCAAGGCTTTGCCTGCTGGCTGGGAATTCCTGGGTCAAAGTGCTGAGCACTTGCATTTTGGAACTCCCAGAACTGTTGATCAGAACCGAGGTGGGGTGTAGAGGTCCTGCAGCCAGCCTAGAAAGGTCTGGTGCCTGACCCACCCACCTGCTGTTGCCTTTCCCTGCAGACCGGGAAATGCAGTGTGGACTCTCACTGCTTCTCTGGCTTGGAAACGGCGTTCCTCTCTTCGCCCTCTCCTGGGGCTGGAATCCCTCCTGGACAGGCCTGAGGCATGTCTTGGGTCCCCCTCCCTCCCCGCTCTAACCCTAGCTCCCCCATGGGGAACCCCCAGCTTCCATCATCACCAAGGTCCCAGTGTCGCTTTCAGGAGGGAACTGCAGAGAGGTGTTTACACCTCTTGGGTGTGTCTGGGGAGCCACTTGCCCAGGGTCTGGGAGGTGACCTTGTGCCAGATGGGGCTGGGAGCTCCCTGAGGGCAGGGGCGGGGCACACCCTGGTGCACCTGTGTTACATGCAGCCTCAGCCCTTGTTCCTGTTATGGCCTGGGACCTCGTTCCTGTCACGTCTTGGGGTCTTTTCTATTCCCAAGGTTGTCATAGGAAGGTGTTTGTTGACAAATGAGGCCTGGCTCCCTCTGCATTCTGATTCCATCCCTCTCTTCATGAGCCTGGATGGGTCGGGCCCCCTGAGGCCTCATCCTTTCCTCTGGAAAACAGGAGGAGGAGGCTGGCTTGATACCCAAGGTCTCTCCCAGGACAGCTTTAGTGGTTTGGGGGGTGACGCTGCAGTCAGTCCTGGGTAGAAGTCCCAACTCCATTCCAGTCTTCCTGGGTGGCACTGGGTGACCTGGCACCTCTAGGCCTCTGTTCACTCATCTGTAAAATGGAGAGAACCCAGGGCCTCCTGGGTACCTGACCATGGGGAATGCAGCTCCTCGGTCGTTCAACGCCATTTCTGCCATGTAGGGAGTGCTCCTCCCCTTCCTTCAATGTCTTTACAATGATGAGGACAGTGAAGTGATTTTTTTTTTTGGTGGGGTGTTATTGAGCCATAATTAGCACACAGCAAAAGTGGCTCTTTTTACAGTTTGATGGCTTCTGACAAAGACACAATCGTGCAACGACCACTTTGGTCCAGGCATAGGACAGTGCTGTCTCCCAGAAGTCCCTCAATGCTGCCCCTTGGCCATCAAAGCCTGCCCCCACCCCAGCCCCTAGAAACCAATGACCTGGTTTTCATTCCTGTGGTTTTCCAACATGTCATAGAAATGCAAGTGTGCAGTGTGCAGCTCTCTGCCTGTGACTGTGTCACTTGTCATACGCATTTGAGATTCACTCATGTTGTTGCATGTATCTGTAGATAGTTCCTTTTTACTGTTGAATATTGTGTGACCATTGCACGAAGCCTGGGTTGTATGACTATGCCGCAGCTTGCTTTCCCACTCACTGGTTAATGGTCATTCAAGTTGTCTCCAGTTGTGGCTACTATGAATAAAGCTGCTGCAAACATTTGTATCTGGGTCTTTGTGTGCCATATGTTTTCATTTCTTTTGGACACATGCCAGAAGTGGGATTATCACTGGATTGTATGTTGTGTATATTTAACTGTATAAGAAACTGCCAAACTCTTTCCCAACATGGCTGCATTGTGTTACATTCCCAACAGCAAGGTATGAGAGTTCCAGTTGCTCCACATCTTTGTCACCACTTGGTATTGTCAGTTTTAAATTTTAGCCACTTTAGTAAGTATGGTAGTTTTAATTTGCCTTTCCCGACTCTCTAATGTTGTTGAACATCTTTTCAGTTTGCCATCCAGTTGCTTATTTGCCATCTGTTTTCTTCTTTGGTGAAGTGTCAGTTCAAATTTTGTGTATTTAAAAAATAGATGTTATTTTATGACTGAGTTGTAAGAGTTCTTCTATGTTCTAGATGAGAGACATTTATAATATATGCAATTTGGAAATATTGTCTCCTAGCCTGTGACTTGTCTTTTCACTTTATTAGCAGTGTCTTTTGAGAATTAATTTCTATTTTGATGAGGTCTAATTTATGATTTTGTTCTTTTATACTTTGTACTTTTTGAGTCCTACCTAAAAACTCATGCTTAACTCAAAGTTACAGAACTTCAGCTCTGTATTCTTCCAGGTTTGCAGTTGTAGGTTTTACATTTATGTCTGTGACCCTTTGATGTGAATTCACTTTTGTCTACAGTGCCCTGCAGTGCTCATGTCCTGTGGCCACCAGCAGCTGGCCAGGGTGTCCCTGTCACAGCTGCTCTTGTCCACCTGGGCAGCTGTTGGCCAAGGCTGCTCTGCCACCTGTGAACAACAGATGTGAAGCTGTTGGGCCACCCTGCGAGTTTTGGTGCTGGTGTCAGCCTTTGCCCAACTGTTTGCCCTCAGAACTGCAGGGTGACTGTATTAGTTCATTCCCACATCGCTATAAGGAAGTACCTGAGATTGGGTAATTTATAAAGAAAAGAGGTTTAACTGGCTCATAGTTCTGCAGGCTGTACAGGAAGCATGGCTGGGGAGGCCTCAGGAAACTTATAATCATGGCAGGAGGTGAAGGGGAAGCAGACATGTCTTACATGGCTGGAGAAAAGGGAAGAGAAAACAGGGGGAGGAGCCACACACTTTTAAACAATTGGATCTCGTGAGAACTCACTCACTATGACCAGAGAAGCAAGGAGGAAATCCGCCCCCATGACGAAATCACCTCTCATCAGGCCTTTCTTTTTTTTTTTGGAGACAGAATCTTGCTCTGTTGCCCAGGCTGGAGCGCAGTGGTGCAATCTCAGCTCATCACAACCTCCGCATCCTGGGTTCAAGTGTTTCTCCTGTCTCAGCCTCTTGAGTAGCTGTGACTACAGGCGTGCACCACCACACTTGGCTAATTTTTTGTATTTTCAGTAGAGACGGGGTTTCACCGTGTTAGCCAGGATGGTCTCGATCTCCTGACCTCCTGATCTGCCTGCCTCGGCCTCCCAAAGTGCTGAGATTATAGGTGTGAGTCACTGCGCCTGGCCTCACCAGGCCTTTTTTAGTAGAGACGGGGTTTCACCGTGATAGCCAGGATGGTCTTGATCTCCTGACCTCGTGATCCACCCGTCTCGGCCTCCCAAAGTGCTGGGATTACAGGCTTGAGCCACCGCGCCCGGCCTGGGGATTATAATTCAACATGAGATTTGGATGGGAATACAGAGTCAAACCATATCAGTGACCTTGTCCAGGGGACCCCAAGGCTGGATCCTGCCCACTGCTTAGAAGATACAATTGCTGAATGAGCCACATCTGCCTGTCCTTTCCAGCCCTGGGCAGCTGCTGCTTGCCTGTGCCCCAGGGGTTCTCCTCCTCCTCTCTGTCCAGCCTGGGGGCACCTTCCCTATCAGTGTATGGGCTGAGCCACCCAGCCCAAACAAACATTTTTATCAGACTCTACCCACTCTCCTCACCCCTCAGCAGGTTCCTGGCCCCATTTCTCAGGGTGGGGAAACTGGGTTTACAAGAGAACCACTTATTTGTCTAAGGTGGAACAGTGTGAGTGGCAGAGCTGGGAATCAATCCCTCCACGCCATGTAGCTTTCCCAGGTCAGGTCTCACCACATCAGGCCTCCTAGATCTGCATCCACGCGGGAACCTGGATGTGATTTAACCAACGTCATTGGCAGGTGGTTATTTCAGGGTGAGGGTGCTGCTGGCCCCCCTCCTGGACCGTAGGTCTCCCCTGGGTTGCAAATTTCTTGTGTTTTGTGTCTCTTCCCTCAGTGACCCAAGGGGCTTTCATGTGGAGTCCCCAGAACGGCACCAACTCCTCACAATGCTCCTGGTGGACAGACTCTCCGTGCCCCGATGAAGTTGTGAGTCACATACATCCCTGTCCACAGCACCTGATACACAGTAGGTGGTCCAATAAATGCTTGTGGCACAAGTGAATGAACTTGGAACCACCCATCTAGTGGAAATAGTAAATTATAACAAAACCCAATGGACCGTGAAAGCCAGGGTCAAGGCCGGAGCCTGCTGAGGCTCTGTCATCAAGGGGGTTTTTGTGTTGGTAAAGATGATGACTGCCCTGGTGCAGGGCCCGTGTAGCCCAACATGTCTAGTCCGTGGCAGGCTCTTAGTGGGGATGAGGGGCCTCCAGCAGGAGCAGGCCTGGGCACAGACTTCTGACCTGGGCACAGGGGAAGCGTGACGAGGGGTCAGAGCAGGCTCTTGGCCTCAGGTCAAAGGACAGGAGTCCTCCTGACTCTGCTGTGTCTGAAGCCCACAGTTACGCACTGCAGAAAAAGAAGTGCTTGACCCTTTTGTTTTCTCCAGGGTTGGGATCCCTGATACGGTTGGGCTCTGTCTCCACCCAGATCTCGCCTTGATTTGTAAAGAGCCCCACGTGTCAGCATGGGGCCAGGTGGAGATCGTTGGGCTGTGTCTCCACCCAGATCTCGCCTTGATTTGTAATGAGCCCCACGTGTCAGCATGGGGCCAGGTGGACATCATTGAATCATCGGGGTGGTTTCACCTGTGCTGTTCTTGTGGTAGTGAAGAAGTCTCGCGATCTGACGGTTTTATAAAGGGGAGTTCACCTACACCCGTTCTCTCTTGCCTGCTGCCGTGGAAGATGTGTCTTGTGTTCTCCTTTGCCTTCTGCTGCGATAGTGAGGCCTCCCTCGTCATCTGCAACTGTGAGTAAATTAAACCTCTTTCCTTTAAAAATTACCTCGTCCCGGGTATGTCTTTGTTAGCAGCGTGAGAACAAACTAATGCAGTCCCACAGAGAACAGCGCTAGTGGTCAGAAGGAAGGTTCTGTGTTTGAGGAGGGACACTCAGGTCCCACCCCAAGCCCATGCCGTGACTTGGGGCTGCAGTTATTTTGATTCTCATTATGTGGGGAACCAAGACCCAGAGAGGGAGGACACTTGCCCCAGACTGCCCAGGTCTGGAAGAAAGAGCCTGCCTCTCAGCTGGGGAGGCTGGGGAGGTGCAGCAGGAGAGGGACCTGATGGGTGAGTGCAGGCTGCATGCAGCCTTGCTGGGACCTTGTGGGAGGGAGGGGAGACCTTGAGTCCTGATGGGTGTTCAAGAAACCCAGGACCAATAGAGGTGAGGAATTAGGCCCGGGCTGCTTTCCTCCTGTCTGTGTACTGGCTGTGGGTTCCGCTGACATGGCCCTGCCCTGGGACCTGGGTGGACAGGCAGAGAGGCTGTGTATACCTCAATGGCTTGGGGCCCTGCAGGGCTCAGGGTCCCCTGGTCTCAGCAAGGGCCTCAAGAACAGCTGGAGACGGGAATACACCTTTGTCAGGGACTGTCCGGCTGCCAGGCTCAGTGCTGCAGCCTCTCCAACCTCGTCAGTTCCTCCAAGCCGGGGTTTCTCCGCTGTGGCAGCACTATACACATTTTGGACAGGGCCACTCTTTGTGGAGGCTGTCCTGTACATTTTAGGATGTTTAGCAGCATCCCTGGCTTCTACCCACCAGATGCCAGTAGCACCCCCACCCCACCCCTGCCCAGCATGACCACCAAATATGTCTCCAGGCATTGCCAAATGTCCCTCTTTGGGTCCCCTGGGTGACAGCCCCTGCTCCCCATCACTCCCCATTTTGAGAGGGCAAACTGAGGCTCTAGAGAGGCTGAAGACTCACTCACAGGCACCTGGCATGTCCAGGGGGAGCTGGGGCTTGGTTAGCTCACAGTCTCTCTCCCGGCTGGGCTGGAAGCCCAGGAGAGCTTGTCACATTCCCCACTGCGTTTTCCGGGCTTAGCACTGTGCCTGGCACACAGTAGGTGCTCAGGGACTTTGCGTGTGAACGGCGAGTGAGTGAATGAGCTGATTCAGGAATAGGTTCTGGGTTGGTCTCAGGTTCCCAACTCTGCCCTGCTTCCTCCTTGCGTGGCCTTCCGAGTGGCTTAGGTTCCAGGTGGAGGGTGTGGCTCTTGTCACCGTGTGTTCCCCTGTGAACATGCTTCAGTGCATTTGTATCTCTTCCTGGCTTTGGAGGTCTGGTGACATCAGAGACCTGGGGTGGGGCTAGGTGGGTGTGCTGAGTTTGTGCTGGTAGTGTGACCCTCCAGCTTTGGTGCATGCATGTGGGTGCGTGCAGTGAAGGCCTTTGGAGCATGGGGGCATCGAGGAGCAAGCAGGAGTGGCAGTGCCTGAGACAGGGCAGGCAGGGCTGGGTGGACACTGGAGCCAACAGCTGGTTCCAGTCCTGGGCCAGACATGGCCGAACTGAGTGATCTTGGACAATGAGCCGAAGCTGCCTTTGTCGGTGGCATGGGGATGCCCAGGATACCCTCTTGCCCCAGGGAATCAGTGGGATACTTGTCAAGTGTGTAGCTTGTCCCTGCCTCTACCTAGCAAGGGCCTGGTAAAAGCGAATTCTCATTCTCTCCAGAGGCAGGAGTTGCTCCAGTCACCCTCCTGCTGAGGAGTCACGAGTCTGCTCTGCTCTCTGATGCTATCGTTAGTATCATCTGCACTCCTGTACCAATGACCCAGGTTCAGGGGCATGAGGGAGCCGGCAGGGTCTTGTCCTCCGGGGCTCCTGTGTTGTGGAGGCTCTTTGAGGTTGTGGGAGTGGACACCATACCAAAGCATATGTCAGGTTCACTGTGTGGGGCCCAGGGGAGGGTAAAATTGTGGCCAACCATCAGAGCAGTCTTCCCAGGAGTGGGAATGGAGCTGGGCTTGACCCTGGCTTCTAAGAAAGGCAAGGACTCTGAAAAACCAAAGGCATATGTATCAGTTGTTGATTGTTGCACAACGATTTTCCCCAGCACCTAATGGCTTAACACAACAAGAAACATCTGTTATCTCACACAATTTCTGTGGGTCAGGAATTTGGGAGTGGCTTAGCTGGGCAGACCTGGCTCTGGGTCTCTCATGAGGTTGTGGTCAAGGCGTTGGCTGGGCTGCATCATCAGAAGGCTTGAGCAAGACCAAGGATCTGCTTCAAATGCAGATTTTCATGTGTTTGGCAAACTGGTGGGAGGCCTCAGCTCCTGGCAATGGAGACCTCTCCACAGCAATGCTTGAGCATCTTCACAACATGGTGGCTGATTTTCCCCAGAGCATGTGATCCAAGAAGCCACAACATGTTTTACCATCTAGTCTGGAAAATCACACCCCATCATTGCTATTTGTTGCAGAATAAGTCTTATTAAGTGTGGGAGGGCACTACACAAGGGTGTGGATACCACAAGGGAAGGAATATGGAAGACATCTTAGAAACTGGCTTCAACAAAGAAGGAGATGCATTCCTGGTGGGGCTGCTGTGTGAGCCGTGGAGATGAGTCTGAGGAACACGGAGACTGGCCTGGCCCGAGTGAGTGAGATGCTGGCATAAAGGACGACGGTAGGAGTACTAGCCAGTGTGGTAGGGACCTTGACCTCCAGGTGAAGAGTCAGGAGCTTGGTCCTGTGGGTCCTGGGGGAGAGAGTGTGGCTGAGAGACTCACACAGACCAGCTTTTCCCTTCTGGCTTCACTGATTAGGGAAGTGGTTCCACTGACCAGCTGTGGGGCCTTTGTGGTGTTATATAATCTCACTGAGTCTCGGTTTTCTCATCTGCCTGGTGCAGGACCCAGTAAGTGGATGTGCTCAGGATCAGTCTCGAAGGGTTTAGAGTGTAGGGTGGGGGTGGTTCATGCACATGGCATTTTTGGGAAGATTAATGTGGCAAGGATATGCAAAGAGGACTAGCAGAGGAGGACCCACCACCAGGAACCTGGGTTGTGAGTAAGAAGAGCTGAACATGCCTGGTGGTCTCTAAAGAGGCAGCGGTGTGACAGCAGCCCTTCACCCTCCAGTGGCTTTATGGCACAGCGTCTCTACATGCCCAATTGCAGGGTGAGGTGACTGATGCCTGGGCAGTGGCTCTCAGCGTAGCGTGGGAGTTATCAAAATGGGCCAGATCTCAATGGAGTGGGAGGTGCCCTAAACAAGGGGAAGCTCCCACTGGTCCTGCCACCCCCTCTGCTGGGACTCCCATGTCTAAGCCTCTGTATGTCCTCATCCAGCACATCCTCTGAAGAGGTGGTGGGCAGCTGGGGCCACCACCCGGCCCTACCCACTCCCCATCTGCTGTGGACACCTCCAGCTCTTCCCGCTGCTTTTAGGGGTGTAGTGGCACCCAGATTTCTGCAGGTCTTGAAACCCCCGACCTCTCCTTCTGACCCCACCACCCAGGTGCTCCAGGAGCTTTGGGAGGTATGGGGCTGACAGTCTCAGGAAGAGCTGCCCCATGGCCGTGCCAGAACCCAGATGTTTGTTCAACAGGATATATCAGAGCCGTGGGCTGCCCTGTAGAGGGTTATCTTAATCCCTGGTTTCCTTTTCGTACCCCCTAGCTCTCCTCCTGCTCCTGAAACAAATCTCAGCATTCCACAAGAGATTTTAGGAGCCGGTAGCGCCCAGGCCTCATAGACTTTCCATTGTGGCCAAAGGGGTTCGTTTCCTGATAGATGGAGAAGCGTCCTTGCTGCCTTATGCAATGTGACTTGGCTGGGGAGCCTGCATTGTCCCGAGCTCCCAGTCACAGAAGAGGGACTGTGCACCGAGTTACTTGGAAACATTAGACACATCATCCAGGCTTAGCCTGTACAACGTGTGATTTCAGATTACCTGGGTAAAAGTCGGAAATGAGGTGGCGGTCTTGGGTGGGCAGGGGTGGAGAAGAGGGAGGAGGGAGACCAAAAATTCCTCCTGGCAGCCTTCCTTACCTGTGACAGCCAAATTTCTACCTAAAATGGCAGAAGCCAGGTTCAGAGAAGGAACCTGGAGACCCCTGATTTAGGTTCAGATCCCAGCTCTGAGGAGCTTGGTTCACGTTCCTCAACTTCTTTGTGCTGTAGTTTGTTAAAAAATAGCTGCCTCGTGGGAATGATTATGGAACCATCTCGAACTGCTGAGCACGAGGGACCATGCTGCCAGTTGCGGGCCCACTGGCTGGTCTCCCTTCTCCCTTCCTAAGAGAACCCTGGAGGCAGTGGTGTTAGAAATGGGCCCGGAGAAGTTTCCCGACCTTCCAGCTGCCTTGAAATTCAGAGCCACGCAACACTGTTCTGGCTGAAGGGATGTCATTGGAAGTCTACAGAGGACTGTCCAGTAAGCGTTTGCTCCCTTGAGATAGGCATCACTGCCTCCTCCCGGGCTCTTCTCTTCTTCATGAAGCCTAGGTTAAGGGCTGGCATCGTGGCAGTCATTTTGAGCCATGAGGTTGAAACTGCAAGCTCTGCATGGTGGGGGTCAAAGGTGCTTGGATATTGAAAGTGTCAGGAAGATGCTGCCCAACCCTCGTTATCAAAGACAAATTCCATGGGTGAAGTTTCTGTGGAGGGTTTCAGAGACCTCCTAATTCATATATATTTGGAATATAGTAGACACCCAACAAAAGCTAAAATCATGCTCGCCCTTTTGCAGGCACTTGAGGTCCAGAGGCTGGAAGTTGCCTGCAGTAACATATTCAGTAAGGGGGGCACTGGTTCTCAAGCCCAGCACCCTGGGTGTTCAGGCCAGTGTACTTTCCGATATTCCCTGCCCTGAAAGAGGGCATGGGTTCCAGAGTCCAGGATCCTGGGACCAGGGGTATGTGAATGTGGACTCAGGTGCCTCTTAATCATTCCTTTTTCATATGTCACTGAGCACCTGGCTACCAGGCTCCCTTCGAGGTGCTGAGTGAGGCTCAGGGGAGAACGAGGTGTGTCCCTGCCCTCAGGGAGCTTACAGTCTATTGGTGGAGATATTGGCGAGTGAATGCACAAACCAAATACAGCTGATTCTGGTCATTCACAGTAGCTATGTTCCATAAAATCACTGTAAACACTGCATTAGGAAACACTGACCCATAGCCCTAGGGAAAATATAGGGTTAGTATATTAATCTGTTTTCACACAGCTGTAAAGAAATACCTGAGACTGGGTAATTTATAAAGGAAAGAGATTTAAGTGACTCACAGTTCTGCATGACTGGGGAGGCCCCAGGAAACTTACGATCATGGCAGAAGGCAAAGGAGAAGCAAGGACCTTCTTTACAAGGTGGCAGGAAGGAGAGTAAGGAGGAACTGTCAAACACTTAGAAAACAAGATCTCGTGAGAACTCACTATCATGAGAACAACATGAGGGAAACTGTCCCTATGATCCAATTACCTCCCACCTGGTCTCTGTCTTGACAGGTAGAGATTACAGTTCGAGTTGAGATTTGGGTGGGGACACAGAGCCAAACCTTATCAGTTAGGTGCCTACACACCGTGGCTGTATTTTTACCAACTGATCAATATGCAACTTTGCCTTACATGTGTTTCTGTTTGAAGACACCTCATTTTCTATCTATGACTGACTCATTAACACTGAACTCATGGCCAGCAGCACCATATACTTCATGCCTGAAAGAGGCTCACCTAGCGCAAGTCTATCTCCATAAGGCATGTCACAGCCTTTCCAATTTAGGACAATTAGATAGCATTTTAAGTGACAGAATCACAAGCAAAATGCACAAACACGTGGATAACGTGGCATTAAGTAGATTGCAGAAATAACACCTGTTTCAGTACAACAGGTTGAGAGCCAAGACGAGAAGGCTGTGTGTTGACTGGTTCAGCCTCAGCTAGGAACGTGGGCGTCAAGTAGTGCAGATGCTTTGCCACCTGCGCATGTCTGTGTGTGGCTGTAGAGGCACTGCAAGTGTTGATTTGAGGCTACACATGATTTTTAGCAAGTGGGCGCAGTCACAAGTGTGGAATCTGCATATGACAGGGATGGTCTTCACTAACTGAACAGGACCACACCATGAAAACAAAGAGATGGGAAGTGAGCTCAGCCAGGGAGGTTAGCAGGGGCCTCTCTGAGAAGGCAGCATGAACTCTGCAACCTGAAGGACCAGGAGCAGGCAGCAGGCAGAAGTTCTTTTCTGTAGGTCAAGTTCAGAGCACTGACCAGGTCTCGGTGGTTGCCATTACATTCAACGTAACTTTGGGGGATTTGTTTCCACTCTTTGAGTTGGCCCCACAGGTAGTTTTTTCTCTCTTTTTGTATCTTCATTTAGATTTATTTTTGAATTTTGATTTTTATTTTTTGAGACAGAGTCTCGCTCTGTTGCCCAGGCTGGAGTGCAGTGGTGTGGTCTCAGCTCACTGCAACCTCCACCTCCCAGGTTCAAGCGATTCTCCTGCCTCAGTCTCCTGAGTAGCTGGGATTACAGGTGCTTGCCACCACGCCTGGCTAATTTTTTGCATTTTTAGTAGAGACGGGGTTTCACCATGTTGACCAGGGTGGTCTCGAACTCCTGACCTTGTGATCTGCCCTCCTTGGCATCCCAAAGTGCTGAGATTACAGGTGTGAGCCACTGTGCCTGGCCCAGATTGTTCATTTTTCTTCTCATTTTATTTTTTCCTCCTCTATTACTTTGGAACTCATATATTCAATTTCTGTTCTCATGGTGGTGACCCTAGAAATTTTGGATCAACTGAATAATTTGTCTCTTAGATGAAAAATTTGTCTGTGAATATTTGTACTAAAACATACTAAGACCAAAAGTCAAAACATCATCTTAGTTAACAGAAAATTGTTGTGATGTAGGCAATAAAAGGGAATTGAAAGCATTATTATTATTATTATTATTATTATTTGAGAGAAGGTCTTGCTCTGTTCCTTGGGCTGGAGTGTAGTGGCGTGATCTTGGTTCACTGCAACCTCTGTGTCCTAGGCTCAAGCACTCCTCCTGCCTTAGCTCTACCAGTAGCTGGGACTACAGGCGCACATCACCATGCCTGGCTAAATTTTGTATTTTTTGTAGAGATGGGTTTTTGCCATGTTGCCCAGGCTGATGTTGAACTCCTGGGCTCAAGCGATCCACCCACCTTGGCCTCCCAAAATGCTAGGATTCTAAGCACGAGCCACTGCACCCAGCAGAAAGCATTATTTTAAAATCAGTTGTGCCATATACATTTGGCCAAATATGAGGCCAACAAATTGTTACTGAGCGGTGGGCTCACCATCCAATACTATGGCACAGGCTTTTGGAGAAAAGAAAGAGCTTTATTGTGAGTCAACGGCAAGGAGACAGGAGGCAGTGTTCAAATCTGTCTCTCTGATCTGGGGTGGGTGGAGCTTTTATGGCATTTATAACTAGTCCCAGTTGATGCCCACATAGCTGGTCTGCCAGGCTGGCAGCGTTAACAGGAGGTTAAAGTGTTTTATCTTGTGCACGCCTGGACAATTCTGGCTCTGTGTCACCAGTAACAACTCACACAATGGTTGATCAGTTTGAGTTGATCTCACGGTTACAATATATTGTAGTATCTACATTACCCAAAACCCGTATTTCCCTCTCTGTAGCATGGCTGTGATGATACTTGATTTTGTGGCTGAAACAGGACTCTTGATTTGCCAGTAATGACCTGGACCACCAAACTGTGTCAGATGCCATTCAAAGTAATGCTTGCATACGTCACAACAGAAATTATAGATTTTGACCACACTATGAGCTGAAATTCTAGTAATAGCAGTAGGTGCTTTTTTGTGACTTCTGTAGATCATAAGAATAGAGGTGAAGCCATGTTTTCAGGGAAATGTTAGATTTTGTGAGAAAAGCTCCCTTCCAGAGGCCCACGACAATTGGTAATTTCTCTGAATAGCCATCTTTGCAATGATGTTGTACCACCCACTCTAAGTATTGGTGACGTGAGGAACATTCAGGGGCCACCGATAACAACTTACCTTGCTTCAAGAGGTCAGTGGCTGGGAGGTTTGAAGCCTTAACAATAATTGGCTGAAGTGTATCATGAAATAAACATCTACCCATTAGAAGAGGTAAAATGAAAATGCCCTCAAAAATAAAACCACTAAAAAATAAAATCTGAGTTTGACCTGCAGAAGTTGATCATAGTTGAAGAATTTGATCTGCAGTACCTGCAGGGACAAGTTGTTAAACTGATCTGAAATTTTGACCAGGTATACTAAACTTGTAAAGGTCGAAGTTAAACAATATTTCATGCTTCTTCCAAAAGGTACAAAATCATAGAATCATCTCCTGTCTCTCCTCTTCTGACTTACGTGCAATTGTGTTATATAGTTTAATGTTATGGTCTGGCTGTGTCCCTACCCAAATCTCATCTTATAGTTCCCATAATCCCCACATGTTATGGGAAGGACCAGGTGGAGATATTGAATTATGGGGGTGGTTCCCCCATCCTGTTCTTGTGATAGTGAGTTAGTTCTCACAAGATGTGATGATTTTATAAGGGGCTCCCCTCTTTTGCTCAACACTTCTCCTTGCTGCTGTCACGTGAAGAAGGATGTGTTTGCTTCCCCTTCCCCATAATGGTAAGTTTCCTTACGCCTCTCAGCCATGTGGAACTGTGAGTCAATGAAACCTCTTTTCTTTATAAACTACCCAGTCTCAGGTATGTTTTTATTAGCAGCGTGAGAACGGACTTAATACAGTTTACTTCTAATTTTGACTTCCTTAAGCAGACCTGACTTTTCTTGTTTTATTTGGTCAGGGTTTGCTTAGATTTCCCCAAATATTCCCCATGCTCTTTGCACACAATCTTTTCTTGCATCTTAAACATTCCTTCTGTGGTAATTTCTCTTTGACCTGAAATATATCCTTTGGAATTGTCTTTACTGGCAGTGAATTAGTGCAAACATCTTAATTTTCATTTGTCTAAAAATACATTGATCAAATTAGTCCATTCTTTTCTGTTATGATTGGTACTTTTTATATGTTGTTAAGATGACCCTGCCCCCAAGGCTCTAAAATGTTACTCTGTATTGTCCTTTAAATGTATCATAGTTCTGCCTTTCACGTTTAATTGTTAACCCACCTGAAACTGATTTTTGGGTACGGTGTGAGGTAGGGGTCTATGGTGGTCATTAGTGTTCTTACCACAGTATTTGCAGCTTTAAACAGTTCAGGCACATGGTAGGATTTCCAACCTCCACCAAATTCTCTATTAGTTATCTATGCTGTATAACAAATTACACAAACTTAGTGGCTTAGAGCAATACCCCCTTATTAGCTCACAGTTCTCTAGGGCAAGAAGTCCAGATTGGCTAGGTTCTCTGCCTGGGTTCTCATAAGACTGAAGTCAAGATGGTGGCTGGGACTGTGGTCCCCAACTGGAGGCTCAGAGGAGGAATCTGCTTCCAAGCTCATGGGGTTGTTGACAGAATTCAGTTGCTTTTGCTGTAGAACTGAAGTGCTTGTTTTATTGCTGGCTGTCAGCCAGAGCCACTCTCAACTTCTAGAGGTTGCCCTCAGATTCTAACCTGTGACCTCTTCTCTCATAGTATGGTAGCTCACTTTTTCAAAACCAGCGGAAGAATCTCGCTCCACTTGGCTATGATGGAGTCTTATGTGGTATAACCTAATCATGGGAGTGGCTATCCAATCACATTTGTTAGGCTTGAACATGTGACTTGTTTTGGCCAATGGTGTGCAAGCAGAGTGGGGCATGTCACTGCCTGAGAGAAGCTTTAAGAGCTGTCTGGGACCTGCTACATGTCCCTCCTTTGGCTTCTGTAATTGGGGAAGTGTTTGTAGAGATGAAGCCTCAGGTCCACAAGAGACAGTAATGGGCAGTACTTTCTTCCTGCGTTTCCCACACTGACTTTTTAACTTGAAACCTTGGTAGAGTCTGTTCTTATTTTGAATAACTTGTTTGTAGATTATTTTGGAATTTCAACATAGATAATTGCATTATCTGTGAATAACAACAGGATTTTGTCTTCTTTTCCAGTCTTTACATGTTTATTTTTTTTGCCTTATTGTCCCAGTTGGGGCCTTCAGTGCAATTGATGAATTTGACCACATTACAATTTAGAGTTTATGTTAATCAAAAAACACCATAAGGGCCAGGCACAGTGGCTCATGCCTGTAATCCCAGCACTTTGGGAAGGTTAGGCGAGGGGCTCACTTGAGGTGAAGAGTTTGAGACCAGCCTGGCCAACATGGCGAAACCTCATCTCTACTAAAAATACAAAAATTAGCTGGGCATGGTGGCACATGCCTGTAATCCCAGCTACTTGGGAGGCTGAGGCAGGTGAATTGCTTGAACCTGGGAGGTGGAGGTTGCAGTGAGCCAAGATTGTGCCATTGCACTCTAGCCTGGGCAACAGAGCAAGACTCTGTTTCAAAAACCAACCAACCAACCAACCAACCAACCAACCAACCAACCAACCAACAAAAAACACCATAGGAAGCATGAAAAGACAAACTGCAAACTGGGAGAAGATACTGCAATGCTTAGAACTGACAAATGATTTTTATGAAGAAAAATTTGTGTTGTTGTTGCTGTTGTTTTTTTGAGATGGAGTCTTGCTGTGTCACCAGGCTGGAGTGCAGTTGCATGATCTCAGCTCACTGCAAACTCTGCCTCCCTGGTTCAAGTGATTCTCCTGCCTCAGCCTCCCGAGTAGCTGGGATTACAGGCCTGCACCACCATGCCCAGCTAATTTTTGTATTTTTAGTAGAGACGGGATTTCACCATGTTGGCCATGATGGTCTCAATCTCTTGACCCCATGATGTGCCTGTCTCAGCCTCCCAAAGTGCTGGGATTACAGGCTTGAGCCACCACGCCCGGCTGCTATAGGTTTTGTTATTATTCAGATATGGCGAGGCCAACAGATCAGGAGATAACCATCATTGAAAAGATAGTTTGTTACTCACAGATCTGAAGAGGAGGGGACATACCGCAACCCAGGGTGCATGGGGTGTACAGGGAAGCATGGGAGTTGGTCCGGAGGGATAGGGACTAAGGGGAAAGTGTGGGCAAGAGCCTTAATTGTGGTTTCTGTAGGAAGAAACGAGTGAGGCAGGGCAAGCAGGCATAGGATGGACTAGTTTGAAAAATGCTACAGGCACACGGGCTGTCCCTGCCTGTCTGATACCTGGCCCTGGGGTGATTATGGCAGGGGGATGGTAGCCCTGAGTATGAGAACCTGATAGAAGAGGTAGTTGCAAGTGTGAGCTCTGGATTAGTTGATTTGCATTTGAAAGGTGCACTCACAGGTGACTTCATTTCTAGAAACTGGCGAATCCTGGGAGGGGCCATCTCTCTAGGGTCAGCAAGTTCCCAGATGTCAAAGCCTCAGAATACAGGAAAAAAGGGTACTGGTTAATTCAGTGAAGAATGCCTACAAATTCCTAAGAAAAAGAAACAACCAAAGACTTAACTGGTATTTCACAAGAGAAGAAACTCCAAAGGCAATCAGCATAAGAAAAGTCAATATGAAAATGTAACCCTGAACTACACTGGGACACCGTGTCTCACCCACCAGATTGGCAAGCACTCAAAAGCCCGTGTTGGTGAGGATGAGAAGTGTCAACCTTAAACAGTGAGATTCAGAAAATATGATTAAGTGTAGAGATTCTTTGAGCCCAAAGCATGAGGATAGCTGCTTGGGAAACACTGACTCCAAATGAATGGGGTCAGTGTTCCAAAGTGGAGAAGTTAAGGTTTCTCTTACATAGGCAGAGACAGAGAAATTTCAGCAGGATTACAACATTTTTCATACAAGATCAGTGCGTACAGTGATTTGATGGTTACAGATTGCTACATTCCAAGGAAAATGCTTTATTACTCCATGAGGAGGGGTAGAAATTCAAGGGATTCTTATCTCTAAAGTCGTTTGGTCTTCTTAATTATTTATGGGGAAAAAAAGGCAGAAGTTGCAGTTGCATTCCACATGACTCAAGTTGCATAGTCACGTTCCTCTCAAGGCTCCGAATACAGTTCCAACAGCTTTAAGTCTGAATTCTTTAATTTCACAGAAGCAACTGGAAGGAACCCAGACTAAGCTATTGTTGGAAGCGTCCATGAAGCCAGATGCATATTTCCTTCAACTAAGCACATACAGTCATAGGTATGTTCCCAAGAGAAACCTCTAGCATGTGTCATTATTTAAACATTTTTGGTTGAGTATACAGTTCTAGGTAGTCACTTCACTCTAGCACCTTAAAGATGTCATTCCACCATCTTCTGCTCATCCATTGCTGTTGAGAAGTCAGCTGTGGGCCAACCTTGCCTCTCTGGCTGCTTCTAAGCTACACTCCACTGTAATAATCATTCCTGATGTCCTGTAATTTGGTGTCTTGAAATCACGAGCCAAACTATAGCCAGGCTTGTTTCTATCCTTACTATCCTTGCGTTTTCATGGGTGCACAAAAATCATATCACAAACCCTCTGGCCACAACCCCCAACATCTGTGTTTTGCCTTCTGCCCGATAGGGGACACCCTCATTTAACTTTCTACCACCAAGGGGAGAGTCTTGACTATTATGGTACTTTACTAGTATTATTACTGTGGTATTATTACTATTATTAATATGGTAATAATAATAACTATGGTAATAGTAATAATAGTAATAGTAAACTCTCCCCTTGCATTCCCCTGCTCCTTCTGCCTCCTGGCCAACCCTGGTGTTTCCCATGTAGCCTGCGTAGCATGGCATGCCCCTTGCTCCTGAACTGTAAGTAATAAACTTCTTTTAAGGCAGCTGTCTGCATGTCTGCCATGGTAATGTACCTGATTAAAACAAAATCCCAGGCACATTTAAAAACACCTCTTGGTATCATATGGTATCACTATGATGTCCCCGATATGGCTTACTTGTCACTCATCCTATGTCGGATTATCTGGGATGCCCAAATCTGAGGATTGATGTCTTTCATCTGTTCTGAAAACTTCTCAATCATTTCCCCTTCAGATCTAGGCTTTGCCCCATTCTAGTCTCTCCTACTGGAGCTCCTGGGACCATACAGTGTACCTTTTACTGCACCCTCATGCCTTTTGGTAGCTCCTTCTTGTCTCCCATTGTCTCTCTGTGCTGTATTCTAGGCCATAGCTCAGATCTGTCTTTCGGTTCACCAACATAATTTTCGGCCATGCCTGACCATCTGTTAATATCACTTAATATATTTTCATTTCTGGAATTACATTTAGGTCTTTCCAAATCTGCTTGGTCATTTTATAATCTTTTGCTCTTTATGTTTTAAATATTTTCTCTTAATCTTTAATCATGCTTATTTTGTGTTATATTCTGATAATTTTGACAGGTCTTTCTGGGTCTGATTCTACTTTTTGTTGTTTCTGCTGGCAGCAAAAACTTTTTGATAGACTATTTTCATCGAGAGGTTATTCATGCTAACATCTCCAGCTGCCCAGTGGAACTTTTCTTCTTCTTCTTCTTTTATTTTTTGTTTTCTTTCTTTCTTTTCTTTCTTTTTTTTAAAAACTCTTAGCATGGTGGAGCTTTATGGCATATTCTGAGCAATGTTCTGGTTTCTATTGCCTTCACTTGCATTGCCCAATGTGGGACAAGCAATCTCACATACACAACAGCTTCTTGTTTCAGTGCTGCATTGTACTGCAATATTTTTGAAGTTATTTTATTTTATTTTATTTTCCAAGACAGAGTCTTGCTCTGTCACCCAGGCTGGAATGCAGTGGCGCAATCTCACCTCATTGCAACCTCCACCTCCTGGGAAGCTCAAGCGATTCCCTTCCCTCAGCATCCTGAGTAGCTGAAATTATTTAAAGTGAAAATTAGGAATCCAAACTTAGGTTACGAGTCAACCAGGTGTGGGGACGCAAGGTAAACACCCGGTGGAGGTTGAATAGATTATGGTTTATACTCAGCTAGAGTTCATACAAAAGCAGGGAATGGCATCTTTATTTCTGTCTCCTCCTTTCTGCAGTATCTGAAAATGAGTTTTAATATCTACTAGAAGCTACACTTGATTTCAGAATTCTCAAAGTATGAAAAATACATGCCTTAGAACTGAGGACTTACGGGATTCTAAATGTGCAATGCCTTGGAGGGAACCCCAGTGGCCTTTGGTCCCACACGAGCCATCAGATAGCGAATAACATCCCTACTTTGAGTGGTCATGTCCATTCTGAAAGGTCCACCGATTCTCAGTATGGGGTCCTCTGTCCAGTCACACACGGGGGATCGGTCAGGCTGGGCTAAGTCAGTTAGGTGACACATGACTCCATGGCGCAGTGGCTCTCAGCAGGACGGATGGATTTCTCCGCCACGTTATGCATCCTACCTGGGTTGGCTGAGACTGCTCCATGCACTCTTCACTCCAGGACCCAGGCTAGCAGGGCAGCCTCCTTCAGGAATAGTGCTCTCATCCTGGAAGAGGGAAAAGAGAACGTGGTAAACCATGCCCTAGCTTATTTATTTATTTATGTATTTGAGATGGAGTCTCGCTCTTTCACCCAGGTTGGAGTGCAGTGGCACGATTTTGGCTCACTGCTACCTCCTCCTCCCGGATTCAAGCAATTCTTCTGCCTCAGCCTCCCAAGTAGCTGAGACTACAGGAGCGCGCCACCATGCCCGGCTAATTTTTTTTGTATTATTAGTTGAGATGGGGTTTCACCATATTGGCCAGGCTGGTCTAAAACTCCTGACCTTGTGATCTGCCTGCCTCAGCCTCCCAAAGTGCTGGGATTACACGTGTGAGCCACCACACCAGGAAGCGACAGGAGTATTTCCTCCCTCATCTCACTGTGGCCAAAGCGAGTCTCGTGGCCACTCCTGAGTTCAGCAGGGCAAGGACAGAGAGTCGTCCTGCAGGGCAGGGAGGCTAGGGCATGGGGAAGGAGTGATAGAGCCGCCTCCCCTGGCTCAGCATCTTCACCTGGGGCTCAGTGACAGGAGCCTGGGTGTGAACTTTCAAGTCAGGGCTCCCAGAGGCAACAGATACGTCCCACCTCTCTGAGCCTCCCATGCTCTATGTGTGCCAGAAATGGACACTGGATATGGAGGCAACGTGTGGGTTGTCACGCCCTCTGTGACTATACAGGGTGGTTAGTGTTTTCATCTTTGTTAATAGCCCCACAGTGCTCACTGCTAAGGACGTTCAGTGGCACTTGGAAATGTGTTGCACGAGTGTGTGCACATAGGTTAGAGGTGGGGGCCGGCCACATGTGCTCTGCTTCTCGTGTGCCTTCTTGGAGCCCCCACAGCCATGTGTGTACCTCAGCCCTCAGCGGGTTGGTCAAGCTTGGACTCTGCCTGTGGAACCAATGCAGGGGCTGCTGGGCCCTTCTGATTCTCTCTCGGGAGCCTGGGGCTGGGAGGCTAGGATAGCAAAGTGTGGGTGCTGGATTTATTTATGGGTGAGGCTGATAGTGCTTTTAGGCTCAGGCAGAGCAGAGGGAGCCAATGAACAGAGAGAAAGTGAAGCTGGAAGAAGTCAGGCAGAGAGACCCAGTGCCTTAGAAGGAGAGGTGGCCCCTGTGCTTCCTGGTGAGGTTCCAGGGGATGTGCCTGACCTAGCCCCCAGCCGAGGGATGTGCCTGGGCTAGCTTCCAGCCACAGGACGGGCCTGAGCTAGCCTCCACTGGGGTCATGCTGTGTCCGGAATTGGTTCCTTCTGGTGGATTGTTGGTCTTGCTGACTTCAAGAATGAAGCTGTGGACCCTTGTGGTGAGTGTTACAGTTCTTAAAGACGGTGTGTCTGGAGCTTGTTCCTTCAGATGTTCAGACGCGTCCGGAGTTTCTTCCTTCTGGTGGGTATGTGGTCTTGCTGACTTCAGGAGTGAAGCTGCAGACCTTTGCAGTGAGTGTTACAGCTCTTAAAGATGGTGTGTCTGGAGTTGATTCGTTCAGATGTGTCCGGAGTTTCTTCCTTCTGGTGGGTTCATGGTCTGGCTGACTTCAGGAATGAAGCTGCAGACTTTTGCAGTGAGTGTTACAGTTCTTGAAGGTGGCACATTCAGAATTGGTTGTTCCTCCCGGTGGGTGCGTGGTCTTGCTGACTTTAGGAATGAAGCTGCAGACCCTCGCGGTGAGTGTTACAGTTCATAAAGGTAGTGCGGACCCAAAGAGTGAACAGCAGCAAGATTTATTGTGAAGAGCGAAAGAACAAAACTTCCACAGCGTGGAAGGGGACCCGAGTGGGTTGCCACTGCCGGCTGGGGTGGCAAGCTTCTATTCCCTTATTTGGCCCCACCCACATCCTGCTGATTGGTCTGTTTTTACAGAGTGCTGATTGGTGCATTTACAAACCTCTAGCTAGACACAGAGCACTGATTGGTGCGTTTGTGCTGATTGGGGCGTTTACAAAGCTTTAGCTACACACAGAGTGCTGATTGGTGCATTTTTACAGAATGCTGATTGGTGTGTTTATGAACCTTTAGCTAGACACAGAGTGCTGATTGGTGCGTTTTTACAGAGTGTTGATTGGTGTATTTACGAACCTTTATCTAGATACAGTGAGCCAATTGGTGCGTTTTTACAGAGTGCTGATTGGTGCATTTACAAACCTTTAGCTAGACAGAAAAGTTCTCCAAGTCCCCACTTGACCCAGGAAGTCCAGCTGGCTTCACCTCTCAATGCCTAGGCTAGCCCCCAGCCACAGGATGAGCCCCAGTTAGCCTCTAGCCAGGGGTCATGTCTGCGCTAGCCTCCAGCCAGGGGATGTGCCAGAGCTAGCCTCCAGCGGGGGTCACGGTTGGGCTAGCCTGAGCAGCCTCCTCTTCCTGCTAAGTGAACACTGTCACCCACTGACAATGGAGTCTCTGGGAGGCTCTGAACACACGTCCCTCAGGGTGGCTGTGAGACCACAGCATTTCTTTCTCTCTCTCTCTCTTTTTTAACTTTTATTTTAAATTCAGGGGTACATGTGCAGGTCTGTTACATAGGTAAACTTGTGTCATGGGGGTTTATTGTACAGATTATTTCATCACCCAGGTATTAAGACTAGTAACCATTAGTTATTTTTCCTGATTCTCTCCCTCCTCCCCTCCCATCCTCCATCTTTTAAACGGCCCCAGTGTCTGTTCCCCTCTTTGTGTTCATGTGTTCTCATCATTTAGCTCCCACTTTTAAGTGAGAACATGCAGTATTTGGTTTTCTCTTCCTGCATTAGTTTGCTAAGGATAATGGTCTGTTGCTCCATCCATGTCCCTGCAAGGGATGTGTTGTCATTCTTTTTTATGGCTGTGTAGTATTCCATGATATATATGTGCCACAATTTCTTTCTTCATTGATGGACATTTAGGTTGATTCCATATCTTTGCTATTGTGAATAGTGTTGCAATGAATGCACATGTGCATGTGTCTTTATAATAGAATGATTTATATTCCTTTGAGTATATACCTTGTAATGGGATTGCTGGGTCAAATGGTATTTCTCTCTTTGGTCTTTGAGGAATTGCCACACTGTCTTTCATGATGGCTGAGCTAATTTACACTCACACCAACAGTTTATAACTGTTTTTCTCTCCAGAGCCTCACTAGCATCTGCTGTTTTTTTTTTTTTGACTTTTTAGTAATAGTCATTCTGATTGGTGTGAGATGGTATGTCATTGTGGTTTTGACTTGCATTTTTCTAATGATCAGTGATGTTGAGCTTTTATTTATATGATTGTTGGCTGCATGTATGTCTTCTTTTGAAAAGTGTCTGTTCATGTCCTTTGGCCACTTTTTAATAGGGTTGTTCCTAAGCAACCTAAAAAGAAAAAAACTGGCGGCATCACTCTACCTGACTTTGAACTATACTACCAGGCTACAGTGACCAAAACAGCATGGTACAGGTACAAAAACAGACACATAGACCAATGGAACAGAATAGAGAACCCAGAAATAAGACCACACACCTACAATTAAGTAATCTTTGACAAATCTGACAAAAACAAGCAACGGGGAAAGGATTCCCTATTCAATAAATGGTGCTGGGATAACTGGCTAGCCGTATGCAAAGATTAAAACTGGACCCCTTCCTTACACCATATACAAAAATTAACTCAAGAGGGATTAAATACTTAAATGGAAAACCCCAAACTATAAAAACCCTGAAAGACAACCTAGGCAAGCCTTTCAGGACACAGGCATGGGCAAAGATTTCATGATAAAGATGCCAAAAGCAATTGCAACAAAAGCAGAAATTGACAAATGGGATCTGCTTAAACCGAAGAGCTTCTGCACAGCAAAAGAAACTATCAACAGAGTAAACAGACGCCCTAGAGAATGGGAGAAAATTTTTGCAAACTATGTATCCAACCAAGGTCTAATATCCAGAATCTATACAGAAATTAAACGAGACTACAGCCTTACTAAGGTGACAGGAGATTTTCCTTGTGGCACACACTTGGTGACAACAGGGCACTTCCCGGTAACTCAGTCTGACTTTGAGAGCCCTGGAGCATCATGGGATTCTCATCCCCATTGTCCTTGGGCTGGGGTCCTGTTCCGAGGCACACTCCTGCTCACTCTCACAAAAATCATTGTGTGTGCACATGGCAGGCCTCAAACGTGTCTCCCTGTCCTTGTCCCCACCACTTGGTTTCTTGTTTTATTTAGAAATCAAGAGAGAATCTAGGCTTGGGAAATGGCAGAGATTTCTCCAAGCTTAGCGCAATTCTTTTATCTTTTTTTTTTTTTTTTTTAATTTAATACCATTAGGTCATCTCCTTTAAAAAAAATTTCTGGGAAAATCTTTATTTTGTGTATTTCTCAAGCATCTTGACATTCCGTCTCAGAGTAATGGCCCAATCACTTCCTTCCAGCTCCCCTTCAAATTCCCTGTCGGCTTTATCTCTTGCAAATGTCTCCGTGCTGCAAAGCAAACTCCCCCTCCCCGGCCCCTCCACCCCCCCTCTCTGGGGACAAAGAAAAGGCCCCATACTCTCACTGAGGCCTGGGCAGACCAGATACATCATCACAGCCTAAGACGAGGAGGAGGCCCGGGAGCCTTCAAAGGTGCCTGCGCCAGAGTCCGCACAAACCTCTGCCTATTAACTCTTTCAAAGAGCATTTGTGGGCTGTGAAAGCCGTCTGGGTTCATTGATAACAAAAAAAGATATTGTCTTTAGGGCTGCTGAATATATTAATGAGTTGTCACGGCGGACAGTTAGGATTTGCAAAGGGTGACAGTTACTGTGCACCTGCTTGTTGCCTTAAAATTTAAAATCATGTCCAAATGAAGACAGGTTTCAGGCACCTCTGCCAGCACACACTACATTTGAGCCGCAGGGAGGGATGTGACTCTTCCTAAAACCCCAAAGAGTTAAGCTGAAATGGTTAATATCCCTGTCTCTGCTCCCCCTCCTCCTGTATTCTAATGTATGAACCCGCTCATTCAGATGTGAGTGGGCCTTGGGGACAGCTTGCCTTCCCTACGCGATTGTGTATGGGGATTGTCCCTGCTGAAATGTTCCTAAAAACACGATTTTGTAAACGCTTATGCTCCACTAGACATCCCGCGCATCTAAGTACGTGTAGCCCAGCGTCCCGAGTGGGGTTCACTTTGTCTCTTCACACCCAGGGACTCTCAGCCCGAGGTGAGGAAAAGGAAGGGGGGTTATTAAGAATTCTGACAAGGTAGGCTGAATAAATTGTGTTTTCTTTGTGAGCCTTAATCCGGTGTTGTATTGGCTTCTTGGACATGGCTAATTTATTTGGAATTTCATTCTGTTCCTGACAGCGTCCTTGACTAGCTGTTTGATCACCCCGAGCAAAGTTACATACCAGCTTTCAACTGTGGGGAGGGCAGCGGCGTCCTTTTTCTCAAGTACCTTCTCCTGGGTCGGGTTTTATGCCTGCAGCAGGGCGTTTCAAACGGCTGGGGCCATCCCTTGTTAGGGAGAGAAACCGCCCGGGCAGGGGTCTCCCTCAATGAGGAAGCCCTCCACTTCCCCCACTCGTCCCACTGTTCGTGATTTTAATCTTCTTTTGTGGCGCAGGAAGAAAGAAAATTAATTTTCGCCCGTCTGTGTGTAGGGAGCATTTCAGTGGAAACCCGGTTTGAAATGCATGTTCTGTTGATTTCGGCAGCCTGCGCCGGCTGGGTTTTGAGATGCAGCATTCTCAGGGGAAGAGGTGATGGGCTGCAGACCTTCATGGGGTGGGAACTCAGGCTCCCCGTGGGCCCTGGACGGGGTCCTCATGTCCTGTGCTCCGTCTTGGCAGAAGTAAGAGTTGATGATGTTAATGCTCTCCCAACTCACCCATCTCTGCCATGGTTGTCTTTTTTTGGGGGGTGGGGCGGGGGAGCGGTTAAAGCAAGCATATTTTGCTGTTGCAAAAAGAAAGAAAAAAAATAGCGATTTTCAATAGGACCCTGACATGTCTGAGAATGTCTCACTATCAACAAGGCTGTAGGTGGTGGTTTTATGGTTTTGGTGGAATCTGGTCTAAGGAAAACACATGCTTCCTTTAATTTGGCCTCCCGGCTCTGATGCACGCGGCCATCCTTGCTAAGAGCCTTCTGGGTGCCTGGAACTGTGCTAAGTCCTGGGGGATTTGGTGAGAGCTCGAGTTCTAGAAACACATGGAAGAGTTCAGAGGATGTTGGTGCTATGAAAATAACAAACAAAACCAACCAATCCACTGAAGCCCCGGGGCATGTGCCTGGCGGTCCCTGGGCGATGTACCTGGTGGTCCCTGGGGGTTGTGCCTGGCGGTCCCTGGGGCATGTGCCTGGCGGTCCCTGGGGGATGTACCTGGCGGTCCCTGGGGGATGTGCCTGGCGGCCCCTGGGCGATGTGCCTGGCGGTCCCTGGGGGATGTGCCTGGCGGTCCCTGGGGG
>NC_045446.1:5239221-5287376 GCF_002776525.5 Piliocolobus tephrosceles | reverse complement strand
GATGTGCCTGGCGGTCCCTGGGGGATGTGCCTGGCGGTCCCTGGGGGAGGGCGTTCAAGGTTCTTCCTGGGGCCTGCATTTGAGTCAGCCAAGTCCAGCTCATTTCTATGACATTTGGGCAGGGATTTCCCCTGCGAAGCCCTCTTATCCCCATCCTTGCTTGCAGAAGATGGGGAGGGATTATTATCCCCTCACCTTTTTTTTTTTTGAGGTAGGGTCTTGTCCTGTTGCCCAGGCTGGAGTACAGTGGCTCGATCTTGGCTCACTGCAACCTCCGCCTCTCAGGTTCAAGCGATCCTCCCGCCTCAGCCTCCTAGCTAGCTGGGACTGCAGGTGTGCACCACCACATCTGGCTAATTTTTTTTTTTTTTTTGTAGAAATGGGGTTTTGTCATGTTGCCCAGGTGGGCCTCAATCTCCTGAACCTTCTCACATCGGCCTCCCATAGTGCTGAGATTATTTTCCCCTTTTACTGAGGGGAGGAAACTGAGGCCCAGTGATGCTTCAGTGGAGACCAGCTTGCCTGGGGCTCACAGAAAGCGCTCATGAGGTTCTTGGGGGCTCTGTCCAAGGCTGTCACCTGTACTGAGGGCTGGTCCTGGGCGGGGACCAGGCTTTGGGGGCAAGAACTTGCACCTCCTCGTTGCTTCCACCCCAGGCCTTCCCCGTGGGGCTCACCTGTGGAGAGGTTTCCTCTGCCAAGCATTTCGTCAGGGAACAGTGAGTGACGGTGCGTCACTCACTGCTGTATCAACATTGAATATTTGGGTGCAGGAAGATGGCTTGGCTGTTGGAGGTCCCGATGGCAACTTGCATTCCTGGATCCATCCTCAGAGGCCTGGGGCTGGGAGCATCCCAGATCCATCCTCAGAGGCCTGGGGCTGGGAGCATCCCCTGATCCATCTTCAGAGACCCGGGGCTGGGAGCATCCCCTGATCCATCCTCAGAGGCCCGGGGCTGGGAGCCGCCACCGCCCAGCTCCATGCATTCCCATTGGCGGGGTCTGGGTCCACACTGATGGGGAGTTCCTCTTGCTTATCCTGGATTATATTCACAGGCAGCTAACTCAGGGGGTGGTGTGATGGGGAGACACAGGAAGGAGGAGCAGAGAGGGCAAGATGAAGGGGGGCAGGCTGGGAAGCCGGTGACTCCAGGCACAGCCACACGTCCCTGGGATTTTCAGGGGGAGCTCTGAGAGCTCAGAGTGGCCTCTAGTTTGTCCTGCCCTGAAGCGGGGAACCTGGGCTACATCCTGCCCAGGTCAGCCTTAGGTTAAGCGCTGCCTGTGGGGAGGGAGCTTCCTGGGCCTTCGGGTCTCTGTGCATTGAGGTGGCTCCCGTGGCCCACGACGCCCTGGAGAAGGGTCCTGCTGGAAGCGAAAGAGCAGGGCAGCAGGCGGTGAGCCACAGGAGCTGGCGGAGGCTCCGAGCACAGGTCGCAGCCCCAACCGCAGCACTGCTGATGGTGAGACTGCTGACGGTGAGGGGACGTGGGGAGTCTCCCCTGAGAGTGGGCGGTCTCACAGTCCCCACACTGCAATGCTGTCAGTGCGCTGTGTCTGTGGCTTGCTCATGGTCACTCGCTTTTTCCCTGTGGCCCCGGCCACTTTATCCAGCAAGCAACCGCCTCTCGGGAGAAGCCGAGCCTGGACACCACCGGGAGGAGGCCACTCCCTTCCTCTCTCGAAGGGCACGCTGTCCTCGTCCTTGCTGATTCCCAGAGGCCCAGGGATGTCTGAGGGGGAGGGGCCAGGCCTCCTTGACCCCTGCGTGTGGACACCATGTGACTGGGGTGTGGCCAACTCTGTGTGTCGATTGGGTGCTTGGCAAACACAGAGTTTTGTCCAAGGCCACCTTGGTCCCCACCTGTCCAGGTTGGGAGGTGCCCTGCCTGGTGTGAGCGCCTCTGGCCTGAGCAGACGCCCCCGGCTCCCCCAGGACATGTCACCTGGAGAGGTGACCCTCTCAGGTAAGGGACATGCCCGCTGGCAGCAGCCTCTGCCTCCTCCCTGGTGCACAGCTGCTCCTGTCTGGGGGGACCCGCACCCCATGTGCCGATGGGCTTCCCCAGGAAGTCAGCAGGACTTTCCCTGGCCTTCTGGAAGGCCCCATCGCAAAGGCACTGTTGATGACTCACTGTGACGGGGTCCGGAGAGCTAACTTCCCACCTGTGTTTGAAGTGATCTTCAAACCTCTGTGCATGGAAAACAAGCCCAGAGCTAAATGTTCCCTAAGTGAGTGGCCTCTGACAGCAGCGCTGGGCAGCCCAGTGGGTGCAGGGAACACTATGGATCGAGGAAGGGCCAGGCACGCTTCCCAGACGGCCTCTGCCAGTCCAGGCAGGGGCTCCAGGGTGGCAGCAGGAAGGCAGCTTAGGCAGTGCCCGGCTGAAGGTGAGGTAGCATCGCGCTCCACACTCCGTTTGAACGTGTGGTCCTGTTTGAATCTTCTGGAAAGGCTTGGCAGGAGGATGCTCATTGTGTAGATCGGGAAGAAACTGAAGAGCTGGCTTCCGGGGACCAGCAATGGGCCCCAGAGCTCTGTGGCCAGGAAGGCCCCCGTTGCTGTTCTCTGTAGCTCAGGCTGGACATTTCCTGGTGAGAACTGGCTGAACTCCCAGGACCCAGCCACCAGAGACCTCTATTCCTTACACTCAGCCCCACAGCTCCAACAGGGGCCCCTTTGCTTCATGGGATGTAGGCTTAGAGTTAGAGGGGGCAGTGCTGGTGGTCTGTCTCTCACCCACAGAAACTCGGCTGTGAGAGGCCAGAGCTGGACTTAGGGGGCAGAGCCTGTAGAGGTCAATGTGTCCTTATTGTGTGTGCACACGTGTATACATGTGTATGCGTGTGTGTGTGTGCGTGTGACAGAGAAGGCTGGGCAGACACTGTTATTTCAGAAAAGATGTGGAGGCCTTTCTGAAGGCATCCACTGAGAGGAAGGGGCCAGGATCTCTGCGCCCAGGTGCTGGGCTTGGCCTCTGAGAAACACTCTCTCCCCCGGTGCTTCAAAGCAGGAGGTATTTGCTTCACTTTTTAACGCAGGATCTGCAGCTCTGGGAGGTTGCACAACTTGCCGGAGGTCGCTCAGCTAGTAGAAGGCGGGACTGGCATCAGGCCCAGGGTGACCGTGAGGATATCAGGGACCCTGCAGGCCTGTGCGCTCCAGCTTAGGGCTACAGGTCCCATCTAAGGCTTCTTGGTGGGGGGTGGTGGGGGTGAACCGGAGGGAGGTGCTGCTGGAGGTCCACGGGTCCCCTTCCTGGGGGATGAAGCCAGTTTCCCTGCTGACCCCCTTGCTATCAGGGGCCCCGATCGCGGGCCCTGTGCTGCTGAGCTGTGTTTGGGGCCGCCTGTGGGCTGCGGCCGCCGTCCTCATCTTCTCCCCCTCTCCTTGGTTTTTCATCCACAGGCTCCGTCCTCCTTCCCCGCGGTGGCCCCAGCCTCCCCGCCAAGCTTCCCGACCCCCGCCCCATCCCCGGCCTGCTGCTGCGGAGACTGTGGGCCGGCGCTGGACGGCGCGGCCTCCAGAAGTGATAGCTAATTGGGGAGAGAAAGGGCCCAATTGTCTGGCGGGGCCGGAAGAGCCGCGTGGGCTGCTGAAAGCGCCGGGAGGAGGTGGCCGCTTCGCCCAGCAGCTGCCGCCGGGGATGTTTGCAGATTACGTCAGCGCTGGCGAGCAGGGGGCGCAGGGACAGCGAGGGGGGCCGGCTCCCGGCGGCCTCCCGCCCCCCAGGCCCCTGGACAATGCTGTCATTGTCAGCACAGAGAGTGGTTAATTCTGGATGAATGGTACACGGGCCTCTTGACCAAGGAGGCCGCTCGCCGTCCCCAGTCTGTCCGCTCACATGCCAGGGAGGCCCCAGGCTGGAGTCTGGCGGGCAGGTCTGGCCTGCTTGGTGGCACCGGAGAGAACAGGGCAGTCCCTTGGGGGCGCCGGCTGCAGAGGCCTCGGGCTGGACGGAGCTTCCTGACCCGGGTCTGCACGGCGGCCACTTGGCAGTGCTGGGCTTGGGTGGCAGGGCCCCACTGCATCTCGGTTGGAGGGCAGAGGCTGCTGCTGCCCTGGGGTGCCGACCTCAGGCATGACCTCCTGGCCAGGTGGCAGCTCGGGCCCTGACCCGCTCCTGGCCCTGCTGGTGGTGATCCTGCTAGCACGCCTCATCCTGTGGTCCTGCCTCGGGACCTACATCGACTACAGACTGGCCCAGCGGCGGCCCCAGAAACCCAAGCAGGACTAGGCCTCTGCAGGCTGCGGCCTCCGTGCGCCCTGTCTCGAGACTCAGCTGGCCCTTCTGGTGGTGGTGGGAGGTGAGGCGAGCAGGACAGGCACATGACCCCCGTGTCCCACCCCCGGGGCAGGAGCTCAGAGAGGCCTGAGATGGATCGTGCCTGCCCAGACTGACCAGGGCTGTCCCGCAGGGGCAGTCGGCCATGTGGGGAGACAGAGGGGCCGGCCTTGCAGGTCCATCACCAGGTTCTGGGGTCCCCGGTTGCAAGGAGTGGTCCTGGGGGTAGGTCTTGTTTTAAGACCTTCTCTGCCTCCAATTCCTTATAAATATGCCTGCAGGGAGAGCTGGGTAAGCCAGAGGACTCAGGTGGAGGGAGCACAAAGACAAAGGTGCAGATGGCTGTCTTGATTTCCCCAGAGCAGACCCCTGGGAAAGGTCTCAAGACGCACTTGTGAGACTGAGTTGACCAGCCAGATGCACTTGACTCTGGTTGAGCCTCTGCACACTCTCTAACGGTCTGAACCTCAGTGAGGGCACAATGATCCGTGCCTGCCCCCCTCAGCAGGACATCATATAGGGGACGATTTAGGGGACAAGCCAAGGGACCTACCAATGCCCTTTGTTCATCTGTTCCTGCAAGTGTGGGGCTGGGACGTGGCCAGGAAGGCTGACAGGGCAGGGAAGTTGAGTTGAGGCCAAGCATCCAGTGCTCCTGCCCCGCCTCCCTAGCACATTCGCCGGGATGCCAGTGACCTAACCCACGGCTTGGGGAAGCTCAGTGGTTCTCATCCTGGCTCCATATTCGAGACTCTGGGGGAAATTCGGCAAACACCCATGTCCAAGCTCCACACTGTGTTTCCTGGGATGGTTCCAGCGGATTCTGGATTGCAGCGAGGGCTGCTGACTAGATGTGGAACTGTGAGATGGAAGCGACGACGGGCGGCAGCTCCAGGGAGGAGCATCGAACCAGATATCGTCCCAGGGAGACTGGGCCTGGTGATGTGGCAGCAACTTGCTCCCTGAGAGGTGATGGGTGTGCTAGGGACGCTCGCTCAGGGAACGTGGGCCAAGTCCTCTGAACATGAAGCTTGCACAGGGGGTGATTCCTGTGAATTCTGAAAGGACTTGGGGACATCCAGCAAGAGCAGGAGCTTAGATGGTGGTTCCAAGGCTGGTGTTGCTGACTGGGGGCGAGTGGCCCCCCAGGGTGGGCATGGAGCGGGGCACTGGCTGGGAGCCTCTGCCTTGCTGTATCCTGGCTGAATGGCCCCAAGTGAGGGCAGAAACACCATTACCACTGTTTCTGCAGCACCTGATACATTCACCTATGCCAAGGAAATCTTTTTTTTTTTTTTTTTTTGGTTTCTGCAGGACTTGCTGTGATCAGATAGTTCATTCAAGAGAGCTGCAGGCATGGGGTGCTGGTGAGCAGGAGCAGAAACCATCTGGGAGGGGGACCGACTAGAGTTTGAGGTGTCCAGGGGTGATGTGAAGATGACCTATTGCAGAGGGTCCCTTCTTATTCACACTCTGAAGTGTGCACAGGGGCAGGGGCTACCATGCTCCGTTTCAGTTTGGCCTCTGTTGTATCAACCAGAGGCCAGCAGAACTCTATGGCCACTCCCCCCTGCCACGGACAATTTGCCACCCCCACCAGCCGCCAGGACTCTGTCTGAATATTCTCGCCTGATCGTAGGATTGTGGCGAGGGATGTTCTTATTGATCTCTAAGGAAAATATTGTTCACTTTTTAAAAACATGATCTTGTACAATTTTATTGATCTCTTTAAGGAAGAAAAATCACATCATTGTCATGAGCAGGTACAGACGGAGCTAGGATGGCCAGCTGTTCCGGGTTGCCCAGGGCTGTCTTGGTTTTAAAATGGAAAGTTCCACGTCCTGGGAAACCCCTCAGTCCTGGGCAAACCAGGTCACGCTGGATGGAAAGAGTTAGACGTTCATCCGATGTGCTGATGTCTTGCCAGTTGTAGAGTTTTGTGTAAACCTGTGTGTGGCCTGCGTGTTCATATGGGTGTGTAGGATGGCACCTGCACACATACCTGAGGTCACCTCTTGGTCCAGTGAGCCAGAATCCTGTGACTTCTCCTCCTCCTCCTGCTTCTCCTGCTTCCCCTCCTCCTCCTCTTCCTTCTTTCCTCCTCCTCCTCCTCCTCCTTTTCCTCCTCCTCCTCCTCCTTCTTCCTTTCTTTCCTTTCTTTTTTTTTGTTTTGTTTTCTTGAAATGGAATCTCACTCTGTCACCCAGGCTGGAGTGCAGTGGCGTAATCTTGGCTCACTGCAACCTCTGCCTCTGGGGCTCAAGCGATTCTCCTGCCTCAGCCTCCCGAATAGCTGGGATTACAGGCGTGTGCCACCACGCCCTGCTGATTTTTATATTTTTTAGTAGAGATGGGGTTTCACTATATTGCCCAGGCTGGTCTCGAACTCCTGACCTCAAGTGATCCGCCTGCCTTGGCCTCCCAAAATGCTGGGGTTACAGGCATGAGCTACCGTGCCCAGCCTCAGAATCCTGGGACTTCTGCTGGAGCCAGGGGTCAGAACAGACTCCTCTGCTGGGGCTGCCTGGCAGAGAGGACAGAAGCTCCAGGCAGCCCCATGAGAACACACTGACCTGGAAAGATGGTGGAAGGGAAGATTCTGCCAACCTCCTCTGACTCCCTATCTCAGTTATACTGGTTCATAATTTATTTTCTTTTTCTTAAGCCAGTTTCATTGGTTTCTGTTCCTGGAAAATAGACACAATTCTGATGAATTCATGTATTCTGCATCCACGTGTCAGCATCTCCAGCCTCGTGATGCAGTGCCTGGCTCAGAGCAGGCACTCAGGCCATGGCGGCTGAATGAATGACAGGGTGTGTCCGCCCTGGCTGTATCTCAGGCAGCAGATGCATTCAGCTGCAGGTAACAGACACATAGACAAACAGTGGCTTAAAAAAGAGAGGCTTTAAAAATATTTTGTTTTTCTTTCTTCACGTAGCAAGAAGTCTGGCATTTGGCATTCCCAAGCTGTGGCGTGACAGCTTCGTGAAGTTATCAGGGTCTCAGATCCTGCCATATTTCTGCTCTGCCACCCTCAGCACGTAGCTTTGACCTTCATGGCTACAAGAAAACTGCTGCTACTCCAGGCATCTTACACGAGTTCCAGGCAGGAAGAGAAAGGAAAGGGTGACAGAGACAGAAAGCAATGTCCCCAGATACTCTTAGTTTTCCATCTCATAAGCCAGAAGGATGTCACGTGGCATCCCTGGATGCACAGGAGGCTGAGAGATGGTGGTGGTTGTTAGCTGCTCTCATTGCTGTCCTGAATGCCAAGTTTGTTATAAAGAAACATAAGCAAAATGGCGATCAGGCGGGCAACTGGTGGTCCCTGCCACGTGCTCCTTGGCCATTCTTTGTAATGGTGGTCTTTGTCTTGGACCCTATTTTGGATATTTGGGCATCTTTTGTGGTACCCTTATGTGCTGGTTTTGCTGCTGTCTGCCCTTCAGGAAGAGCAGCTGAGTCAAGCTGTCTTTGGCTGCTCCAATCTGGAGTCAGAGATTGGAGATTTCCATGGCTCCCCATGGCTCCTTGGGGCCTCCTAAGAAAATGTTTTAATAAGGAAGTCCAAGGCTGAGACAGACACGCTCCTTCTTAGAGACACATGGGAACACGCCTCTGCTCACAGCTGGTAGCCACAGATGCAAACTGTAGCCCATGGAACGGAGAGAGTGAAGAGCTGATGGATAAATGAATAATGATGATGGACAGCAGATGCATAAAAGGCATAAAAGGATAGTGTTAGGGCTGGAACATGTGCTCCCAATTCATATGTTGAACCTTTAATGCCTAATACTTCAGAAACAGACTGTATTTGAAGATATGGTCTTCGCAGAGGTAATTAAGTTAAAATAAGGTCATTAGGGTGAGCCCTAATCCCAAGGATGGGTGTCCTAATCAGAGGAGGAGATTAGGACCCAGACACACACAGAGAAAGAGAGCCAGGTGAGGACACAGGGAGAAGACAGCCATGTATAAGCCAAGGCGAGAGGACGCAGGAAGAACCAACTGACTCCAGCCTCCAAAACTGTGAGAACATAAATGTCTGCCGTTTGAGCCATCCTGTCTGAAAGCAGTCAGCAAGCATTCATTGAGTAGCAGTCAGCAAGCATTCATTGAGTGCTTGCAGTATTCAAGGCACCACAGATACAATGTTTAATAAGGCAAAGCAGCTGCCCTCAGGTAGCTTGCAGTCAGAGAGGTAAGGGTAGTGGGCAGAGAGATCTGGAAACAGATATTAGACCAGCACTAAGCATGTGTGATTATTGAACAGTAAAAATGTGGCCATCACAAACTGCGATATGATGTCAGTAAAATACATGCTGACTGTTGAAGACTCAGCACAGAAAAATAATGTAAAATCTCATTAGTAATGGTTTTATATTGATTATGCATTGAAATGATACTATTTTGGACACATTGGGTTAAATATTACATTTGATTTCACCTGTTTCTTTTATTTTCATTTTTTATTGGCCATGATATTTTATTTAACTTTTAACTTTTATTTTTGGTTCAGTGGTACATATGCAGGTTTGTTACATAGGTAAGCTCATGGGGGTTTGGTGTACAGATTCTTTGTCACCTGGGTACTAAACTTAGTACCCAAGAGTTATTTTATCTGATCGTCTCCCTCCTCCCACCTTCCACCTTCAAATAGGCCTCAGTGTTTGCTGTTCCCCTTTATGTGACCACATGTTCTCACAAGTAAGAACATGTGGTATTTGGTTTTCTGTTTCTGCATTAGTTCACCTTGGACAATGGCCTCCAGCTCCACCCATGTTCCTGCAAAGGACATGATCTCATTCTTTTTTATGGCTGAATAGTATTCCATGGTATATATGTATCACTTTTTCCTTATCCAGTCTACCATTGATGGGCATTTAGGTTGATTCACCCGTTCCTTTTAATAGGTCTTAATATGGCTACTAGGAAATTTAAAATCACATAGATAGCTTATATTATTTTTTTGTTATGGACAGTGCTGTGCTGGACCTTCATAATGTAGTAAAAGGGTAGTGGGTGAATGCATGGTGAATTACAGGAACACAGGAGGGAGCTTCTTGGGGGAGGTTCTTAGTCCATTTATGCCTGAGGTTGCCTTTTTTTGAATTTTGCAATCAGACCTTGGTGATTACCTTGAGCAGTAGGATATATAAATAACTCCCACACGCTTAGCATTCCAGTAATGGAACACTAGGCATAAATGGGTTGAGTGATAATGTTCGGACTGCAAACCAGAACCTATGAGATGCAGCCAAAGCAGTTCTTAAAGGGAAAGTTATAGCCTTAAATATTCATATTAACAAATAGGAAGAATGAAAACATATGGATTAGGCATATGGCTCAATATATTGAACATAATAGAATAAAACTAAGAAAAACAGAAGGAAGAAATAAAGGTAGAGGAAATGTATGCATTAAGAAGTGATAGAATTAACAAATGTACCCAAGTGCCAGATTTTTTGATGGTCATAAAAAAGGATGCTGTTAGTCAATCCTATCAAGAAAAAAGAAGGAAACGTAAATGAAATAAAAGTCTGTGGGGAAAACAACCACGGAGACATAAAATGGCAAATAACCACAGGAAACTGGCACTGGGATACGTAAATGATTTTGAGACTTTGAAAACATAGAAAACACAATTTATTTAAAAAAAGACTCCAGGCTGGGCGTGGTGGCTCACGCCTATAATCCCAGCACTTTGGGAAGCCGAGGCGGGTGGATCACGAGGTCAGAAGATCAAGACCATCCTGGCAAACATGGTAAAACCTCGTCTCTACTAAAAACACACAAAAAAGTTAGCTGGGCGTGGTGGCGGGCACCTGTAGTCCAGATACTCGGAAGGCTAAGGCAGGAGAATGGTACGAACCCAGGAGGTAGAGCTTGCAGTGAACTGAGATCACGCCACTGCACTCCAGCCTGGGCAACAGAGCGAGACTCTGTCTCAAAATAAAGTCTAAACAAATTGATTACCACAGAAGAAATAGAAAGTTGTCAAAGTCAACCTTCCTTAAAACAACAACAACAACAACAACAAAGGCATCAGGCCCAGAATGTTTTATAGGAGGATCCAACCACACCAAAAAGGAACAGGTAACACTATTTAAACTGTTCTAAAACATAAAAGAAGAAACTTTTTAACTTCTTTTTCTGTAACAAGCCTATCATTGATGCCAAGATCCATCATAGATGGCATGGAAAGGGAAAACACATACCAGTGATACCAGTGTTGCTCGGGAACATTGATGTAAAAATATTAAGTCCCTGAATTAAGCAGCACATTAGTGGAATAAATCATTGCAACAACTGAGTGGAATGGATTCCAGAAATGCAAGGATGGTTGGATATTAGAAAAACAATTAGAAAAGAGGAAGAAATCAGAGGTGCAAGCACTGGGAAGGAAAATCATTATTTACAGAGAGATGGATGATTTTCTTGGAAAATGGAAGAGAATCAACTGAAAGCAATTACAAATGCTAATACCAGAATTCAGCCAAGTGAGTGGGTCTAGATCAATACAGAGAAACCATACACACAGCAATTCATTAGGAGATGAGAAGCATGAAAGACCCCATTTATAAGAGCAACATAAGGAGCAGAAACATGGTTGGCCACTGTGGATGATCAAGTTGGGGTTCACCATGATTTCCTTTAGTCTGTTCTAATGTGCAATCGCCATGGGTGCTCTAGACGAGATTTATTATGGACACGAGACCCTGACAGCGTCAAGGCTGGTGGAGAAGCCCACACTAAGCTGGTGTCCAGCCTGCAGGGCCCAGGTGACCTGCAGGGGAAGCTGGTGGCTTTGTCATGTTGCTGAGAGTAGGAGGCCTGGATAAGCTAGAGGAACAGCCTTGCTGGAGGGGCTGCAGCTGGGGACCACTGTGGGCTGGGGATTCCACTTGGACTTTCAGAGCACAGAAGCTGACTCTCCTTCCCCATGGCTGCCAAGTCCTGTGCTCCTGTACCTGTCACTACAGTGCAGTCAAGAAGACACAGAAAAAAGCCATCGCATTTTTTTGCAGGTGGCGATGGTGGGTGCCTCCATGTAGGGTGAGGAATTAGGGTGGAGGTATTCCCTGGGCCATGGGACTTTCAACACTAAAATGGGGAGGGTCTTGGCCACATTGGGATGGCTGGTCATCCTGTTTATAGGACTTTCTGTGTAGTAAAGAATTAATCTGACCCAAATAGAAGTCTAGTCTTTGTCCTTGGTTCCTAGGAGGGGATCTCCAGGCCCTTGGGATGTCCTGCTTGAGATGAGCATCTTTGTTTGCCTGTTGTGAGGGGGAGTTTGGGTCATGTGGTCTCCATTTGACCTCTGGAGGGGCAGAAGAGTAAGGGTCAGTCACTTGGGCATCAGTCCATCATGACCATGTGTTCGTGGTCAAGCCCTAGTAAAAACTCTGGACACCAAGGCTCCGGGGACATCTCTGCTTGGCAATACTCCATGCATCTTGTCACGCACCATTGCTGGGATGAATGCATGTGGTCCATAACTCCACTGGGAGAAGGAGATTGGAACTTCCTTGCACTCTGCCCCATGCATGTCTTCCCTTGGCTGATTTTAATCCTTTCACTGTAATAAACCATAACTAACCATTACAACTTTCAGTGAGTTATTGAAATGGAGGATGATGAACTTAAGGATCCCTGAACTTGCAATTGCTGTCAGAAGTGAGGGTGGTTCTGGGGACTGTTTCCTAATTTCTGCATCTTCATTCCCTGTTTCTTCTCTTTCTCCTCCTCTTTCTTGAAAACTGCAGAAGGATATACCATGAGCAAGGATTCTGTCTCCCCCAAGCCATCTTGTCTCCCTCCATCAATGCAGCCCGAGCTACCTGTTTCTTGTGTCTCATCCAGAGCTATCCCATGTGCTTCCAGGCAAATGTAAACGTCTTCTCCCACCCACCCCATTTTCTCCCATAATTAATAGCACGTGTATATACCCCATCCTATTGCCCCATATGAAGTTTTTGTGGATTTTCTAGTTTTCCTGTAATGAGCACACATTTTTTAAAAATGAAGAAACAAGTGGGTTACACAGATTGGAAAGTACAGTGAGCAAGGCTGTAGGAAATGAGTAGTTAAGGGTAGTAGTAGTAAGCTTAGGGAGCTGCTGTTCCCTTACTTTTTGAGACAGGGTCTTGCTCTGTTGCCCAGGCTGGGTGCAGTGGTGCAATCAAGGCTTACTGCAACCTCCACTTCCCAGGCTCAAATGATCCTCCTGTCTCAGGTGGCCAATATATATATATTTTTTTTTTGCAGAGATAGGGTCTCACAATGTTGCCCAGGATGGTCTTGAACTTCTGGGCTAAACAATCCACCTGCCTTGGTCTCCCAAACTGCTGGGATTACAGGAATGAGCTATCACACCCAGGGGTGAGGTGGACTGAGGCAGGGCAAAGGTGAACTGTGGATCCTCGGTCCTGGGCACGGATCTCATCACCAGGAATTCCTCCTCCCCATTCCCCCACCAAAGGGGTCACAGCCCTGGGAAAGGGCTAGCTCTTCTGGGCCCCCAGAGTGCTCCCAGCCGTTCTTCTGTGGAGGCAGGTATGTGAGGAAGGATGCAGCCAGGCAGGTGCAACACACCTGGGCAGCCCGTGGCTGTGGCCATGGCAGTGGCCGGTCTGCATGTGGAGGAAAAGATGGCGAGGTGAGGCCCTGAGAAACAACTCCCTGGTCTCATCCACATCTCCCCTCCTAGGCGGGATGAGATGGATGCACCCTCTGCTGCAGCTGCCTCTTCTACAGGTGCCCGGCTTCTCCAGACTTGCTATTTTGGAGGGGCAGGTCGGTGGGAGCGACTGACTGCCTTGCATTTCAGCCACTCGTGGGCCCCAGGGTGTGGGCAGGGGCAGCTGCAGCCCTCTCGAGCCTCTCACTCCCTGCTTGGCCTCTGTAAGTCCGCCCGGGAGCAGCTCACAGAGCCCCCGTGGTGGAGATGAGTCACTTGTTCTAAAAATAAAAGAAGTGAAGTCATGATATAGTGTATTTCCTTTTTAAGCCCGATGTGCCTGCAGAGGGATCCCCAGCAGTGTACTGGTGGCAGGGAGGGCCAGGAACCCTGACAAGGGCTGGAGCCTCAGAGTGCACCTGCTCCCACTTACAAGCCCCGGCCTTGGGGATTGGGTGGGGTGTCCCCTGCCTCCAACGGCTCCCAGATGAGTGAGTAAAGGATGGCACGGAGGCCAGGAGTGGGGGCTCACACCTGCAATCCCAGCACTGTGGGAGGATTATTTGAGCCCAGGGATTTGGGGCCAGCCTGGGCAACATGGTGAAACCCCATCTCTACTAAGAATACAAAAGAATTAGCCGGCATGGTGGCACGTGCCTGTGGTCTCAGCTACTGGGGAAGCTGAGGTGGGAGGATTGCTTGAGCCTGGGAGGTCAAGGCTGTAGTGAGCTGAGATTGCACCACTGCACTCCACCTTGGGTGACAGAGTGAGAGAGAGCCTGTCTCAATAAACAAACAAACAAACAAACAAACACTGATGGCATGTAAATAGCTCCCACATTGGGAAGACAGTCTTAGGCTGTAAGAGAGGGCAGAGTGCCCTGGAACACACACAAGGGAAGGGGTGCTGCTCACTCTTGGGGTCTGCGGGAGGCTTTCTGGAGCAGGTGTCCCTAGAGGTAGGACTGGGGGGACTCTGCTAGGCCAGTAGGAAGGGAACAGCATTCCAGGCAGAAGGAACGATGTGAGCAAGGGCCTGGAAGCTGCAGAGCTCCTGGCAAGCTCAGGACATGATCCTCTGCAGGTCTCCCCAGATCACCTAGGGAGCTGGTGACACATGTAGATTCCCAGGCCTGAAGACCAGCTGGATTCCAAGAGCAGGGCCCAGGAATATGATTAGCAATTCCCCTGCATGATTCCCATACTCTGCAAAACTTGAGACCCTCTGGTTCAGACGCTAGTGCATAGAGGAGGAGATGAAGACGTATGATGGCAAGGCAGGTCGGGTCCAAATTGTGAGGGTTTTGAGGGTTGCCTAGGAGTTTGGATTTTGGTGTACAGGCAGGAGGGGGCTATCAAGGGCATTTAAGGAAGGGAGTGCTGCTCCTGGACCTGCATCTGAGAATGGCTCCTGGGAGTGACGTAGGTGACTGATTGATGGGGTGGGAGGAGGCTGGGCAGACACTTGGGCAGAGGCTTGGGGGGCTGGGACTGTAACAGTTCTGTGAGAGGAAGCAGAGGTCTGAGACAGTTGCAGGGGTAAAATGTAGGCCCCCCACCGCTGGTTCAGGAGAGAGCCCAGGGATAGTCACCAGGGATCCAGCAATGTGTGTGTGTGGAGTGTGAGCAAAAGGTGGGGAATTACATGCTTGTTACCAGAAGTGGGGTTGGGGTGAGGAGGGAGAGAGCAGTTTTGGGTCCTGGAGAAGCAGGGCAGAGGGGTTCTGGAGATGCCAAGCACTCAGGGCACAGAATGGGGCCCAGATGCTTGATGGGGGTGTGGGGAAGTCCTTGGAGAAAACAGAGCCCAACAGTGGGCTTCAGGCACCCACTGAGGGTCTTGGGTGTGGTACTGGAGGGGCCAGGAGGCAGGGAGAGGGTAGCGAGGGAGAAGGGATTGTGCACAGACTCACCTGACAGGGAGGTTGTTCCAGCAATATGTTCGGAGACAGCGATGGCCTGGGCTGGAATCCCATGCCCTCCACCTCTACCTGGGTGGCCTGGGCACGTGTGCTAAGCCTGGGGCCCAGCTTCCATCTGTAAGAAAAGGACAGAACGACCATGTTCCTCAAAGCCCTCAGCACACAGCCTAAGCACACAGAGCCCTCCAGCGCTGGCAGGTTGCGTTTTATTTTTTCTTTTTTTTTTCAAGATGGAGTCTCGCTCTGTCACCCAGGCTGGGGTGCAGTGGTGTGATCTCTGTTCACTGCAACCTCTGCCTCCTGGGTTCAAGCAATTCTCCTGCCTCAGCCTCCCGAGTAGCTGGGATTACAGGCACGCGTCACCACGCCCGGCTGATTTTTGTGTTTTTAGTGGATACAGGGTTTCACCATCTTGGCCAGGCTGGTCTTGAACTCCTGACCTCAGGTGATCTACCCACCTCGGCCTCCCAAAGTGCTGGGATTATACGTGTGAACCACTGTGCCTGGCCTGCATTAAAGTTTTTAAAACAAAGTCCCAAAACTTCCCCAGGATGCGTAGGACAGCATGTCCCATGGGACTTTCCTGTCTCTAGAACCAGATAAAGCCACAAAGCTGAGACCCAGAGGTGATGAGAGCCCCTGCGTTCTCAAGAAGCACAGGCACCCTCACCGGTCCTGCCAGGTCTGCGTCTGCCAACCCATCAGCCACCTCCAGCCTAAAAGAGACTAGAAAAAGGGGGAGGCTCCCTGAGGGGCTTCAGTGAGGCATCCAAGGTGCCTGTCCCTTTCCTAGTCAAGCCACGTTGGGGGCTCTCAATAAACCTACACTAGCCCCTCCTCATCCACAGGTCCACTTTCTGCAGTTTCAGTTACCTGGAGTCAACTGCAGTCTGAAAATATTAAATGGAAAATTTCATAAGTAAATAATTCCTCAGTTTTAAGTGGCATGCCATTCTGAGTCGTGGGATGAAATCCCGTTCCGTCTTGCTCAGTCCCCCTTGAAGCGTGAGTGATCCCATTGTCCAGCGCCTCCACACCTTGATGAGTTACTTGGGAGCCCTCTCAGTTGTGGGATCCACTGTCTCCATATTGCAGGGCTTGTGTTTAAGATACCCTCCTCTTCTTTTACTTAATAATGGCCCCAAAGCACAAGAGTAGTGATTGCAGAGGTTGGGCGTGGTGGCTCACGCCCGTAATCCCAGCACTTTGGGAGGCTGTGGGTAGGCAGATCACTTGAGGCCAGGAGTTCGAGACCAGGCTGGCTAACATAGCAAGACCCTGTCTCTACTAAAAATACGGAAATTAACTGGGCGAGGTGGTGGGCACCTGCGGTCCCAGCTACTCAGGAAACTGAGTCAGGAGAATTGCTTGAACCTGGGAGGTGGAGGTGGCAGTGAGCCGAGATAGCAGCACTGCACTACAGCCCGTGTAACAGAGGGAGACCCCCTCCCCCACCAAAAAAAAAGTAATGATGTTGACATATTGTTACAATTGTTCTATTTTATTATTGGTTATTGTTAATCTCATTTGGTGTCTATTCTTTAGATAAAACTTTATCATGGTACGCATGTACAGGAGAAACTTATATAGGGTACATATGTACACAAAAATTGTATATGATACTATTCATGCCTTCCGGCTTCCGCTGGCGGTCTTGGAATGTGTTCCCTGTGGATAAGGGGGACCTCTGTACTCATAGAAACTGGGGTGCCAGTTGCAGAGTTATGGAGTGCTAGCCCAGGGCTTTGTGAGCCCAGAATGTGGTGGAGTAAGAGAGGGCTTGGCCAAGCTCAGCTGGGATTGCATGGGACATGGGTCTCGCTGGCAGGCAGTGACTGGTGTCTGCATCTCTCCTTTGAACTCCGGAGGTGGGAAGCTGACTGGAGCTGTCCCCAGGGCAGAAAGAGGAGAAAGGGCATCAGTGAGCCCCTGTGCTGCCCTGTTAGGGGTGGCTAAGCCTGGCTGATTCCACTTTTCCTGTAGGGAGGAGTTATTGCCCCCATTGTTAAGGATGGAGAAGGGAGATTCCATGGAGTGCAGACGATGCAGGCAACAGATGGAGGAGAATGAAGCTATTATCTGGTCTGAGCCTCTTTTGTTACACAGCTTCATCTAGTCCCTGACCCGTGCACCCTTCCAGGAAACCTAGCTCTAACCTCCTCACTCATAAGATAGACATAGGCTGCCCCACCTCCAAAAGTCTGGAAACAGCGAGGACACACAGCCAGCCTTTGTGATGTCTAAAGGACAGCTCTTTCCCCCAAATGCCTGTCCCCCCTTCCCTGGAATCTTTCTGAGGCTGGGGCCCACAATGATGGCCTGGCCCAGCACCACATCCTCCACCTCCTCGGAAGCATTTTGCTGCCTGTCGGGAACACAAATCCCTCTGACCTTCGGCTATTCCTATCATGTCCTCAGAAGGACAGAAATTAGCAAGGGAATCAGGCAGTGAAAAATGGCCACCGTCTCCCCCTACTCCCTCTTTTCAGTCAACGGCAGGGCAGGACGAGGACGTGGGCTTGGCTGCTACTGGGCCTCTATTTGGGGTGTCTTTATGGGTGGCGGGGGGTTTCACATTCCACCTTTTATAAAGCCTTCTGCTCATGGGAGTTTGAGGTAAGCTGAGGTGGGCTGGAGCTGGCATGGGCTGGGGGCAGGTGACGCCATATCCCAGGCGCCCTGAGGCGTCAGGCCTGAGTGAGCTGTCTCCAGCAGCCCAAGCCATCCCAGCGGTGATCTTAACATTGGCGGCAGCAGGTTCCTCACGATGTCTTTCCTGATGTCGTCACCCGCAACCCCAGGTCCCCCTTCCTCCAGCTCTCTGTGTGATGGTTAATACTGAGTGTTAACTTGATTGGACTGAAGGACACAAAGTATTGTTCCTGGGTGTGTCTGCGAGGGTGTTGCCAAAGGAGATGAACATTTGAGTCAGTGGGCTGGGAAAGGCAGACCCACTGTTAATCTGGGTGAGCACCATCTAATCAGCTGCCCACGAGGCTAGAATATAAAGCAGGCAGAAAAATGTGAAAGGAGCGCCTGGCCTAGCCTCCCAGCCTGCATCTTTCTCCTGTGGTGGATACTTCCTTTCCTCGAACATCAGACTCCACGTTCTTCAGTTTTGGAACTCGGATTTCTTTGTTCTCCTTGCTCCTCAGCCTGCAGACGGCCTATTGTGGGACCTTGTGATTGTGTGAGTTAATACACTCCCATGTAGATATATTAGTTCTGTCTCTCTAGAGAACCCTGACTGATACACCTGGTACCTGGCGAGTGCCCACTGTGACAGTGTGGACAGCTGCCTGATTGCAGTCTTGAGCACGTGCCTTTCTGATGCCCTTTTTCCTCTTTCTGCCCTGGGGGTGGCTCCAGCCAGTTTCTCACCTCCGGAGTTGGAGTTCAAAAGGAGAGATGCAGCCAGCTCCTTCCCAGCCAGCAGATTGGACAGGGGCCAGAGGAAGGGGAGGGAAAACCCTCAGACATGTGGCCTGGCGTTTTTGAGCTCCCTGCACTTTGTGGGAAAAACATGCAGTGGAATAGTAACATTCACCTAGAATTAGGAAGTCAGGGCCAAGGGAAAAAAGCAGCTATGTTAGGAAGGCGAGTCCAGGGACAGATACGGAACCCACCACGTCCTCCATGGTTGCTGTAGCCAACCTGCAAGTTCCTGGCGGCCAATGGGAGCCTGGAAAGAAGGAAAGGTTTAAGGTTCTCAGGGCTGTTGGAGAAAATACTTTGGTTGCTCAGGAACCGTAAATCTTTCCCTAGCTCTCATTTGTAAAAGAAGTTTTCCTTAAGGGGCTTCACCAGCAACTCATCAGGAGTAATGGTGATTGGATTGGTCAGTGTTCTCCAGAGAAACTGAACCCATAGGATGTGCTGATATACAGACAGAGATTTATGATGAGGAATTGGCTTGAACCATATTGGAAGCTGGCAAGTCCAAAATCCACAGGGTGAGTCCACAGGCTGGAGAGTGGGGAAAACCGATGCCATGGTTTTAGTCTGAAGGCTGTCTGTGGTAGAAGCAGGTGGAGCTGACCTTGCAGATGGAGCCTGAAGGCCGTCTGCAGCAGAATTCACTCTTGTGTTTGGGTTCTAATCAGGCCGTCCACTGACTGGGTAAGGCCTACCCACATTAGGGAGGGCACGTTGCTTTACCGAACATCCTCCAGTTTAAATGCTCATCTCATCCAAAACACTCTTGCAGAAACACCCGGAATCATGCTTGACCAAATATCTGGGCATCCTGTGTCCCATTCAAGTTGCATTAGTCTATTTTCAAGCTGCTCATAAAGACATTACTCAAGACTGGGTAATGTATAAAGAAAACGAGGTTTGGGCTGGGCGTGGTGGCTCAAGCCTGTAATCCCAGCACTTTGGGAGGCCGAGACGGGCGGATCATGAGGTCAGGAGATCGAGACCATCCTGGCTAACACGGTGAAACCCCGTCTCTACTAAAAATACAAAAAACTAGCCGGGCGAGGTGGCGGGCGCCTGTAGTCCCAGCTGCTCCGGAGGCTGAGGCAGGAGAATGGCATGAACCCGGGAGGCGGAGCTTGCAGCGAGCTGAGATCCGGCCACTGCACTCCAGCCCAGGAGACACAGCAAGACTCCGTCTCAAAAAAAAAAAAAAAAACCAAAAAAAAAGAGGTTTGATGGACTTACAGTTGCACGTGGCTGGAGAGGCCTCACTATCATGGCAGAAGGCAGAGGAGGAGCAAAGTCACATCTTGCATGGCAGCAGGCAAGAGGGAGCGTGTGCAGGGCACTCCCCTTTGTAAAACCGTCAGATCTTGTGAGACTTATTCAGTATCATGAGACCAACATGGGAAAAGCCTGCCCCCATGATCCAGTTACCTCCCACCAGGTCCCTCCCACGACATATGGGAATTATTACAATTAAAGGTGAGATTTAGGTGGGGACACAGAGCCAAACCACATCACAAGTTGACACATAAAATTAACCACCACAGGGATGGGAAGTGTTGCCCCCATTTCTACAGCACACACAGCCCTGGACTGTCCAAATGGGTCCCCCAAATGCACTTGTGTGGGTGCAGCACGGTTCTGACTGGAGGAGAGATGAGTCTACTACGCATCTCTGGGGCTGGCGTGCATCTCAGGGAGGTCTGGGATTCTTCAGCTAGGCTGTTGACCGTATAGTCATGTGGTGACATAATTTTGTTTTCGTTTTTGTTAGGTTTGGAAAATAAGAAAATGAACACATCAGATGCCTGAGTGATTTTAAGGGCAGAGCCTTAGGCAAGTGCCTGTTGGGAATCTTTGGCTCCTCCAGTCAGTCAATTAGCTCCTTCTCACTTATGAGCCAAGGGAGCAAAGGAGGATGGGGTTGAGGAAAAAGAAGTCCCAATGACAGAAAAGAGAGAGAAGACAGCTGAGGAGAAATGGAACCTTGCTTCACCTTAGAGCATTGTGTCCCACACCAACCTGCTGGGACTGCCACAGGGAACAGGGAGAGAGGGGAGAAAGTAGCTGAGATTCTGCTTCCTCCCAGCCTCCACTCTTACCCTGGGGCCTCCCATTGGCTGAACCTACCCAGAAGCCAGAGGGCAAAGGGCTCTGGGAAATGTAGTTCCCTTTGGCACGTGTGCAGGCAGGGCAGGGTTAGCAAACCACGTACACACCCAGATGATAGCTCACTCATTTCCTTCAACTGTCACCTGCTGGGAAATGCCTTCCTTGACACCAAACCACCCCCTCAACCCTGCCAACCTGGCCTGGCTCAGCACTCTCTATTCTTCTGCTAGCCTGCCTTAGTTTTCATTATAGAATTTAGTACCAGCTGATGTTGCTTTATGTATCTATTTATTGGATTGTCTGGTTCTATTTTTTAATTGGATTGTCTAGTTCTATTTTTTATTTATTATATTGTCTGGTTCTATTTTTTATTAATTGGATTTTGTCTGGTTCTATTTTTAATTTAATGTCCAGAATGCAAGCCCACAAGGGCAGGCCATCTGTCTGTCTTGCTCTCTGTCTCACTCATTTGAGAACAGTACCTGGAACATAGTAGGTGCTCAACCACCGTTTCTGGGTAGATAGAATCTTCTTCCAGGTCTTCTCTTCTTTGGGTACATATCCTTAGTTTTTTTGGCCATTCCCCAGGACATGCTTTCTGGCTGGCCCCTGCACTGGCCAGCTTCTCCTGGCCCAGCCCTCCGGGCAAGGCAGGACTGATGGTGAGGGCAGTCCCAAGGTGCCAGTGCATCCTGCCTCGAATCCAGTGGCCAAGTGGCCATCAACAGACACAGGCTTAACTCAGCTCCTCTGCAGCTGGTCAAGCTCTTGGTTCTGTTCCATGAGCAGCTCACTGAGTGCTGGACTCCAGGCAAGTTACCAGGGAGGAGCATGTGGGCATCACCCTTGAGGGGTTAACAGGTCCTTGTAAGAGCCAGACACAGATGCAGTCTCTACTTCTGAGGACAGTCCCGGGACCAAGGCTTATTGAGTGATCCATATGGGCCAGGGGCCTTTCTAAGAACATTCCATGCATCCTTTCATCTGCTCTTCACAAACATCCTTCAGGAAGGGGCTGTCATGGTCCCTGGGCTTCAGAGAGGCAAAGCAACTTGCTCCCACCCCTGAGCTGGTCAGTGGGCATCTAGGGTGCGGACCTGGTTGGTCTGACTAGGGGGCCCTCATCCCTTCACCCCAGGCAAGCTGTCTTCTGGGCACTGCCAGGCTGAATGGGCAGATGCCCACTACAGAGGGTCAAAGACCTATGGGGACATAGGATGGGTGGAGAGCTCTGCATTGGTGACACTGAACTCAGCCTTGAGGCTGCAGAATGTGTTGTGGTGGCAGAAGGCAGGGCCTTCCATCTGGGGGCAGGGCTGAGGGCTGAGGACCTTGTGTAGGCTGGGACTGGGGAGGGTGGGTTTGGAGAGCTGGGCTGCTGGAGGAGGGGGATGCCTGGTGGCTGGATCCTGACTGCTTTCGGGAGAAATGAGCTCTTGCTTGCAAAGAAACATCTGTTTGGAGCGCTGCATGCCTAAATGTTTTTACACATGCCACACAGAATGCGGGAGAGCCTGACTCCACATTCTCTACGTATTTATTGCAAAATAACTTTATCCTAACAATAACAGGAAAAATTTCACCCACATTCCCACTACGCTGACAAATCAACTGTCTACATTTTTCCTGTTCCCCTCCAGGCCACACGCTTGTGTGGACAAGACTTTGAAGCCACGGTCAAAGAGCAATTGTGTTTGTGCATTCGTTTGTTCAGCAAAGCCATTTCCCAAGTACCTACCTCCTCTGTGTCAGGAAACTCGCTCCTAAAACTAATGGCCTATATTTTCCTTTAGAGTTTTACCACCTATGCAAATATCCTTTATTAATCAGGGTATATTAACTGTTTTAACAAGCAACAACTAATTGTAGCACCCTAATTCAATACGTGTGTATCTCTTGTTCATGACAGTGCAGGGCAGGTTGGGTTGGGCTCTGCTCCATGCAGCCATGCAGGGACCCAGGCCTTTTTTTCTGAGTGGCTCTGCCATCCCCTACAGCCATGGAGTCCTCCATCTGGTGCACTGCATTGGATCAGCAGAGGAGCGAACAGAAAGAGCAGACTGGATTGTGTAGGAAGCTTTTTTAGGCAGGCCTGGAGGTGGTAGACGTCATTTCCATCACATTCTATTGGATGGAATGCAGACATGTACCTGTACCTACCTGCAAGGGAGGCTGGGAAATGCAGTCCAGCTGAGTGTCCAGGAATGGGGGAGGAACAGGCTTGGTGATCATCTTGCAAGCATCTACAAGCTTACAACACCTTGTGTAGTTCTAAAAAATTGAAGGAAGCACAAAGAAAATTGTGTAAGGAAATGGCAATGTTGTCACCAAGAGTTGAAAGCTCCCAGAAAAATATAAAATACAAAGGCCAGCTGAGTTCTGGCAAACTCAGGGCAGCCAGCTAGGCTCTGCCCCTCTCTGAGAGAATTGAAGATCAGACTGTCATTGGACAAATGCATGAGTGAACCCTGGGAACCTGAGGTCTCATGATAGCTGGGCTATCTGATGAGGCTGACCTCTGGGATCATGGCAGAAGGATGGCCAAAGAGAGCTGGTTGCTTCGTATCATTGGCTTCTAAGCTCACAGTGGCCAGCTCCTGCTCTCAAGAATAGATCAAAGTTCTCAGTTGGTAGAGGCAGTCCAGCAGGAGAAACAGCAGGAACTTTGTCAGCCTCTGGTCAATATAACCCAAGCAAAGATAAGACCCTCACCCCATACTCTGTCCTGAGGTCAAAAAGGGGCACAGTGGTAGCAGAAATCTTGTCACATAGCTGTCACCTGCACTGGCAGCCTTCTATGTGGAGTGCATCATGGCCATCAGGGATCTTCTGGGGGACTGCCTTCGCCTGCTACTTCCTGTATGTCGAGTCTTCTCTTTCTTGGTTTACCTTCTCAGTTGGGTGTAGCACATCCTTCAGTAGCTTTCTGAGAAAGTGTGGCTCATAGGCAAATTTGTTAGAGACCTCACACAGCTGAAGGGATCTCGATTGCACCTTCACACTTGCTTAATAATGTGGCTGGCACAGAAGGTTGGGTTGGGAAATAATTTCCCTTTAGAAGCTCAAACGCATTGCTCCATTGTTTTCTTGCTTCCAGTGTGGCTGCTGAGAATTCTGAAGCTATTTTGATAACCAGTCCTGGGTATGTCATCTGGTTTTTCTCTCTGGAAGTTTGTAGAATCTTCTCTTTGTCCCAGGTGTACTAAAGTTCCACAGTGATGTGTCCATGGGGTAGGCCTGTGTTCACCTCCTATGCTGGGTATTTTGTGGGCCTTGTTTTTAGTACCAGGGAATTACTCTGAATTATTTCATTGATGATTTCTTCCCTGCAATTTCCTCTTTCTTATATATCTGTTATTTCTTGTACATCTGTTCCTGTTATTCCTGTTATTTGGATGTTGGATCTTCTGTACTTATTTTCTAGATTTTCTTTTTTCTTTTTTTATATTTTTTGAGACAGAGTCTTACCCTGTTACCTGGGCTGGAGTGCAGTGGTGCAATCTCAGCTCACTGCAACCTCCAACTCCCAGGTTCAAGTGATTCTCGTTCCTCAACCTCCCAAATAGCTGGGATTACAGGTGCGCACCACCATACCTGGTTAACTTTTATATTTTTAAGTGGATGTGGGATTTTGCCATGTTGGGCAGGCTGGTCTTGAACTTCTGACATCAAGTGATCCGCCCACCTTGGCCTCCTAAAATGCTGGGATTATAGGCATGAGCCACCACGCCCAGCCTCATTGTCCTTATTTCTCCTCCTCATTCTTGCCATCTACTCTCTTCTCTTTTCCTTCCTCCCTCTTCCCCCCTCTCTCTTTTCTTCTCTATCTCTTTCTAATCCCCCTTCCCTCTCTTCTTTCTTTTATTTTCTGGGCTATTTTTCTCAACTTTCTTTTATAACTCTTCTACTGAGTTTTTCACTTCTGCTGTGATTTTTAAATTTAGAAAAAAAAAATCCTCTGAATGTTCCTTTTGATAACATCCTGTTCTTGTTCTCAGACGTGATGTCCTCTCTCACTGAAGATATTGAGGACAGCTTGTTATTGTTGCTATGGTCATTAAAGTTTTTTTTTTTTGTTTTTGTTTTTTGTGGTTTTTTTTTTTTTGGCCATGTGCAGTGGCTCATGGCTGTAATCCCAGCACTTTGGGAGGCCAAGGCGGGTGGATCATGAGGTCAGGAGTTCAAGACCAGCCTGACCAATATGGTGAAACACCATCTCTATTAAAAATACAAAAATTAGCCGGGTGCGGTGGCAGGTGCCTGTAATCCCAGCTACTAGGGAGGCTGAGGCAGGAGAATCGCTTGAACCCAGGACGTGGAAGTTGCAGTGAGCCAAGATCATGCCACTGTACTCCAGCCTGGGTGACAGAGTAACTCTGTCTAAAAAAAAAAAAAAAAGAAAAAATTTTTGTTTTATTATTTTGTTTTGTTTTTCTGAAAAGTCGGTTTCTGCCCAGTTATGTGTTTCTGTTGATGTTTTGGTCTCTGCTTTTCATGTTGGAGGCTGTGCACAGAAGTCTGGTAACCTTTGGCTGTCAGGTTATGACAGGATGGGAGACCAAAGAGCTCACTGGAAGTTCAAGAGTGGAGCTTGGCCACCATACCCTTCATTGTAGGATGATATGGGATGTTTTTTGAGGTTCCCTTGATGTAAACAGCTTTAGGTCTTTCCTCTTGGGCTGAACAGGCCTCAGAGGAGGGTCTTTCAGTGGCCTGCCTAGGGGGAAGATCTGGGTGAGGGAACGGGTCAGGGTACAAAGGGTCACCTGAGCACCTCTTCACATTTTTTGGCAAGGTCTCCAGGCCCTCACTGTGCTGGAATCCCCTAGTATGTAAACCTTCTTTATTATGTTCTCCAGAAAATAAACCATTTTTTTGAAAGTTATATTGAGTTTTTATTGGGGATTCTGAGTATATGTGTTTGTAACAGTTAAAGTGTGGTAGGTGAACTTAACATATTAAAAGAGTTCTACAGCCTCTGTTGAGAAAAGATTATATGCCATGCAAACTGTTTAAGTCATACAAAACCATTCTTCAGTGCAGCGTCTTTTCAACTGGAAGAATCTTAGTCAGCATGCTTCTCCTCCTGAGGTGGTTCATACCAACTGACATGGTCTGGCTGTGTGTCCCCACTCAAATCTCATCTCAAATTATAATCCCCACGTGTCAGGGGAGGGGTCTGGTGGAGCAGGAGGTGATTGGATCATGGGGGCGGATTTTCCCCCTTGCTGTTCTTGTGATAGTGAGTGAATTCTCACGAGTCCTGATGTTTAAAAGTGTGCGGGAGTTCCCCCCTTCACACTCTCTTCTGCTGCCATGTGAGACGTGCCTTGGCTCCCCTTCACCTTCTACCATGATTGTAAGTTTCCTGAGGCCTCCCAGTCATGCATAACTGTGAGTCAATTAAACCTCTTTTCTTTATAAATTACCCAGTCTCAGGTAGTTCCTTATGGTAATGTGAGAATGGTCTAGTGCATGTATTAAGTTTGCTTTGCATTTTTTACTTTCTTCTATAATAGTCTCATATTTCTCTTTTATTTCTCTCACAATTCCAGATGGAGTGGCTCTATTTCTGAATGTTCTAGGTTGGCAGCTCCTAAGTGATGCTTTAGAAAACCAAAGCACTATTGGGTTTCTCTTCTTAGAAGACTGCCCACATCTTGGTTAGCGTGTGCAGCACCCCCACTTCTCTGAGCACCCCCAGAACGGCTCATACTTCTAGTCGATGGCTTGGTAATGAGCCATAGTGACAGCAGCAGTAGCGTGGCTGGCCCCAAAACTGTGCCTGGCCCAGAACATAAACTTATATTCTTCTTCCAAAGAGAAGAGTGGACAGCCCTTAGTGGTGAATGCTGGCAGGGGCTGGGGCTCCAACGGAATCTCTCTATTGTAGTGGGTTCTTCACCTCAGTTCCAGAGGGGCTTTTTGAAGGACTCTGCTGCGTGAACAAGCTCTTTCCTGCCCCTACCCTGATCTTCCCAGCTCCCCCCGATGGTGGTCTTCTCAAGCCATTCTGTTGAGTTGCAGTTTTAACTCATTTGTCTTCCATCCATCTGGTAAACTTTGGTTACTGAAGTTGTCTTTTCTGTACTCACATTCTTGTGAATTTCCATCTTTAAAATCCCTTTGCTGTGGCTTTGGTTGGGTTCTGGGAAGGAGTGAAATTAGTCAGCAATGATCAATCAGCTCTGGGAGCCTGCATGCCTTCCCGTGTCTCATTGCCTTCCTGCATCATTACGTGGGCTTCATGATGACCTTTTTTAAAAAAATTAATTTAATTTAATTTTAAGTTCTGGGATATATGTGCAGGACGTGGAGGTTTGTTACATAGGGAAACATGTGCCATGGTGGTTTACTGCACCTACCAACCCATCACCTAGGTATTAAACCCTGCATGCATTAGGTATTCATCCTAATGCTCCCCAACAACCTCTGACAGGCCCCAGTGTGTGATGTTCCCCTCCCTGTATCCATGTGTTCTCATTGTTCAGCTCCCACTTATAAGTGGGGACATGCAGTGTTTGGTTTTCTGTTCCTGTGTTAGTTTGCTGAGGATAATGGCTTCCAGCTCCATCCATGTCCCTACCAAGGACATGATCTTGTTCCTTTTTATGGCTGTATAGTATTCCATGGTGTATATGTACCACATTTTATTTATCCCATCTATCATTGATGGGCATTTGGGTTGATTCAATGTCTTTGCTATTGGGAATAATGCTGCAATAAACATACACATGCGTGTGTCTTTATAATAGAATGATTTATATTCCTTTGGGTATATACCCAGTAATGGGATTGCTGGGTCAAATGGTATTTCTGGTTCTAGGTCTTTGAGGAATCACCACACTGCATGATGACCCTTTTAACAGCTACCTCATCAAGGAGTCCTTTCTTTCCAAAAGTGTGTTCCATGAAATGTTGGCAGGTGCACCAAGAAAAGAATGTGTTCTGGAGTCAGATAAGTTTGAAATGTTGTAGGATTTATAAGGGCAACTGCGATGAGTTCCAAGGCCCAGAATTCCAAGCTCTGGGTTCATTCCATGTCAGGTGGTCACTAGGCCATGGCAGTTAGGAGTGCTTCTAGGCCATACTTTTTTTTTAAAGCACAATAACAAGGATCCTATTTGGACCCCTCAGACCCCTCTGCTGGGCTCCCTCACTGCCCTGAACTGTGAATTCTCTGAAGCCTCTATCTGCACCCCAGTCCTTGCCCCCAACCCTCCTGTGTCCTGTGTCCTTTCCTGCTGACTCCACTTTAAAAGACCCTGGTTTGTGGCCCAGGGCTCTCCCTGGCTATAGTGGCCTCTTTTTTTCACTTAATCGAATTTTAAACCTGAAGTGTAATTTACATATGGCAAAGGACATAAAGTGTGTATCTCAACATATATATTCATGTAACCATCAAATTAGAGACCAAGTTACAGCATTTTCTAGCATATCAGAAGTCTCTCTCAGGGACTAATTTCACTAACTTCTCTCTCGTCCGGGTACCCACTGCCCTGATTTCCATCACCATAGATGAGTTTGGCCTCTTTTTGAATTTTGTTATGAGAGAAACATACAGCGTGTTCCTCTTTTCACATCTGGCTTTGTTAGCATGGTGCCCATCAGGTCCATCCGTGGCTGTGTATATCCACCGTCCATGTATATCCACCTTTCACGGTGAACGGGCTTCCGCTGGGTGGACATGCAAGGTCTACTGTGGGCAGACACGTTGGTTGTTTTTAGGTTTTGATGACTTTGAATAAAGCTGCTATGAACATTCATGTACAAGTGTGTTGAGGGACACGCGTGCTAGGTTTTGTACTATAGGCTCAGTGTGGAGCTGCTGGGTCCTAGGGTAAGTAGAAACTTATCTTTATCAGAAGTTGCCTTACAGATTTCCAAAGTGGCTGCACCTACATACGTGCCTGCAAGTGTGCGTGAGTCCCAGTGGCTCTGGAGGGTCTCCAGGACATGGTCAGTGTATTTATTTATTTATTTATTTACTTATTTATTTTGAGATGGAGTCTCACTCTGTTGCCCAGGCTGGAATGCAGTGGTGTAATCTCAGTTCACTGCAACCTCCACCTCCCCGGCTCAGGAGATTCTCATGCTTCAGCCTCCCAAGTAGCTGGGACTACAGGTGCACGCTACCACACTCAGCTAATTTTTGTATTTTTAGTGGAGACGGGGTTTTGCCGTGGTGGCCAGGCTGATCTCGAACTCCTGACCTCAGGTGATCCCCGCATCTTGGCCTCCCACAGTGCTGGGATTACAGGCGTGAGCCACCATGCTGGCTGGTCAGTCCCTTTAATGCTCACCATACTGGTGGTGGTGTGGCTACCCACTGTGACCAGCATGTGTTTTAACCAATCCTAAAGTGCATATTCAACACCAGCCCCATAAAGAATCCCTTGGCAGGGACTGGGGACATGTTGTTTCTTCTGGAAGCCTTCCCTGGCCCCAGGCTGGGTTAGGTGACCTCCTCGGGGCCCCCACAGCCCTGTGCACCTGCCCCTGTCACACATCTTGTCCTATCATCACCTGCTTGAGTTTTCCTCTAGTCTGTGAGCTCCCTGTGGACTGAAATGGAGTCTTATTGTTAAAATCTTGTTGTATAGCACAGATATGGTACAAAAAAGGCACCCAAACATCTGTCTGTTGAAGGGAAAGGAAGAACGAAGGGGTGGAGGAAGGAAAAGAGGAAGGAGGGAACAAAGGGAGAACAGAAGGAAGAAAGAAGAAAAAGGAGGGAAGGGAGGAGAGAGAGGGGAAGGGAAGGGAGGAGGGATGGAAGGAACAGAGAAAAAGGAGGTAAGAGAGGAAAGAAGAAAGAAAGGAAAGAAGGGAGGGAGGGCTGGAAGGAGGGAATTTAGAAAAAGGAGGGAAGGAGGGAGAGAGGAAGGAAGGAGGGAAGGTGGGGAGAAGAGAGGGAAGGAGGGCAGGGTGGGTGGCGCTGCAGGGCAGGCCCTGTGTGAGCCTCAGCGCAGTGCTCCTGGCCACCTGTGCACACAGACACGTGATCCCATGGGAGCTGGCACCCAGCACTGCTGTGTGTAAACAGAGCCTGGCCCCACCTTCCAATGCTGGCCTTTGCCTCCCGGTGGAAACCCAAGCTCCAGCCTGGGACAAGGGTTGGCAGATGTCTGTGAACAGGGCTGTCTGTCTTTGCTGATAAGAGTCCCCAGACAATGGAGCCACCTGGCTGGGAGCTCCCTCCGTGCAGAGACTTCGACAGAACCAGGTCCCCACTCTCCCACCTCCTGGAGCCAACTCTGTGGGCCTGCACCTTCTGCCTTCTCCTGAGGCCCCAGCACCAGCTCCCCTCCCGTCCAAACCCATTGCTGATGGGTGACGATCAGGGCTCCCACCTTGCACAGCACGGACCGGGAGCTGGCCCATGTAGTCTCTTTGTCCGCAGCCTCGTGATTTGTCCATGGCCTCATGACAGCCTGGTGGGAGGCTTTCCTCCAAAGCATCCCTGAAAGGTGGAGACACTGAAGCCAAGGAGGTCGAAGAGAGCAGCCTCTTTGTGTCTTTGCTGTGAGGGCAGCTGGACCCAGATGTGGCTGCAGTGCTGAGCCCATCGGTGTCCTCCTCGCTGCGCATGCTCTGAAGGCAGGCGTGGGCACCTGCAGGGCACGTGGCACCCCAGAGAGAGCCCACCCCAACAGCCCACTTTCATTTAGTGTCCTTGGACACCGATTCTGTGAGGACCGCCTTCTCTCCTGGAGACCTACCGCAGAAGGGAATGCTAACATACTGAGTGCCCTGCAGACCAACTCGTCGCATCCTCATGATCACCGTGGTCAGCATCACCTCCAGGGTGTGAGAGTGTCAGGATGGCTTTCCGAGGTCCAGCAGCCGCAGTGTGCGGAGATGGGCCTGCCTGGTGCTACCCTCCTGGTTTCCTTCCTTCCGTGTCTGGACCTGTGTGTGGGAAGTGTCTTTCCCTTGGATAGCAAGAGAGGTGGAAAGACCCCAGGGGTGTCTGTCCTGTTCTCTTCTCAGTGCACCCCCATAGTTGGTCTGCACTTTCCCTGCCAGGCCTCAAATGGCAGAATCAGATCAACGACCGAGAGTCCTCTAGCTTGGGCGAGCCCCCGTGGCTGCAGCCGTACACACTAGCCGATCACAAGGCCACCACTCTAGGTCTCGATTCAGAGGCTGTTTCTTTCAAAGGGAATGCATATGAGGGCCCCTTATCTTTATCCTCCCTGGCTGTGCTTCTTCCTCTTCTCCTTCCTCTAAGAGCCGCTGTGAAAGCCCAGCCACAGGCTCTGGAGCAGATCCACATGGGACTCAAGAAGAAGGCTTGTCTTTCTCTTGCTGGTACAGTTTTCACCTAGCACCTTTCCCTGAACTCCGTACCCCCACTCCACATACAGGGGCACCGAGTCTCATGACCAGTAGCACAAATGCACACAAGGCTGGAGGGAAGGCAGGGGGCTATATTTCCAGTGTTGTCACTGAGCAGGTTTTAAAAACGAGGGGGAGATGAAGAGGCTTGTTCTCACTGTGGCTGCATTAACGCTGCGTAACACCATTCTCAAGCTCAGAGGCATGCAACAATCAGAATTCATGTCCTGCGTGGGTCTGTTTGGCTGAAGTGGCTCAGCTTCAAGGGACAGGTCTGTGGGTTGGTTGGGGTTTGGTTGATCTAGGCTGGGCTTGGTTGAGTTTGGCTGATCTAGGCTGTGCTTGGTTGGGTTTGGCTCTTGGCCACAGCATGGTCCATGTGTCCCCTCTTCCCAGGACCAGCAGGCTCCCTGGGCATGATCTTCTCACAGCACTGGTTGAAGTGCAAGGGAGTAAGCCCAATCCCAAACCCCTTCTTCTTTTTTTTTTTTTTTGAGATGGAGTCTTTCTCTGTCACCTAGGCTGGAGTGCGGAGGGGTGATCTTGGCTTACTGCAACCTCTGCCTCCCGAGTTTAAGCAATTCATCTGCCTCAGCCTCCTGAGTAGCTGGGATTACAGGCATGCACCACCATGCCTGGCTAATTTTTGTATTTTTAGTAGAGTCAGGGTTTCCCCATGTTGGCCAGGCTGGTCTCGAACTCCTGACCTCAAGTGATCCACCAGCCTCAGCCTCCCAAAGTGCTGGGGTTATAAGCATGAGCCACCGCACCCGGCCACAAAACCCTCTTTCCAACCTTATTTGCCTCTATCGGCAAACTCACCTGGTTCCAGGTGAGTCTCATGGCCAAGCCATGCCTGTGGGGAAACTATAAAGTCATACAGCTAAGAGTATGGATAAGGGGCAGCCTATAGGATGGGTGCCATGCTGCCATCCGGGGCCTTCCAATGGCTTCGAGCTGGACTCTGCCCTGATTGAAGTGTGCTTGTCGGTGGAGACAGGATTGGGTCTATGGAAGCTGGAAATGGTGGATTTGGGTTCAAGGCCTGGTCTGGTCACTTCCAAGCTGTGGGAGCCTGGGTGAGGCGTGTCTGAGCCCCAGTTTCTCTGTGCGTAAAATGAGGGGTAATAAGAGGCTGTATGTAAGCTCATGCTGAGAACTGAGTGAGATGGATAGCCCAAAGCAGAGTGCCTGCCACAGGGGATTCCTGCAAATCATGGGTGCCACAGTGTCTCTAAGCAAAGTGTGTTTTTTTTGGTGAAGTTCTCCGGACATGAGTACCCAGGCAGAGTCGGGGCATCTAGCCTCAAAGTACAAGACAGGCAAGGAGAAATCACACAGGTAAAGAAGAGCTTATTGGCCAGACATGGTGGCTCATGCCTGTAACCTCAGCACTTTGGGAGGCCGAGGCGGGTGGATCACAAGGTTAAGAGATTGAGACCATCCTGGCCAACATGGTGAAAACCTGTCTCTACTAAAAATACACAAATTAGCTGGGCGTGGTAGCCAGTGCCTGTAATCCCAGCTACTCAGGAGCCTGAAGGAGGAGAATCACTTGAATCCGGGAGGTGGAAGTTGCAGTGAGCCAAGATCACGCCACTGCACTCCAGCCTGGGTGACAGAGTGAGGCTCCATCTGAAAAAAAAAAAAAAAAAAAAAAAAAAACCACCAAAAACCAAAAACAAAAGAAGAGTTTACCTTGTGGAAGTTTCGGAACCAACGGGCCTCTTGAGACCCCTAGTGAGAGGCATTCTAGCTGCTCCAAAAGGGATGAGGACAGTCAACTGCTCCGTTTCCCCGCACCTGCCCAGCCCCCTCAGCCCCAGTCTGGCCAGGCCACTTTCTATACAGCCTTGTCAGCATCACGCCAGGCTGTGGAAGGAAAGCCCGCTGGGACGCCAGCACCTCCATGGTGTCTAACACTGGTGTCTCAGGTATGACTTGGAGGTGACTGGGATAGCTGACAGGTTCACCCAAATCTGTGATCCGGAATTTCTCCATCTTTACAGGAAGGCCCCAATCCCCTTTTGAATCTGATGAAAACAATTGAACTTTCATCCTCTCACAAAACATCTTTTGGGTACAATTCCAAGCAGCTCATGTACTCCGTGAAGCCCGTTTTCTGGGTGACATGAAGACCTATCTAGGAATGTGTCAGGGGCCCAGGAGGGCCCTTGCGGGCCAAGGCTGGGAATTTGAGCATGACGATGACTAGTGTCAGTAATGAAGATACTTCAACGATCAAAGCATGAATCACTGAGTCCACACTGATCATGAATTAGTAGATAAATTTATAAATGGCAGGGAAAATAAAGCCCCCTACCTTTATTAATTAATTAATTAATTAATTTTTTTGTTGAGACATAGTCTCACTCTGTCGCCCAGGCTGGAGTGCAATGGTATGATCTTGACTCACTGCAACCTCTGCCTCCCAGGTTCAAGCGATTCTCTTGCCTCAGCCTCCCGAGTATCTGAGATTACAGGCGCCCACCACCACGCCCGGCTATTTTTTGTATTTTTAGTAGAGACGGGGTTTCACCATGTTGGCCAGGCTGGTCTCGAACTCCTGACCTCAGGTGATCTGCCCATCTTGGCCTCCCAAAGTGCTGGGATTATAGGCATGAGCCACCGTGCCTGGCTGAGAAAGGTCTTCTTTACAGTGGAATGCCAGCTGATACATGTAGAAGGAACAGTAGTCTTAGGAAGTTGCAATTTTGCAATGATCAGAGTAATATATGATTTAGGCAAGAATCACGGTCATGGATGGATGTGGGCTATTGGGACCAAGTTTAAGAAGGATGAGGTCATTTCAAAGGTCTCAAAGTATCTTGCCACAAATGACTTACGACTTCCAAAGGAAAACAATGGTCACTTTGCAGTAGAAAACACGACCTTAATGAAGTGATCAAAGGTCACATCACCAACACTGGGGTGAGCTGGCATCAAGGACTGCCAGGACTCAGGGAGGGCACAGCATCCATTCTGTGTGTCCTGTCCCCACCAAAGACATAGGACCTAAATCAAATCAAGGAAACATCAGCCAGACACAAATCCAGGAACAACTGCAAATACCTCACTTGTTTTGTTCAAAATGCTAATGTAAGAAAGACAAAGCAAGAAGCAAAGAATCGTTCAAAATAAAAGAATGTGGGCCAGGCAGGTGTATTGACTCAGGCCTGTAATCCCAGCACTTTGGGAGGCCGAGGTGGGCAGATCACTTGAGATCAGGAGTTCAAGACCAGCCTGACCAACATGGTGAAACCCCGTCTCTACTAAAAATACAAAAATTAGCCGGGCGTGGTGGCGGGCGCCTGTAATCCCAGCTGCTTGGGAGGCTGAGGCAGGAGAATTGCTGGAACGCGGGAGGCGGATGTTGCAGTGAGCCGAGATGGCGCCATTGCACTCCAGCCTGGGTGATAAGAGTGAAACTCTGTCTCAAAAAAAAAAAAAAAAAAGAGAAAAGGCCAGGTGTGGTGGCCCACAGTCCACCTTCCTGTGCTCACTGGTGTGGGAGGACATTGTCCAGCTGTGCAGATTCCTTACACCAAGAACCGATATGAATGAAGACATTTGGGGTCCTTCCTATTTCCTCATGAGACCCCATCACGGATACCCTCAAACAATATAGGTGCCCACAGCGGGGCACCTAAAGCTGTCGACTTGCTCTTCTTAAACTTGATGAAGATGCCACGAAACCTTCCATCTGCCTCGCAGCACAGGGGACAGCTGCGAGTTCCCTTTACTCAGCTGAGATCTCGGGTTTCAAACCGTGTGCTGGCTCCTAATTTGCTGCAGGTAAATGCGTTTCAAACCCTTAGCGAGTCAGTCGGCCCCTGCGGTGTGTGCAGCTTCGATGAGACCAGATGAGGGAAGTTTGGATCTGGCTGGGCAGATGTCTTCTGAGGCTATCCTTCTGCACAGACCGACAGCTGGGCTGCTATTGCATTATCAGCTGGGCTCATCACACATGACCGATGAAACCGGGGAGACATCATGTCAGTCACCATGTCCTGCAACGCTTCAATTTTCATAGTTTGATGATTTCATTTCAGATCTCTGCATCTTTGTGGGTATCAGCCGGTGAACTCATATGTCTAAATACGTCTTCCCTTTTATCTTTCACTTCAATATCTAAGACCTCCTGAAATTGCCTTTATTTATGGATAAAACAGACCATTTCTCCCTCCTAACAGTAAACAGTGTTCGCTAAGAAATGGAATATTTTCAACGGTGAATTTCAGCAATTTTCCATTTTCCTGGGCCTAATTGAGTGAGCAGATGCTTTATCGGCAATGGCTCATGACAAAATGGATGTGTGCTCCAAAATCGCAGCAACGCCAAATGCATTTTGCTTCTTTAATGTTTTCTGATCGTTTCCAGAGCGGCTTTTGTCACAGGAAGTTCCATGGGTCACGAGTGACTCTTCTCCATAACTGAATTCTTGTCCCTTCCCAGGGTGGGGAGCCGCCTTGACAGGCTGGGATGTCCATTCTTTAGAAAGTCATATCCCAGCATTGGAAATTGGAAAGCAAAGGTCTTTAGGACACCATAGCTGGCTTGAGCCTTTGACCCTTTGAGGGTATCTGTTGGCGGTCATCACCTACCACCTACGTTCTCACATTTCGAACCGTGTGCTGGATTCTAACCGCACACAGTATCATTCTCTGAATCCGTGTTGACCCCAGCTGCACACGGATTAATTATTGATGATAAAGAAACCCTGGGCTAATGCTACGAAGAGCTCCTGGCTGAGCTGGACTCTCTGGGCAAACTTGTAGCATGTTTAGTGGAGAGGGTCAAGTTAGCACAGACTTTTATTTTGCCCTGGGTTTTAGGAAATTATTTTCACCAAGAAACAACTGCAACCAAGCACAGCCTGGGCGGAGAAGAGAGGCCAGGCCAGCAGGGGTGGCATAGGGTACAGGAGGGGGTCCAGGGGTGGTGGTGGAGCCGGGGTGCGCAGTGGTGCCATTGTCCCTTGAGTTTTATTCAATGTCATGGCTCTACTTTTATTTCAACTTCTTCCTTACACTCGTGGCTCGTTTTGTAGTTGCAATTATGTCTTGTTTTTCTTTTCTTTTTTTTTTGAGACAGTGTCTCACTCTGTCGCCCTGACTGGAGTGCAGTGGTGCGATCTTAGTTCACTGCAACCTCCATCTCCTGGATTCAAGCAATTCTCCTGCCTCAGTCTCTCAAGTAGCTGGGATCACAGGTGTGTGCCACCACGCCCAGCTATTTTTTTCTTTTTTTTTTAGGTAGAGATGGAGTTTCACCATGTTGGCCAGGCTGGTCTCGAACTCCTGACCTGCCTCGGCCTCCCGAAGTACTGAGATTACAGGCGTGAGCCACCACACCCGGCCTCAATTTTGTCTTGTTTTTCTTAAAGAGCCCCTGTCCAGTTATTTAAGCTCCAGAAAAATCTGGGACTTCTACACCACTGCAGAACTAAGAGGACCTTGACCTGTGTTTTGTAACTTGTGGGGCTGGTATAAAGGGCTTCTGATGGTTTTATCCTGCTTCCAACAGTTTGGTGGGGGTGGGAGAAGGGGTTTCCTCTGGGAGGTGGTTGGGGGTGGAGTACAAGCACTGCTTCTGGCACCAACTCCTCTGAGCCAGCCAGAGGAATCCTTCAGCCTGAAACTCCAGCTTCATGGCCCCCCACTGCAAGGGCCCAGGAATTCGCTCTCATGGTTGTGCACATGTCTTTATATTTACCAATGTAAGATGTTTTACTGGCAATAGGGAAAGTGTCAGTCTCTTCTTTCTAATTTGGAGGAGCTGGAGGTTCCAGGTGCGGACAGGGTCCAGGCAAGGGAAGTAGGTTGGCTGGTCATGTTTGTGGAGTTCTGGTCACTTCTGTAGAGAGCTGAGCTGCCGCTGGCCCAGGGCTGGCTTCTAGAGACACACCTGCACCCACTGGAAGGTCACCCTGGCGTGGCCACAGAGCAGTGCTGGAGGGGAAAGCATCTCACGGCCCAGGCCCTGGGTGTGTGTGGGCAGGGCAAGTGAAGTCTGAAATGCATGGAGCTGAAGTCAGGCGGGAAAATATTTGAACTGTCACCTGATGTGCAAGGTTGTGAGTGGGCGATTCAGTTCCCACAGAAGGTCTGATCAGAAAGAAAGGTCTTTCCCTTCAGAAATATACTCCATATTGCAGAGGATTTGATTGCAAATGCACCACATTACCCTCTGTGCACTTTCCTCTTTCATTGAGAATCATGGCAAAATGAAACTTAAGAGTTCCTGGGTTTGCAGAGCATCTGTGTAAAACCACATCTCTCTGTGAATAAAACAGGCACACACATCCTAAGGCACTCAATCCCTTTCTTTTTTCTTTTCTTTTTTTTCCTTCTTCTTTTTTTTAGATGGAGTCTCGCTCTGTCACCCAGGCTGGAGTGCAATGGTGCAATCTTGGCTCACTGCAACCTCCACCTCGTGGGCTCAAGCAATTCTCCTGCCTTAGCCTCCCGTGTAGCTGGGATTACAGGTGCCCACCACCAAGCCCAGCTAATTTTTGTATTTTTAGTAGATGCAGGGTTTTGCCATGTTGGCCAGGCTGGTCTCAAACTCCTGACTTCAGGCAATCCGCCCACCTCAGCCTCCCAAACTCCTGGGATTGCAGGCGTGAACCACCGCGCCTGGCCCTGATCCTTTTTAGAGTGTGTGTTGCATCTTGTCTTGACACAATCTGGTAGCTCCAGACAGCAGAAAACACAAGACTGCCCCAGTGCAGTGAAACGGTCTGGAGACACAGGGGGAGATCTTCTATGGTAGATCCATCAGTAACTCAAGGTATTGGGTAGGAGAGAAATTCGATTGCATGACTACGTAGCTCAATCCAGTGTAGTAACAGACGAAAAAAATGCATCTGAATGGCTATTGCATATTCTTTTGTTTCACATCAGTTCTGTATATAAATGTGTATTTTATATATGCATATATATACACATATATATATAGACATATATATAATTTTTTTCTTTTTAGATGGAGTCTTGCTCTGCTGTCAGGCTGGAGTGCAGTGGCACGATCTCAGCTCACTGTAACCTCTGCCTCCCAGGTTCCAGTGATTCTCTTGCCTCAACCTCCCGAGTAACTGGGATTACAGGTGCGCACCACCACGCCCGGCCTAATTTTTATATTTTTAGTAGTAATGGGGTTTCACTGTGTCGGCCAGGATGGTCTCGATCTCTTAACCTCATGATCCACCTGCTTCGGCCTCGCGAAGTGCTGGGACTACAGGCGTGAGCCACTGTGCCTGGCCACTTCTGTGTGTGTGTGTGTGTGTATATATATATATATATATATGTATATATATATATTTTTTTTCAGAATGATTGACTATTCCAAAATTAAATGTGATGAGAAGTATCCTTGTAGAAGCCAAAAGAATAAGCTGAAAGGCGTAAGGCTGATGGAACATTTAAAATGTCAAAATCCCTCTTCATATATCATGATAGAAACAAAAACTCTGATAGAACCATGAAAGAAACTGTTTTAATCCATCAATAGTAATGAATTTCAATTATCCATGTTTTGGAGTAAAATCGAATTATCTTTCTGTTCTCTTTACTGGAAAAAATTATAAAAGTATTGTCATGTTAGGAGGTGGTAAAACAGTATGTAACCCAAAACAGAGAAAAGTGGTATGGGAATGGGTCAGGCAGTTAAGAAACAAAAACATCAGCACTTTCTTATGTTTTGTGGTGTTTGCAATATTTGTGAGTTTTGTAACATTCGACTTGTGATTTTTTTTCCTTCTCATTCTAATAAATATTCAGGTTGTTGTCTAGTTTTGTAGTTGCAATTTTGTCTTCTTTTTCTTTTCTTTTCTTTTTTTTTTTCCCGAGAGAGAGTCTCGCTCTGTCACCCAGGCTGGAGTGCAGTGGCACGATCTTGGCTCACTGCAACCTCTGCCTCCCGCATTCAAGTGATTCTCCTGCCTCAGTCTCCTAAGTCACTGGGATTACAGGCGTGTGCCACCATGCCTGGCTAATTGTTTTTGCATTTTTAGTAGAGACGGGGTTTCACCATCTTGGTCAGGCTGGTCTCAAACTCCTGACCTCGTGATCCGCCTGCCTCGGCCTCCCAAAGTGCTGGGATTATAGGCACGAGCCACTACACCTGGCCTTATTTTTCTTAAAGAGCTCCTGTCCAGTTGTGTAAGCTCCAGGCCCCTTGGCACCTGGCTTCACCCCACCCTCTCAGCATTCCCCTGCCGAGGGAATCCGCTTTACTGGAGTGGGGATAGATTCCAACCAGGACGCTCTGCCTTCCTCCCATAGGGTGGGTTGGACCCTGTCCTCCTTCTAACCTTCATGACCACCCAGAACAGCTGCCCCCATCCTTCAAGGATTGGCACCTACTTTTCACATGCCTCCCCCTCATTTAATCCCCTTAATTTCACATCACTTCTGTATATTTTCCAGAGTTACGGGTTAATTCAAAATTGGTTTATTGGTCACTCCAATATTTCAAAATAATGAATACTACCCAGGTTGCAGCAGAGGGATTTGAGGCAGGAGAAGTGAAGGTGCCTCAGCTTCCCATCCGGTAAGTGGTCGTGCTGGGATGTGAACTTAGGGCTCTGGCTACTCTGCTAGCAGCCCTAGTGCCGTTGTATTCTCCACTGCTGGTCACCGGGGATGACAGCAGCCTTGTCAATAGGAACAGAAACATTTTATGTGTGGCCTCCCCTGTGCCCTGTGCCTTGCATTGGACCACATTTCAGTCTCACAGCAGTGTTGGAAGATGGCTACACTGATTACCCTGTGTTACAGATGAGCAAATTGAGGCTAAGAGTGGCTAAGCAATACATTCAAGATGGTACAGCTGATACGTAGCGAGCGCTCGGTTTTGAACTCAGATCTGAGAGCCCCATTCTCATGACCCTGGCATCCTCAGGGAAGCCATCGTTGCCATCCCTGGACTGATGCTGTCAGCCTCCCTGCACAGAATATTCCAGAATGTCGTCCCCTGCCCGGGAAAACTGGCCCTTTTGAGTGGCTGACCAGCCCCCACTCCCAACCGCTCTCCTTGGCTCTATTTGTAAAGTGAATTACTGCTTTATGGGAGGAACAAGAAGGTTCTTTATCTCCACTTGGGCAAATCCATTAGGATCAGAGGCCCCTCTGAAGCCCCTCTGAGGGGGTGACGTAAGCCTGTCTTTGGTGATTTGCAGAGTGACAGCATGATAAGGAGTCCGGGCCCGTTTTAGTGGTGACAGGACATCCTCCCCCTGCAGCACCCAAGAATTAGCGGGCCTATCTCTCCATTTATCAAGGCCCGTTGGGGGATGAGGCAATCGGGCAGAGGAGCATTGCAGCCTCTCTGTCTCGGAGTCTACAGAGCTGTCGCTTCCCACCAGCTTGCCCAGGTCACACAGCTGCCCGGGATCTGTGGGGTCTGTGCGACTTCCCACAGTGAGAACCAACAGAAGGGTCTCCAAATGCCAGGCTTTGGTGGCCCGGGTCCCCTCCAGTGTCTGACCTGCATGGCCTGCCACCTGCTAGACAATGCCCAGACTTTTGCCCTGAAATACCATGAGGATGGGGATGCCATTATCTGGGAAGGGGACTGCCATGTCTGGGGAAAAATTCAAGGGTTCTGCCTGGCCCAGGCTCAGTCTGAGGTGCTAGGGAAGATAGTAGGTCCCAAAGATGATGACCCCCTGTATATCTCCCATTCCACCTGCTCTTCTTACAAAGTAAGGTAGACACTCTTTCTTTGAGAGGAAGAGTGACCCTGTCCCTGAGCTTGTGCAGACCTGTATGCTGACAGAGTATGTGGCAGGAGTGATGCCCTGTGGTTCCTGAGTTGAGGGCTGAAAAGGCAATATGGCTTTCATTTGGCTCTCTTTTTCTTGGAATTCATCCTCCATGTTGTGAGGAAGCCCAAGCCACGTGGAGAGGCCATGTGTGGTTCTGGCCGGCAGCCCTTACCAGGCACCAAGCTGACATCAGCCTCGAACGGCAGACATGTAGGCGAATGAGCCTTCAGGTGGTTCTGTCTCCAGCCTCTGAGCCACCCCAGCTGAGGCCCCAGATGTCACAGGGTGGAGAGAAACTGTCCCCACTGTGCCTGCCTGACCAGCAGAAGCCATGAGAGATAACAAATGATGATTGCTATTTTGAGTGGCTCCATCTTGGGGCAGTGTTATTCAAACAGAATAACCAGAACATGTGCTGCCAATAAAGACATACCTGAGACTGAGTGATTTATGAAGGAAAGAGGTTTAATTGGCTCACAGTTCCACATGGCTGGGGAGGCCTCACAATCATGACTGCAGGTGAACAAGGAGCAAAATCACGTCTTACATGGCAGTAGGCAAGACAGCATGTGTAGGAGAACTCCCCTTTATAAAACCATCAGATCTCATGAGACTTATTCACAGTCATGAGAACAGCAAGAGAAAGACCCATCCCCATGATTCAATTACCTCCCACCAGATCCCTCCCATGACATGTGGGAATTATGGGAGCTACAATTCAAGATGAGATTTGGGTGGAGACACAGTCAAACCATATCACCGTGTATCTGTGGCAGGCAGAATAATGGCCCCCCAAAATGTCTTCATCCTAATCCCTGAAATTTAGGGATTAAACTAACAAGTGAACTTGTTAGTTTACAGGACAAAGAGGAATTAAAGTCACAGATGGAATTAAGGCTAATAGCAGGCCTTGAGATAGGGAGACCATCCTGAATCATCCAGCTTGGCCCACAGGGTCCTTAAAAGTGGAAGAGACGGAGTAAGAGGAGAATCAGAGGGAGCTGTGATGGTGGAGGCAAGGCACAGAAAGATGCAGTGTTGCTGCCTTGGAACATGGAGAAGGGGCACAAGAAAGGAAATGCTAGTGGCCTTCAGAAGCTGGAAAAGGCAAGGAAATGATTTGCACCCACAGGCTCCAGAAGGAACCTGGATTCTAGCCCAGTGAGACCTGTCTTGACCTCTGGGACTGTAGGGTGACAAGTGTGTGTTACTTTATACTACCAAGTTTGTGGTGTTTTGTTGTAGCAGCAATAACAACTGACACAGCCTCCATGTGCTCTTGGGAATGAGAGAAGGAGATAATGTCAAAGAAAAAGAGGGGCTAGTTGCAGGAGAAAGGTCTTGCATAGGTGAGAGGGAATGGGGGCCAGGACCCAAGTCATAGCCATTTAATAGTAATGTCATCAGCATCATTGCTATAAGCATCATCACCACCATTATCATCATCATTGTCACCATCATTACCACCATCATCATCACCATCATCATAATCATCACCATCATCATAATCATCACCATCATCATCATCATTGTCATCATTATCACCATTATCATCATTGTCATCATCATCATCACCACCACCACCATCGTCATCATAATCATCACCATCATCGTCATCATAATCACCATTATCATCATTGTGATCATCATCATCATCACCACCGTCATCACCATCATCATAATCATCACCATCATCATTGTCATCATCATCACCACCACCACCACCATTGTCATCATAATCACCATCATCATTGTCATCATAATCACCATTATCATCATTGTCATCATCATCATCACCATCATCACCATCGTCATCATAATCATCACCATCGTCATTGTCATCATCACCACCACCATCGTCATCATAATCACCATCATCATTGTCATCATAATCACCATTATCATCATTGTGATCATCATCATCATCACCACCACCATCACCACCACCATCATCACCATCATTATAATCACCACCATCACCATCATTGTCATCATAATCACCATTATCATTATCATCATCATCACCACCACCACTACCATCATCATCATTATCATCACCACCACCACCATCATCATCCCTGTCATTATTATCATTGTCATTGTCACCATTATGGTCATCATCTTCATTGTCATCATCATTATCAAGACTGTTCAGCAATGACCCCAGGAGGTAGGGCCCCATCAGGAGGAAGCATTTCCCCTGCCAGGATAGGGGACCTCTAGCACTTAGTTTAACTATTTCCTTTTCTGGGGATGGAGGTGCCAGGAGGGAAAACCTAGGATCCCATCTAAACCCTCCAAATTTTATCTCCTGCTTCATTTGCCTCTTTCTCTCCTGCCTTATTTGAGAGCTGGTGTCCCTCCAACCTCTTTTAGAACACTGTTGACAGACAGCACAGGGCTGTAGGAACCCACCAGCCCTGGAGCTGACTGTCTGTGCTTGAATCCTGGCTCTAGCACCAATTATTTGGGTAACCTTGGGTTATTTAACCTCTCTGTGCCTCAGTGTTCCCATCTCTAGAAGGAGATGAATGCTCCTGCCTCATAGGGAAGTTGTGACTTACACCTGGAATGAACTTTGACCTATAATGGGTGTGTGACAAGGTTTCTCAGTGTTGGACAGCTTCACTGCTCTGTGCCCAAGACTGCCTTCTTCAGTGCTGAATGAATGAGGCCAGGAGTAGGGGGAGAGGGGGACAGAATGGAGGCAGGTGCCCAAGCTTGGGTTTGGGGCAGCATCGAGCTAAAGAACCAGAAGGCAGGGCTGCATGACCCCAAACTCCACCAGAGGCTTCCTCAGCCTGACTGCAAAGTCCCTTAGTCCTGGGCAGGTAGAAAGAAGGCAGGGGCCAGGGATGGAGATTCCTAGTGGACAGTAATGGTGCCTGGCCGCTACCATGGCTGGAGGTTGCCCCTCTGGCCTTGCTTGGGGACTGGCAGTCTCAAGACAGTGGAGAGAAGCTAAACTCCATCCTGCCTGTGGTAGAACCTGACGCTGGACATCAGAGGCATCTTGGGAGGTGATCTCTTCCCGGCCTGGCCTAGGGCAGGCACGTGGGACAACTTCGTCCAAGAACGCAAACACCTTCCTGGGTCCCTGCCATGAGGGCTCATGCTGTTTACCATAGTAGTTTGCAAACATAAACAAAAATAATAATTAAAATTGGTGTATTATAGAAACTTTCCACTGAATGGAGTTTTTAATAGAAAACTTAGTTTGAAAAAAACAGGCTGTGTGGTGGCTCACACCTATAATCCCAGCAATTTGTGAGGCCAAGGTGGGAGGATTGCTTGAGGCCAGGAGTTCAAGATCTGCCTGGATAACATAGCAAGACTTCATCTCTACAAAAAAATTAAAAATTAACCTGGTAAGGTGGCACATGCCTGTGGTCCCAGTTACTCGAGAGGCTGAGGTGGGAGGATTGCTTGAGCCTGGGAGTTCGAGGCTGCAGTGAGCTATGATCGCACCGCTGCACTCCGGCCTGGGAGACTGAGTGAGACCCTGTCTCTAAATAAATAAGTAAATAAATAAATGGTCTTCCCAGTGCACACAGCCCTGGCTGGAAGGTGGGTTCTTGGCTGAGTTTCAATCCCGATCAACCACGTGATGTTGGGAAGGTGGTGAGGTCTTTCTGAATCTCAGTGCCTCCATCTACAGAGACAGAGGAGCAAAATGGCACCGCTACGTGGCACTGCTCCCTGGGCCATCAGGGGCAGGGTTCCTGGGTGACACCGGCCATGTGGGCTCATGTCCCCTGGTGATCTTGTGACACTGTCTCCCATTTCCACTTGGACATTGCCCATCGTTCGCTCTGTGGGCGGAAGCTTCCGTGTGATGCCGGGGGTGCAGGGCGTCCCTCTATGGTTCTGCCTGTGCCTGTGGCTGCTGCCCGTGCTCGGCTGGGCCGGAAGTGGCCAGCTGGCAGCGCAGAGCACTCTCCATCTGGAGTAGGATGACTTCACAGCCACAACTCGGTCTCCTGGACCTCTCGGACACTCCCTCAGAAGGATCTCAGGGCTCTGCAGCTGGGCAGAGCCTGCATGATTCATGGCACTGTCCTTTTCTCCCTTGACTTTTCTGCACCTCAGTCCTCCCACCTGCAGGGTGGGGAGGCTGACAGCCCATGCCGGTAGGGTGTTAGGAAAAGCAGGCAGAGGATGCCCTGGGAAGACCTGGCTGGCGGTTGACCTGCAGTGAGTCGTGGTGAGGGGCAGTGGTGCCACTTGAGGAATAGCGCTGAGAGAGACCAGGCAGAGGTGAGGTTTTGAGACGAGGGAGATGTTCAGGGTGACTGGGGTGGTGGGTAGTGAGAAGGAGAGATTACAGTGTTGTTAGGGGCTTGGAAGCCTGAGCTAAAGAGCTTAGACTTCATGTTGTAACACGGAAGAGCTGGTTGTAGGACTGAAGAGACAGAAACAGAGAAGGCAAGCAACATAGCCAATGTCACACAGCACTTTTTTTTTTTTTGAGATGGAGTTTCGCTCTTGTTGCCCAGACTGGAGTGCAATGTTGTGATCTTGGCTCACTGCAACCTCCGCCTCTTGGATTCAAGCGATTCTCCTGTCTCAGCCTCCCGAGTAGCTGGGATTACAGGCATGTGTTACCACAGCCGGCTAATTTTGTATTTTTAGTAGAGATGGGATTTCTCCATGTTGGTCAGGCTGGTCTCAAACTCCTGATCTCAGGTGATCCGCCCACCTCAGCCTCCCTTAGTGCTGGGATTACAGGCGTGAGCCCCCACGCCCGGCCCACACAGCACTTTAGTGGCAAACTGGGATGAGGACGGGCGTCCTGTTTCCTGACCTCTCAACAGCGTTTGAGCCTTGGGTGCAGCCTGGCAGGTGAAACCCTGGGCTGAGAGTAGAGGCTGTAGTGCCCTTGGCCTTGAGTGCAGATGACATTTCCAAGCTGCCTTTAATTTGCCTTGAAATCAGGCACAAATCCTTTGCAAAGCAGGAAACTGTCTCTTTGGGCCTGACGTGAAATAGTATTGCTATTGAATTAAAGAGTTAGAGCTGTCTCAAAGGAGTGGCATATTGAAATAGCCGGTGGGGTCAGCCCAGCCTGGCTAAGCCTTTGATAGCACAGCTGATAACAGACCCCGGCCTATAAATACCGGGAATCAATCACGGGCCAGAGCTGCTGACAACCTGCATGTTCACATATCATGGCAGATGGGCAGGAGGCAGGGGCCGCGATTTGTCTTGCCTTTCAGATGGATTTCCTGTTTTCTAGGGAGCAGGAAAGTACCCATCTGGTAATCAGATCGTGGTCAAGATTGCCTCCTCTAGGTCACTGGCCCCTGCTCCATGTGTCCCCTCGGCCACACGGCCCCAGCATTGCAGCGGTCGGGCGGCTGGGCCTCTGAAAATGAGAGCCACCAAGAGCCCTCTCACCCCGTGGAAGCTTCCGGAGGCTGGGGGAGTGGGGCGGGGCCTCCTGCCTTTCATCTTCCCTTCTGCTTCCTTTCTGGGCACCTGGCTTTGCTCATAGGCATTTCATTATTTTTTTTTCTTCAAAGGCTCGTCTCAACTTGCACATGTATGTGCAAACTTCCACAAACACATGTACACGTGTGTGTCCACACATGGGCTCCATAGCCTCCTTTGCAGGCCCTCCTGGGCTTCCCTGCCAACCCACAGCTCCTCCTAGATGCGTCCTGATGCCTTAGCCAGGTGGAATTCTCTGTAACATTATTTGTTCCAATCGTTGCATTTTCACTGCTGCTGACTTGCCATTTACAGCATAGCCCAGGTCTGGCCACGGCTCTGAGCCACCTTTTTGTCTTGGGCGAGGTGTCCCAGGGCTGAAGGGTCCATACTCTCCTTGGCTCCATCATGAGTCATTGTTCCTCCTCCACCTCTTACCTCCCCCAATCCCCAGGCATTCACAGAGTGGGTCCTTTGTGTGAGACCTTGGGCTGGTGGATATGTGGGGCTCTCCTTCTTCCTGGGGAGCTGGTTGGGGATGCCTCTATCCTGATCACATCTCAGGTATCTTCTCTCCCCTGGCTCATGAAATCTGTCCCCCAAATTACATCCAGACGGGGGTGGTAGCAGACATCTCTCTCTTCCAGCCCAGAGGCCCACCCGTCAGCCAAATGGGGCATTTAATTGGAAAGGGAGGCTGGCAGGCTGCCTGGAAATCCTGCAGAAAGGACCGGTGTGACCTGCTTTGAAAACTTTGCCACATACCTTCCTCGCAGATTTCTGTTTCAAATATTTGAAGGGGTTCTTGGGACCATTTGAGAATTACACCCGGAGCCATGCAAGGACAGACCCCCCAAACCCTGGTGGGGCCTGTGTGGCAGTGGCGCCCAATCCCTTGGTGTAAATGGGGAAACGGAGGCAGATCAGAGGTGGCGAAAGAATTGAGTTCAATTTGGTTCAGCACTCCAGATGTTGGTTGAAGGCTCTTTCTGTGAGAGACACACAAAATACTTACCTGAAAGCCCCTCCCTGTCAAATCCTGAAGTCACAGCTTCCTTAGGGACTTCAGCCAGAACTCTCCCCAATATTTCAGTCCTGCTGGATGATTCCTGAGCCTGCAGGAATGTTGGTGTGAGTCAGCAGGGTGGAAGGATGGGTGAAGGACGGAGTGATGGTCAGTGAGGGAGACTCATCCTAGAAGCCTCATGGGTTTATCTGCCAAGCAGATAAAGCCCCTCCTTTCAGAGCCAAAATCAGGATTCATCAGGGCTGGAGTGAGGCCATGAAAGGCAGGATCAGTTGTGTGTGCAAAAGAGACTGAGAACAAGAGAAGAACTGGGGTGTGGAGGGGTGGCTGGGGGCGGCTGTCAGAAGGTCCAAGCCCTGAGGCCCCGGGTGGTCAGCTGCTCCTCTTCACAGAGACCACAGTGCTGGCATCTCATGATCAGGGGCCATGTGGCCAGTGGAAGCCATGCAACTTGGTAACCATGGGTGAGTAACTGGACCTCCTCTAGCCCTGGTTTCTTCCTTGGCAGAGAAGGAATGACTGGAGTTGCTTTGCCAGGTACCTTGAGATGAAATGAGGTATGAGGGCAGAGGGCTGCCCTGTGCTGCTCAGAGCTGGCCCATGAGTCCACAGGCTGTTTCCAGGGCCATATTCCAGCTCTGGCCTTTTCGAGTCATGGTGCTCTAGGCAAGTTTCCAAGCCCAGAGCCCCATGGGATACTAATGGGATAGTAACAGTCCTACCTTCCCAGGCTGGGACATGAAATTCGTTAATCCATATAGATAACCTAGAATAGTCCCTGACTGGTACTCAAAGGGGGTTAAATTGAACTGGTGCTATGATGGTGGTGGTGGTGTGATAATGATGTTGATGGTATGAGGAGAATGGTGGTGTTGATGGTGATGGTGTTGATGATGGTGATAATGATGGTGATAAACATGGTGGTGGTGATGATGATGGTGATGGTGATGATGGTGACGATGATGATGGTGGTAGCAATGGTGATAATGATGGTGATACTGGTGATGGTGATGGTGATGATGATGGTGGTGGCAGGTGGTGATGACAGTGATACTGGTGATGGTGATGGTGATGATGGTGATGATGATGGTGGTGGCAGTGATGGTGATGATGGTGATACTGGTGATGGTGGTGATGGTGATGATGATGGTGATGGTG
>NC_045446.1:5238573-5238821 GCF_002776525.5 Piliocolobus tephrosceles | reverse complement strand
TGATGGTGATAGTGATGATGATGGTGGTGATGGTGATGATGGTGGTGATGGTGATAGTGATGATGATGGTGGTGATGGTGATGATGGTGGTGATGATGATGGTGATGCTGGTGGTGATGATGATGATGATGGTGATGGTGGTGATGGTGATGATGGTGATGATGATGGTGGTGATGATGATGATGGTGGTGATGATGGTGGTGATGGTGATGGTGATGATGATGATGGTGGTGATGGTGATGATGGTG
>NC_045446.1:5234753-5238473 GCF_002776525.5 Piliocolobus tephrosceles | reverse complement strand
TGATGATGATGGTGATACTGGTGGTGATGATGATGATGATGGTGATGGTGGTGATGGTGATGATGGTGATGATGATGGTGGTGATGATGATGATGGTGGTGATGATGGTGGTGATGGTGATGGTGATGATGATGATGGTGGTGATGGTGATGATGACAATGATGGGGTAGTGGTGGTGGTGGTGATTGTGATGATGATGGTGATGATGATGATAATGATATGGCTATAGTGGTGATGGTGATGGTGGTGATAATGATGAAGAAATCATCATCATTTAGCACTTGTTCTATGCTTAGATCTGTCCCAGCCATGGGGATACCACAATGAACAAGACAAGTATAGTTCCTGCTCTCCTGAGAATCAGTACTACTGATGGCAATAGCCAGTGGGTAAGTTAACCAACCAATAAACAAAGTAACGTTTCAGAGGGAGGAGCTGGAGAGTCATGTGAAATGTGGGGCAGCCCAGACTCCTTGGAGGAGGCAACATGTGGATGAAGAGTTGGGGGGAGCCACCATCATGAGGGGCATAGAATTTATATTGGCTCAGATAACTAGGACATCTGGGGTTGCATCTAGCATTGGGAACAGGCATTAAAGATGCCCTGTCGCTCCCCCTCTCTCCTCTCTGGCTCTCCTGACTACCTTTTGACCTCCATGGGACCCAGAATCAATGCCACTCTTATGGCTTCCTAGATCTGTTGTCTCAGGCTAGTTGTATCCCCTCCCTGGAACTCAGTGGTCCCATCTGCAAAGTGTGATGGGGAACGCAGTTGGACGCCCCTGTGGCCCCTTCTGTCTCTGAGGTCCCTAGTGCCTGGCCCTGTGCTAGCGCCCTTGATGGGCCATAGAGTAACTGACAGTAAGCGGTGGGCATGAGGAGCCCTTCCTGCATCAGGGCCTGTGGAGGGTGAACAGTTCACTTCACAGTAGGTCTCTGTGGCTTACCTGGGATGGAGCTGGCTCCAGGAGCAATTTCCCCTGGATGAAACAATCTTTGGAATCCACAGTATATCATTCACCATGACGTCTTCTGTTTAAACAGCGGCAGCCGGCAGAGGGTGAGCAAGGGGGCTTGTGCTGGGAGGAGGGCCTGTATCCCAGCCCCCAACCCCGGCCCCGGTGGAAGGCCCCGCTATGGGGGAAAGCAGGCATATGGAACCCATTTGGGAAATTCTTTCTGCATAAACCACTTTTTCCAGGTAAGACACATGCCCATATTGACTGGGAAAGATGCAATACCTCTTACACTTTGCCGGCTACATTTTTATGGACCTTAATTAAACCCATGGTCTCCCGGGTTGGGAAATTGGACACTCTTTGTGCGGCCCCTTCTTAAGAAGTGCTGTTGGCCCAGGGGAGGCCAATTATAACCTCACGTCCTCCCCACCTTCCAGGACCTCACAGACCCTCCAAACGCTTGGAAAATGTGCGCTCGACAGAGGGCCTTTGATTCGGCGTGCCTGGACAGCATTAGGCCTGTTTCCAGGCCCGAGGCAAGTGGTGGTCAGGGTCCCAGGCGGCCGGCAGAGGGGCTGCAGAGACCGGGGTTTTCAAACTTCGTTGAGCACCAGTGCTTTCCTTTCATGCCCAATCGCATGGAGACCTTGGATACAAACCAGATGAGCCTGCTGGGGCTGAAGGGGGAGGTTGGCGGGGGGTGCATGTGGCCCCTTGCTCACCCCCAGCCCCTGTTCGCCGTGGGGTGACAGCGAGGACAGCCGCCTGGGTGTTCAGTGAGTTGTTAACGCCTGGATGGTTGTGCTCGTTATCCTGTTTAACAGGCACAGGCCAAGTGAGGTAGGTGCTGTTACCGTTGCCATTTCACACTTGAGGAAACCTAGGCACAGAGCAGCAGAGGGACAGGCCCAGGGTGGCCCGGCTGGGGCAGGAGGAGCGGTGGTGTTTGGGTCCTGGAAGCCCAGGTGCATGGCCGCCTCTCCAGACGGCTGCTGGGGAGCTACCAATTGGGCCCAATCCTTTCTTTTGATGGTGCTCCCAGTTCAGTGCTATGCCTCCCACTCATGTCGTGGGCCCCTGTGGCCCCTGCCTGTGCATAGTCTCCATAGTGCAGCTCCCTTCCTGTGTCCGGTAGTGGCCTAGGCCTCTGCTACACTCGGGTTCATGGATCCAGCAGGCCGGGGGGTCCTCTCACCGCTGGAGGGGCTACTCTGCCAGCCTTGCTGGTTGGGTGGAACCTGCTCTTGACTAGCATACACGGTCCGGGGCACCTCAGGACTTCTTGAGGATGCCTTTGGTTGGAGGAGAAGGTATCTTTGCTTTGGTCCTTTTAATGCTCTGGGCTTCCACTAATATTTCATTTCTAGGGAAGAGATTCGTTAATCAAGAAAAGTGTCCCCTGGACGAGCTTTTCCTGGGATTGACTTTTCCTGGGATGCTCAGGTCATGGCCCCAGAAACCCCAACCTAGCCAAGGGAGGATCTTAGGAAACCAGGCCAATGGAGGAATAATTTACATGCAGTAATATCTATCCTTTTAAGGTGTACACTTTGGTGAATTTTGACAAATGCAAGTAGTCACAGACACCCTTGTAATCAAGATATGGAAGATTTCTATCACCCCCAAAGCTCCCTCATGTGTCCTCCCACCCCAGCCCCCCAGTGGTGGATCTGATTTTGGTCCCCATAGCTCTGCCTTTTCTAGAATTGCGTCAATAGACCCATGCAGTTGGTGGTGTCTTGAGTGTGGCTTCTTCCACTTTGTATTATGCCTTTAACATCCAACCATGGTTACAGGGACATTGCCAGCACCTCGCAGACTGGGTGGCCTCAGGGAAGAAGGAGCTGGACTCACCCCGGGTGCCCTGGAGCCTTTGAGCTCTCTGGCAGGTGGAGCAGGGTGGGTCCAGAAGCTTCTGCCAGTCTTTGTCTCCTCATTAACTCAGGAATGTTAATCAGTGATGACTTCATGGGGTTGATGGGAAATGATGGGCCATTTGGATATGTGCTCAGGGACTGCAAACAGTGGCTCATGCCTGTGATCCCAAGGCTTTGGGAGGCTGAGATGAGAGAACTACTTGAAGCCAAGAGTTTGAGACCAGCCTGGGCAACACAGTGAGACCCCATCACTAGATATGTGCTCTTGACCTCATGGCACAGAGACCCAACCAGAGAGGATCCAATAAGTCGGAATGAGGATGGCTCCAGGGAAGCTTCATTCAAGCACTCATGACATCAGGGGTCTGGGTGACTCCTCAGCTGCAAGACGGTGGTAGCTTCTTCTAGCATTGCATCCCTACGGGACAACATCCAAGTGGGAAGGGGCACCTCCCTGTGGTGTTCCCCTCTGTTAGCAAGAACCCCTCTCCCGGAAGCAGCCCCCAATTTCAGCAGTCTTCCCTGTGCCTCACTGGTCAGGGTGTGTCCCATGTGTCATGTCTACACCAATCTCCAGCAACAGATGGGAGCTGCCAGGAGAGGGTGAAGCCCTCTCCACCCATCATCTATCCATATCTCCATTCATCCACTCATCTCTCCTCCATTCATTCATCCATCTATCCTCCATTCATTCATCCATCTCTCCTCCATTCATTCATCCATCTATCCTCCATCCACTCATCTCTCCTCCATTCGTCCACTCATCTATCCTCCATTCGTTCATCCATCTATCCTCCATTCATCCACTCATCTCTCCTCCATTCGTCCACTCATCTATCCTCCATTCATTCATCCATCTATCCTCCATTCATCCACTCATCTCT
>NC_045446.1:5158471-5234743 GCF_002776525.5 Piliocolobus tephrosceles | reverse complement strand
TTCATCCATCTATCCTCCATTCATCCACTCATCTCTCCTCCATTCATCCACTCATCTCTCCTCCATTCATCCACTCATCTATCCTCCATTCATTCATCCATCTATCCAACCATCCGTCCATCTCCTGTCTCGCCATGCATCCATCTCTCATTTCTCCATCCCTCCATCTCACCATTGCTCTACCTCTGCATACTGTATCCCTCCACTTCTCCGTCTCTTCTTCCAAGTAACAACCAAGCACTTGCTCTTGGTAGGTAGGCCCTGTGCTCGGTCCTAGGGAGAAGGGGAGGAACTGGGCCCTGTCGTTGGGGCCTGTGGCAAGGGCGCCTCATGGTTAGGGTGTGCGAATGTGGTCTCTCTTAGGGCTCTGCCTGTAGTCGGCATGCGATGCTTCTTAGGGCTCTGCCTGCAGTCAGCATGCGATGCTTTCAGCGGAACACTGCCTTTTAATTTTTGCCCCAAGATTCAAGTAGCACAGATCCTCTCCTGCTTCACAGTCTCTGTCCAATCCTGCCTTTCATTAACTAACTTTAGTAACTTTCCTCGCTGTGTTTCATTAAGATTCACACGAGCAAGACTTGAAGGAACATAAGCATCTCAGTGCAGCTGGGCCGGCCTTCAGTCTTAGGCTTTTTTCCTCTTGCCCGTGGTGGTGCCGGCCACAGAGGACCCCCTGAGCTGGGAGTAGACGTAACTCACCTTGATTTTTCTCTTGCTGCCAGACTTTTAGGGTGGCTCTGAAACACCAGACTAAGTCTGTGTCCAAAAGCCTCAAGCATTGGCCTGGGATTATCTAGGTGGATATCATTTGAGGACTCCAGAAGCCAAACTATTTCCTTGGTTGTCTAATCTCCTTGTTAACAACATTTGTGAACAAATGAAGGCCTTTTTTTTTTTTTTTTTGGCTGCAATGGAAGTTTCAAGACTTACAAGGAAACAGCTTTTGCTGTTCCCCTCTTAGGGCCTTCCAGCCTGACAAGAGAAGTCAGCAGCTTGCCCGTGGGCAATCTGTAGAGGCAGGAAGGTGGGCAAGGGAGGCATGACATCATATCGGGTGGGAATAAGAAGGCACATCCTGCAGCGTCCCTGTTCAAACATATTCAGGTGCTTAGATGCCCACTTGGAAGCTGGAAGACCCTCAGCAGGAACTGCTAAGGGCTCCGGAGACCCTGACTCAAGTTTTCAAACTTGAAAAATGAGTGTGGCAAGGGAGGGGTGAGGGGTGAAGGGTAGCAGCCCCATGGCGGGGAGCAGGGGCGCCGGGTGTCAGATCTGACGGCGGGCTCCCGGCTGTGTGCTGCGTGCTTGGTTCCCCTTTTTCTTGGAGAAAATGGGGAGGCAGGAGTGAGGCAGATTGCTCTGGGACAATGGGCCCCTCTCCCATCGGGTGGGAGCGGCTCTAGGCCCAAACAATAGGCCTGGGCCGGCCCCTCTCCTGCTGCCCACCGTCTGAGACAGATGCCCGGGAGCCGCCGGGAGTGCCCCAGAGGTGACCTTCGGGGGCTGCCCTGTCACTTTGTGGAGGAGTCCTGGAGAGGGAGGGAGGCAAACAATGGGGGCCTCATGCCAGGCGCCCGGCCTCCGGCACGGGCCAAGGCTCCCCAGGGAGAGCACGGCCTGGCAGGTGCTGCTATTGTCTCAGGGCACAGGGGCCTTCCGCGGGGGTCTCCCGGCAGGGAGGCAGGGCACCGGTCAGCACGCGGCAGGAGAGGCTTGGGCTGGAGGCCCTCTTGTTGTTCTCCAGGGAGGACGCAAGGAGCTGATTCTGCTGGCTCCATTCAGGCCTGACAGCCCCAGCCCAGCTCTGCCCTCGGCCCCTAAAAGTGTCATTCAGAAAAGCAATTAACGTCTCCTGGCCTCCAGTGGTACCGGGACTCTGAGTGTCAGATTTTACAGCCAGACCTGCCCTAGGAAATGCCCGAATCTGAGCTGACATCCTCGCTTGAGCTGGGGGCACAGGCGGAGTTTTCTGGAGGAAGGGTGTCAGCTCAGGAGGACGAGGGGTGAGCCCTGGAATTGTCTCTTCTCTGCAAAGAGACTTGCCCTGGGAGAACCCCCACACCATAAGCTGAAAGCCGTGGAGGAGTGCAGCAAGGGCTCTCCCATCCTGGGGAGTAGCAGTAGCTAGTGGATGTGCATGTGTCCGTGTGTGTGTGCATATGTGCATGTGTGTTTTTGTGGGCGTGTATATGTGCATGTGTGTGACTATACATGTGTGCATACAAACACGTACACTGCACATGTGTTCATGTTGTATATGCGTTTGTGTGCACACACATGTGTCCGGGCAGGTGTACATGCCTGCATGTGTACACATGTGTATTTGTGTGTGCATGCCCATGTCTGTGCACATGTGTGCATACGTGTTTGGCAGGGTGCATACGTATGGCAGGCACTTTGCTGAGGAATTTTGCAAACGTCATTCATGTGACTTACGATCTACTGGGAATAGGCATTGCTATCTTGACCACAGATGAGGGCACAGACCCCTGAAAGGCACATGACTTGACTGCACCTCCTCAAACTCCTCAGACCCCAAAGTGGGTCTGCAAGACCTCACAGCTTGGGCCTTTTCTACTCTCCACTCATCTGCAGGCCCTGTCCTTCCTCAGCCTGCTAGCTCTGGGATCTGGGAATGTGCTTTGGTCAGCTATGTCTTTGAGGCTGTCCTAGGTCCTAGGGGTGAAGCCAGACTCAGTCTCTGCCCTTGTCCTGCGAAGGGGAAGGGAGTGTGGAGGGCAGAAGTGGCTCCTCTGGGTGGCAGGGAAGGTGGTAGGGGAGTCCAGAGGAGGTCCCTGTGCTGCTTTCAGGGGTCAGGGAATGCTTTCTGGGAGAATTAACATCCAAGGCCAGGCTGCAGGTTGAGCCGGCGTGAGGCAGGCGAGAGAGGCCCGGAAAAGTCTCTAGCTGGAGAGAAGGTGCCTGCAGCCCTGAGGGAGCCAGGGGTTACCTCGGGGGAGGTCTGAAGCTCACCAAGGTTGGGTGCCTGCTGTTACCTGCTTCATTGTGGGGCCACACATGAAGCTGTGGAGTTCAAGGTTGGCTTCGCAGACACCGAGGGCAGCCTCACAGCTGAGCCTGTCCAGGGAGGAGGACGACATGGGGGCCTGGCAGGTGGTCCAGGTGGCCCCTCCACCGGAGCTATGCCCTGCCTTGCCCTGGTTCCCTGTGCTGGGGTGACTCTGTGCTCAAGCCTACCGTAGTCGCCTCTCTGCCTGCCTCTGCTGTCCCTGGTCCTCCTGGTACTGCAGGAGCTTTTGCAGGGCAGGGTGAGTGGTGGGGACTCGACTCTCACAGGCCCTAGCTTTACTGGCTCTGAGATTTCAGCCAACCTCCCCTGCGTGAGCTGCGCTGTTCTCATCTGTAAAGTGGGGAGATTGGCAGAAAGCCACGGACTGTTTCCCACAGTGCCCTACCCATCAAGCAGCCCATATTCAGACAGTGCTGCCATTTCACCGAATGGAGGGCTCCCTCTCACCCCCTCTGGCTGGCATTTCACCAAACTGAAGGCTCCCTCTTACCCCCTCTGGCTGCCATTTCACCAAACTGAGGGCTCCCTCTCACCCCGTCCAGATGGCATTTCACCAGACTGAGGACTCTCTCTCCCCTGCTCTGGCTGGCATTTCACCAGACCGAGGGTTCCCTCTCACCCCCTCCGGCTGGCATTTCACTGAGCAGAGGCCCCCTCTCACCCTCAGGCAGACCTGTCGTTGCACCCAGCCTTTCTCTCTCCTGGCGTGCAACACCAGGCTGGGCTGGCGCTGACCACCCTGGACACAGCAGTGTGGACGGTGACAGAGCCGGTGGCCAGCCCTCCCTTGGGGTGCCTTCCCTGGCGGCTCTTGCTTCTGCCGTCTCGAGTTTGACCTCCTAAGAGGGGCTGTGTTCTTCTCCCCACTGTGGATGGCTTTTGCTCCTGATGGTTTCAGGCTGTCGGTGCCCGGGGGGGTCGGTGCCTTCCCCCGAGACCCTGGTCTGTAAGCTGACCTAGGTCCGGGCTCTGTAAACACTGCCCAGTCCTCATGGCAGCTTTATCGGGGGCCTCTGAGCGTGGCAGGCACCCATGCACTGTGGGCGTTTTCTTTGAGATGCTGCCTGCCCGTTGCGAGATCCTGGCCCAAGCCCCTCACTGAGACTGCCTGGCATGTGGAGGACCGCCACAAGGGTGTGAGCTGCCCTGGTGTGCATTCATGTCAAATAGGTTGAAGTGGAACCAACTGCGACCCTCTGCAGCAGCAAGTGGCCATTTTGGGGACCCTGTGGGTTTCGAGTCAGAGGAAAACAGAGTTAAAGCCTTTTCCCATTTGTCCTGAGAATACTCACCAGCGGCTTGCGGCTGCAGCATTTACCCGTCGATAACTCTGCCACGAAATAGCTCGATTTTATTATTACTTTTGCATCGCTCTAGTATATTGACTTTGGAAACAAAAGACGTCCTTCTATTCATAGCATTCTGGTAGCAGCATTTCCATTTCCAAAACAGAGTCATTCTCGATCGCCGAAAACGTCACACACCAGAAAACACCGCATTCCCACATGTGCTTGTTCTTGGACATTTGTTGACCAAAGATTGATTCAACAAATCCAATTTTTCCAAAATAGAAGATTTTGATGACTCAGATGAGTCTGATGTGCGTTCTGTTTAGAAATGACTCCAAGAACAGTTTTTATATTTTTTTTCACATTGAGAAGCAGTCAGATTTGCTTCAGCCTCAAGAAGCGTGTTTATGTAAAATTAAATGAGTGCTGGCCACGAGTCACACTTCTTTTTCCCCCTAAACAAGAAAAGGGTTACAACTGGAAGAGCCTTAGAAACGACCCCTCACTGCACAGACGCTGACACAGAGGCCCGGAGAGACGGGTGTTTTCGGGGTTCCTGGGAAGCTGGGACTGCTCAGCCCAGGGCACCCTGGCCTTTTCTCTGTGGGCTCCCGGGCGAGTGTTCAGGACAGCACCCAGGTCAAGACTGATGATTTTCTAGGGACTTCTACTTTGCTCATTTGGAATCACTGTGACCCTATGGGGTGGGGGGCACCGGAGATATTTGTTCCATTTTACAGGCGGCAAAACTGAGGCCCCGAAGGAGCCAGGATGTGCTCGAGGTTGCACCTGAGGCCGGGGCACAGCAGTGTCCAGGGTTCTTTTAGAACTGTTGCCCTTGGTCTGAGTCCTAGGCACGAACGTAGGCCCAAAGGGATCTCAGGTGGGAGGGTGGTGCTGGGGTGGGGCCCAGCACCCAGCACCCAGCACCTCTCAGGGAGGCCCGGACTCATGGCTGCCCGGGGCTGGTGGTGGAGGAGCTCTGTTCCTCTGGGTCTGTGCAGGCAGGAGCAGAGGTCGTCTCCTCCCTGAGTGAACAGGCCCTGACGGTTGTGTCATGGGGCTCTGTTGGGGGGACACCGTTTAATCTGACTGGCATGAGTGGATTTCAACAGGTCAAAGTCTGACTGCTGTGGGGTGCCTGGGAGCGGGGCTGGGTGTGCATGGCTGAGGCCCCAGAGACCATCCTGCCTGGAGATGCAAGGTGGGAAGGTGTGGCAGAGTCCTCATGGCCTTGGCGGTCTGGCGGGGCGGACCTCCCTCTCCACTCTGCTCTGTTTGACCTGGGCTGCTTACTGGAGGGTGTGGGGAGAGCAGCGGGGCCTTGGAGGGACTTAGTGAATGACCAGCAGAGGGACTGGCTCCTGATGGCACAGGCGTCCGGGGCAGATGGTTCCGGCTCGCTTACGGCAGGTGAGACACGCAGAGGAAATGCCCTCATAGCTAAACCCCGGCTCCAGGTCAGCCGCGGAGTTTCTCCAAGCCCCAGCTTCCATCTCTGGAAAGGCGGTGAGGAGATGACCTTTCTTGAGTAAGTCAATGCTGGAGAAGCTGTTCATGCTCGCTGAGGGTCAGCTCTTGTCGGCGCAAGAATCAGACCCGGCCTGTTGCGGGGCACTGAGCCAGTCTGGTTGGGAAGCCTGCCTTGACCTTGGCTGGAGTGAACCCCGCTCCCGGACAGCGATTCGTTGGGGGATGCGGTGTTGAGGAAGGGGTGGTGAACACGTGCTATTGAAGGGATGCTGATTTTTTTTTTCCCCCCGGGCTTTCCTCTCTGACCTGGGGAAAGGCTGAATTTGGAGCCCGGTGGGCCGTGCACTTGGTGAGTCCCGCTGCCCAGGGAGGAAGGCGTACCGTCCTGTTTTCCTCCTGCTCCTGAGGCCTCGTGGCGGTCATGACAGTAGCAGGGCCGATGACAGCTCGCACGGCCAGCAGTGTGGGCTCCACTCTTAGAGCTCAAACGTGAGGCACAGGCGAGCCTGTCCACCTGGCAGCTTGCTCAGGGTCACACGTCCGCTCGGCCATGGCCGGGACTCCGATCTGCCCCACGTCCTCTCCTGCTCCTTTTGGGCCATGCTGTGCAGGGGGAAGGACCCCAGCTGGGTGGAAGCCCTTGGCCTCCCTGCCTCAGTTTCCCCATCATGTCCTCTCACCTAAACATAGCAACCTTTGGCGCCTGTGTATAAAGCTTGCTTCCGTGGCTGCGTCACCAGGCCTGGGTTCCAGAGGGTCCTACCTCCCCGTGGGCCCAAGGAAGGGCCTGGAGTGAGATGGCCAGCCGCAGCTTGACTGGGATGGGACGGTAGTCCATACGGCCTTGCGGGCTGCCCAGCTCCAGCCAGCCAGCCTCGGTGAAGCCAGCCGACTTGGCGGCAGTCTCCAGCACTTTGAGACGTTTGTCCCCCTCCTGCCCCCGTCCGGCTATGACAAGTGAGCTTTCAGTAGATATGACGGCCTCTGCTGGGGGGTCCCTGGCCCCTGTCCATGTCTCTACACTTGACTTGCTCGGAGTTCACTGGCCCGAAATAATGTCCCCAATGCAAGTCGGCGGACAGAACATTCAGAGTGGACGGTTTGCTTCCCCCCCCACTTTTTAATACATTAAACATGCATTACTGGAGTTCTACCCGATTCCTCTGACAGCTGTGAAAAAATAAAGAAAATTCAGTTTGAACTTAAAAAGCTCGGGCTTAATTTATGTCCCACACCTTTGTCTGCTGGGTCCTTTTTCCTCTTCCGATGGAAAGGCCCCAGGGAGCGGGCGACAGAGGCTTGGCCACCCCACGTGGCCCCTCGGTGCCCGGGCCTTAATAGGGGCGCCCAGTGGCCAACACGGAGGGGAGTTTTCAGATGGAAATCGGACAAAACAATGCAATCATCTGTCTCGCAATCTGTTTTGAAGGGGAAAGAAAGAGCGGGCGGAGAGGAGAGAGTCGTTTTCTACTGGGGGAGGCTTCATTCAGAGAGTTTTATAGGAAAAGACAGATGTCATGAATACTGATGTGGAGAGCCTGGGGCTGGCAGAGTTTTTTTAAATTTTCTGAGTTGTAAAGACAAAGTGTTTTAATAACACAGGGAAACACATGTTGATGGGTGGGTCTTTAGCTCATTCTGGTTTCTCTAACTCCCTCTCTTTCTCCTCCTTTCTTTCCTTCTTTCTGCCTGCCTTCCTTCCTCCCTCCTCCCTTTTTTCCTCCCTCTTTTCCTCCCTTCCTTCCTTTTTTAGAGACAGGATCTCGCTCTATGGCCCAGGCTGGAGTGCAGTAGTACGATCTCTGCTACTCTGCAACCTCTGCCTCCTGGGTTCCAGCGATTCTCTTGCCACAGCCTCCTGAGTAGCTGGGACCACAGACACCCATCGCCATGCCCAGCTAATTTTTTTGTAGTTACAGTGAAGATGGAGTTTTGCCATATTGCCCAGGCTGGTCCCAGACTCCTGGCCTCAAGTGATCCACACACCTCGGCATCCCAAAGTGTTGAGATTACAGGTGTGAGTCACCATGCTGGCCTCTCCTTTTTCTTCTTTCTTTCCTTTCTCCCCCTTTTCCTTTTATCGCTCTGTCTCCCTCTGTCTGCCTCTTTCTCCCCATTTCTTCTCTTGGCCTGTTACGGGGTTCGGGAGCCACCACAAAACATTTCCTTCTGTGTCCTTTCACGGTTCACCTTCCTGGTTGAGAGAAGGAATCTGCTTTTCTGAAATACTGTGCTTCCATCTGAACGGCACAGCATTTCTGAGTTTGGGGACAGAAAGTAATGAGCTAAAAGAGGCATTTACTCATGCAACAAACACATATTAAGCACTGACTCTACACTGGGGGCTGGGAAAACAGGTGAATCAAGTGTGGGGCCTGTCCATCCGTCAGGAGCTGCTGGTCAGACAAATATGAACAGGGACACAACCTACTGGGAGGCGTCTCTGCCTCGGGCTCTCTGGGCAGTGGGGGACGTGTCTCCTAAGGCAGGTGCTATCCCTGGTCTTGGAACTTCTTATGAAAGCAGCCTGCCTGGCACCTCCTGCCATCCCTGTGAGGTGATGGGACAGGTGCTAAGCCTGCCGTTGGACAGATAAGAAAACTGCAGCCCTGGGAACAGAGGCACAAGCTGAGAGGTGACATCAGGACTGAACTGTGAGCCTGGGAGTCCAAATCCAGGCTTACCCAGTCTTTTTGGCTCCAGTGAGGCCCCACCACTGTCATCCAATGGATGGTATGTGTGATTTTTGGCACACGCCTGTGCAGGTGACTCCCACAGGTGCTTCAGAAGGAGGTGCTGCTGTGATGCTCACGCTACATGCAGGAAACAGAGAGGTTGAGTGACTGGCCTACAGCCCCACAGCTTCTACCTAGTGAAGGCCCGTTTGAGGCCAGACCTGCCTTACTGTTATTATTATTTATTTATTTTTTGAGATGGAGTTTCACTCTGCTGCCCAGGCTGGAGTGCAGTGGTGCGATCTTGGCTCACTGCAGCCTCTGCCTCCTGGGTTCAAGTGATTCTCCTGCCTCAGCCTCCCAAGTAGCTGGGACTACAGGCACATACCACCACACCTGGCTAATTTTGTGTGGTGTATGTGTGTGGTTTTTTTTTTTTTTTTTTGGGGAGGGTCTTGCTGTCTCCTAGGTGCGATCTTGACTCACTGCAAGCTCCACCTCCTGGGGTTCACGCCATTCTCCTGCCTCAGCCTCCCAAGTAGCTGGAACTACAGGCACCCACCACCATGCCTGGCTAATTTTTTGTATTTTTAGTAGCGATGGGGTTTCACCATGTTAACCAGGATGATCTCGATCTCCTGACCTCATGATCCCCCCGCCTCAGCTTCCCAAAGTACTGGGATTACAGGCGTAAGCCACCGCGCCCAGCCTGTTTTTTTAATAGAAATGGGGTTTCACCATGTTGATCAGGCTGGTCTTGAACTCCTGACCTCAGGTGGTCTGCCGCCTTGGCCTCCCAAAGTGCTGGGATTACAGGTGTGGGCCATTGTGCCCAGCCACTGTTATTGTTTTAAGTTGTGGTAAAATATAACATAATATTTATCATTCTAGCCAGTTGTGAATGTACAACTCTATGGCATTTCATCCGTTCATAATGAGGTATAGATATTGCTGCTACCTATACCCAAGCATTTCCAGCGTCCCCAGCAAAACCTGGGCACCTGTTAAACAGCAACTCCTCCCAGCCCTGGCAACCTCTGTTCTTCTTTCTGTGTCTGTGGATTTGACTTCTCTGAGCACCTCATATGAGCGGAATTGTATGGCATGTGTGTCTTCATGTCTGGCTTATTTCACCCAGCAAATGTCATCTCACTTCACTCGTGTTGTAGCTTGTGTCTGAGTTTCCTTCCTTTGTAAGGCTGAATACTATTCCAATGTGTGAGGAGACCACATTTCGTTTACCTGTTCATCTGTTTGATGCTGGAGCTCCCTCCATGCTCTCCAACAACAGCCGTGCTCCTCCGCAGACAGGTGTCTGGGCGGATGGCGTCGGAGACCCCCTGGCAGGCCACTGCTATGGGAAGGGGCTTCTCCCTCTCATGCCACCGGAGGAGACTCTGTGGGGTCCCTGCAACCCCCGCAGCATGGTGAGGGGCTCTGGCTGGAGGCTGTTCCCTCCAACAGGACTCAGCAGTCAGGGGCTCCCTGGGCGCCCCTGTGTGCAGACTCTGGAAAGACAGGTGGATCAGGTGGGGGCCTGTCAGTTTCTCAGGAGCTCCTGGTCGAATGAATGTGACTGTCTCCTGCTGGGAGACACCTCTGCCTCGGCCTCTGGGCAGTGGGGGATGTGTGCCCCTAAGGAAGGTACAACCCCTGGTCTTGGGGCCTGAAGTCATCAGATCCAGAGATACAGGGTGAGAGGGGCTCCCTGGGCACCCACTGTGTGCAGGCTTTGCATGAGGCACAGGGTTCGGGACTCAGTGGTGAATAAACTGCCATCCCCTCATGGGGAAGAAGGGCAGTTGCACCTAACTTACACATTCACTCGACAAGCAAGTATTGAGTGTCTTCTGTATACAGGTCTGCAGCTGGTGCTGGGAGCCGGCCTTTGGATCTGGTGTCCACCCCATGACCTGGGCCCAGGCCCTCCCCGTCCTCCTCTGCCATGGGAGGTGTCAGAGGGCAAGTACCTTCCTCAGTCACACCCATCACATACATAGTGGATGTGCCTCTTTCACAGGGCAGGGAGTAATCTTAAATCAATCATTAAGCAATTATTAAATGCCCACCATGTTCTCAGGCTTGGCAGAGGTGGGTGCCTGTTACCCCAAGTGGGTGCAGGACAACTGCTTCCCCCCATGCTCCCCACCCCACCCAAGCCCCTTCTCCCCTCCACTCCTGGCTGTGTCCCTCCCGCCTCTGCCCTGGGTCACCGTCTTCATTGTCTTCTGCAACATCTTCTGTGGGAAAGGCCAATGGCTTAAAACAGGATTGACAAGACACCCGGGGTCTGCTCCACACCCGGGGGCTCCTGGGCGTGCACCCAAGAGCCTCTACCCCTGAAAGACTGGCATCCAGGTGGGCTTCCCAGAGGGAGCCCCCTTCTGCGGGCCTGGGAGTGTGGAGCCTGTGGCGAGCTGGCAGGGAAGAGAAAAGGCACAGGTGCCCCTCACTCCGAGCCTGTCTGATCCTGGAGACTTGCAGGCTATAGACCTGGAGGTCCAGCCAGGAGGGCGGGCAAGGACCATGAAGCAGGGGTCGTAGGGGTGGAGAGAATGCCTTTTGGAGCCAGACAAATCCTTACTTCCCTTTTCCCAGCTGTGTGACCCTCGGAAACATCTTCAACACTCTGTGTCTCAGTCTTCTCATCTGTAAAATGGATCTGATGAAAACTGCCTAAGAATAGAGGTGTGTGGAGAGCTCTCTGGTGCCAGGCTCATGGCAAGACTGTGGTGACACCAGCCATCGGAAGACAGGGAGGCTCCTCCGTGGACAGCTGGATGCACAGGTGCGTAGCAGGAGCTCAGGGAGGCTCCTCCGTGGACAGCTGGATGCACAGGTGCATGGCAGGAGCTCAGGGAGGCTCCTCCGTGGACAGCTGGATGCACAGGTGTGTAGCAGGAGCTCAGGAGCGCGTGCCCGGTGGAGTCACAGGTAAAGGAGCCGCTCCAGGTTGCAGGGCTTGGCTTGGAGGTGTCACCCCAGGAAGGTCTTCCCTTGCCTGGAGACCCCACATAGGCCCTCCTCTTTCTTCAAACACAATCCCCAACCTCCCTGCAGGGAAGTCCCCCCTGACCTTCCAAACCAGGGCAGACCCTTGTCCGGGCTCCCTCGGCCTGGACATGGCGCCATTTCCCACTAGCGGGGCAGAAGCCTGTCTACGTCACTCTCCCTTGCATCCACAAGCAATGGGGTCTTGTGGAGCATAAACGTTCATGAGTGATACATTTATATCGATAGGCAGGGCCACACTGTGGGAGGAGCTGGTGGCCCAAGAACCCCTGTTAATAGCTGGGTGACACGTGGCCTCTGGTGGTCCCTTTTGGGAAACATCTGAGAGTCTGAGGCTGTCAGGCCCCTGACACTGACTCATGGCTGGGACACCCTTGAGAGAGTCACTGCCCTGTTTCCCCGTCTGTCAGCCAGAGGCATTCTCTGTGGGTCCTTCCAGCACTGAGGTTCTGAGGTCATTGTTGCAGGGGTAGGCGACTCTAGGTGGCAGATGGGGCTGCTGTGATCGTGGGGGAATGAGCTTTGCTTTAGGTGAGGCCGTGCAGAGGCATCTCAGTGTTGAAGGAGACCAAGGCCTGCTCTGCTCGCCTCCCTGCAGCTGGCTGGGCTCCTTGCTCTCCAGGGTTCCTGGACTTTCCTCCAGACCCAAGTGCAAGCTACTTGTGGCTTCCACCCACTGCTCAAGGAGTCTCTGCAGCCACCAGACCCAGAGCCCACACACCATCCGCCGTCCGGGAGAGGCACGTGTCCACAGCATCCTGGAGTGTAAGGCTGCATGTGGCCAGGGCTGCTGCCCGCCGAGGGGCAAGTGCGTGCCTGGAGACCACAGTAAGGAGCCATTCTCATGCTCCTAGGAGTTTAGACAGGGGCTCGTGCCCCTCGGAGCCAAACCTCTGAATTCCATGGAGTTGCTGGGTCAAAGGGCACGCCTAGGTCTGAGCTGTGGATACCTGTTGCCAACGAACTCTCTACAAAGGGGTTACCAATGATAGGTCCCACCACCTGTACCTCTCCTCTCCAAATTTCACCACTGTTCTCTCACATCTTCGTCAATGTGGTAAGCGCAAAATGATATTTTAGTTGTCTATGCCTACATTGATTGAAGGATGCTTTAAGTTTGATGATTGGTAAGTGAAACATTTTGTTACCTGTATTTACTGAACCTACTTTCCCTTGATGAATGTCCCAATTATCTTTTGCCCATTTTTCTATTATTGTGTTTCTTGTTCTTATTGATTTGTAAGAGCTCTTTGAATATTCAGGTTATGAAGAAGGTCAGGGTTTATTCACGGATGACATTTCTCTTTTCTGAAGGGGGCAAAGGGAGCACTCACTCCTTTCTCAAAGTGAGCTGATATCTGAATTTCTTATTGTCTATTTTTCCACACTCTGTTTTATACTTTTCTTCGCACTTTGCAGCTGTCTGGGCACAGACGCCCCCGAGGGAGCTAGAAAAAGTCACAAGGAGATCTTGGTCTCGGAGCGAAAGGCCTGCCTGTAACGGCTTTGTGGATCCCAGTCTGCAGGAAAGGATGTCTGAGTTCATGCTCTGGGTGCTTTCCCTGGCCAGGAGATGACAGGGAAGGAGCAAGCCCCAGCCCCTCCCCAACACACACAGCCCCTGCCCCCGACCAAACATGAAGTCACTTCTTTGGGGACAAGCAGATTTTTCAAACAAAGTTTGCCAAATATGCACATTTTTTTTTTTCTCCAGGGCAGATGCAAACGGTCTTTTCAAATCAGTTTGGAGGAAAATAAATGAGCCCACGCTGAGGCTTCAATAAATCTTTGCGTAGCCACAAGGGTGAGTTTTGGGCCCGATGAAGGGCCCAGTGTGTGGCTTATGAATGATGCCCAGTGACGGCTCTGCCGCCCCCGCCTTCCTCGCTTCCCCTCCTCCGTCCCCCAACCCAATTTAAAATTGGACATTAATGTTTTAAGACAAAGGGACCTTTGGGCATTTCTCCCCCTTGTGGAGGAAGTCTCCCCGGTGAAATATTTGTCGTGGCTGTGCTCGGCGTGTGACGGGGACTCGTGTCTCCGAGCCAGGGCCTGTCTCCAGGAGATGATCCATGTGCTGCCCTCCTGCCCCGGGGGCTCCAGGACCCCCAGCCCCGGATGCAGACAGGACTCTGGTCCCCCAAGGGGATTATTCCTCCCTGCCTGCCATTCCTGCTAGATCCTGGATCGTGCTGGCAGCAACCCGGTGTGGCTCAAACAGACATTGCCTCTTGATGGGTCTCCCCGTCTCAGTCCCCATCCATTCTCCAAAGTGGGGGTGGCCGAAGGACGGTGTGAGAGGCTCTGAGCCTGCCTTTCCCCTGAACATCCCTGGATCAAGCCCAAAGCCTTAGCTTAGCATCCCAGTGACACCTCCACTCTTATCTCCCTTCTTCTCCCTGGTGTGGACACTGCACCCACCACCGGCTCTGAGCACATGGCACATTGGCTCTGCAGGAGCCCTCCCCTCTGTCTGCAGTGGCCACCTTGCCACCAGGCCCACCTGAAGGAACCGTGCCCCTCCTTATGGACTGACCCCAAGGTTTGCCCATGCTTCGAGGTCTGCCTGACTTTGCTTCCATGATGCCTGGCACTGGACCACCATGCCCACTTGTTGGTGGCTGTGTAGCTCATACTCGCCCCATCAGGCAGTTTCTACCTACCCAGGACCACTCAAGTTTGCCCCACTCCATGTCTGCTGGTGGGAATGGATGGTGCTTCCCACAAGCAACAGGAGCCATGGAGCTGGGGGCTGGGGGTGTCAGCCTGGGTGGGCCAGGAGGGGGTCTTGCCATGCCTAGTGGAAGAGTGAGTGGTCCCCTACTGCCTCCAGGCTGCTGGGTGGGTCATTTGCCCATCCCTGCCTGGTTGTCTATAGTGGGTGTCCCCGCCAAAATTCATGTCCCCCTAGAACTTCAGAAAGTAACCTTATTTGAACATCGGGTCTTTGCAGATATAATTAAGTAAGGATCTTGAGACGTGGTCATCCTATATTGGGGGAGGGGACAGTAAATACAATAAACGTCCTTGGGAAAGACAGAAGAGAAGATCCAGCCACAGAGAAGAAGGCCATGTGGAGACAGCAGCAGGGATGGGGGCAATGCGGCTACAAGGCATGGAACTCAGAGCCCCCAGAAGCTGGAGGAGGCAGGAAGTTTCCTCCCCAAGAGCTGCCAGGGGTGGGGCGGGGTAGAGGTGGCATGGGAAATGCTCTGCCCACACTGGATGTATTAGTCCGTTCTCATGCTGCTAAAAAAGACATACCCGAGACCGGGTAATTTATAAAGAAAAGGAGATTTAATGGACTCACTGTCCCACGGGGCTGGAGAGGCCTCATAATCATATTGGAAGGCAAAGGAGAAGCAAAGTCATGTCTTACATGGTGGCAGGCAAGAGAGATAGCATGTGCAGGAGAATTCCCCCGTATGAAACCATCAGGTCTTGTGAGACTTACTCACCATCACAAGAGCACAGGAAAGACCCATCTTTATGATTCAATTACCTCCCACCAGGTCTCTCCCAGGACATGCGGGGATTATGGGAGCTACAATTCAAGATTTGGGTGGGGACGCAGCCAAACTCTATCACTGGATTTCAGGATCCTGCCTCCAGGAATGTGAGAGGGCAAATTTCTGTTGTTTTAAGCCACCTGCTTTGTGGCAATCTCTTCCAATAGCCCCAGGAAGTGAACACAGGGTCCATTGCCAACAGTCCTGAAATCATTTTTGAAGGAAGCATTTCTCAATTTCCAGGTTTCTTTCAAGTAGAGCAGGTCCTTTCCACTGCTGCTGCCCAGAGCACTTGTCTGTGAGCCCAGAGAGCTTCAGGCACCATCTCCTCTCCTCTTACAGCTGCCCTAGAAGAGAGATGTTGCCCCCCATGTTGCCCCCTACTTCATGGACCAAGAAATTGAGCCCCAGAAAGACAGGCACATGATCAAGGTTTCAGAGCTTGACCACTTGGGTTGACTCCCTGTGACTTGGCCCAGGCCACAGGGGGAAGCAGCAGATAGGCCATCCACTCACAGAATCTGGTTTTGTGGCTCCACACACTGCTTGTACCTGGGTGGGAGCTGGTAGACTTCACTGCTACCAGAATGTTCACCCAGGAGGTAGTCAGAATGCATTGAATGAATGACCACCTGACTATGAAGGAATGAATTGATGACTCAGTCAGTCTGGCAAACTCCAGGGATGACGATCACTTTTACCATTTGGACATTGCTACCTCCAGTTTTCTGTGTGTGTATCACTGAAAAACAAAGAAAAAAGCAAGATGAAACTGTATATGCAGTTTAGCATGTTGCTGTTTTTTTCTTCAGTAAAAATGGCATGATTACCACGTTTCCATACCTTGATACACTCCTTGACTTTGGATGGATGCATTTCGCTCCACAAGGAGGACTCAAACACATGGTGAGTGGAAGGGAGGACACTGGGTTGAGGGCTGGCATGAGTAAGGCCTGCGGAGAGACATTCTCCAGGGCCCTGAAGCAGGGCTGTGGTGGGAAGATGGTGGTCAGGGACATCTGGGTTCAACTGTAGGAAGCTTTGAATGCCCAGGAGAGGCACTCACAGATTTTGTTCTGTGGACAATGGAGATCATTGAAAATTTTGAATAGGGCAATATTACTTTTTGATCTGGTCTGGTAGAGGATAAACCCATAGGGCAATATTGTATATGGGACCTCAGAGAGAGGCTTATTGATGTCCAGGTTGCCAGGTAGGCCAGCCTGCAAACTGATCACTTATGGGTTTGCTGACTGGCTGATTAGCCAACCAATTAAATAACAAATGAACCAACCAGCCAGCCAGCCAACCAACCAACCAACCAACCAACCAACCAACCAGTTAAATAACCATTCAACCAACCAGCCAACCAACCAACCAACCAACCGACCAACCAATCAACCAACCAATCAACCAACCAATTCAATAACCAACTAACTAAATAACCAAACAAATAACTAACTAATCAACCAATTAAATAACCAACTAACCAACCAACCAATTAAGTAACCAACTAACTAATTCAATAACCACCCAATTGATCAATTAACAAACTCATCTCTCCCTCCCTCCCTTTCTGCCTTAATAGGGGTGGCTCTTGCTCCCCTTGCAGAGCTCCCAGTCCACAGGTGCCTTTGGCATACTCCATTTGGGAAGTGGACAGCTCATCCCATTTTCTAAGAACACCTCTGGATTATGCCCCTTGGTGATGTAGCCACCTTCCACCCTGTGATGGTCAACATCTGGAGGTGTTCATAGAATACAGATGGATCCTTTAAGAAGGCCATAGGGTATTCTTAAAGACTCCATGTGTATCTTGGAGTGGTCTGTGTCATATCCAGAATCACAGCTGGGGCTCCAAATCCCACTGGCCTACCCATTAATCTATCACTGTAGACCAGTGATAGAATTGGTGACCAGACATTCTAGTCTGGGACATGATCTTGGGACCTTAGAGAACTTTCTGTACTCTAAGGTCCAGTTTCTTCACCCAGAGAAGGGGCTTCCAGCTATACCACAAGATGAGAGTTCCTCCACAGGGGGACACTATTGCAGCAGAGATGGCCAAGGGCAAGAACTTCTACTACCCTCATTTATATATATGAGTAAACCAAGACTTGGAGAATTCAAGTGACTTGCTCAAGGTAATGCAGCCAGTCTCAAAGGAAGGGAGCCAAGATTAAAACCCTGGCCCACATGCTCCAGAGCTGGGAGGCTTTCCTGTAGGGCCATCAGGGGACAAGTTATGTCTGGCTGAAGGCCACCTCCCACCTCCCAGCCCCCCACGCCAATTGCATCAGACATAAAGATTTGTTTCAGGGTGTCTGGTTGGTTTTCCAGCTCCAACCTGGCTCAGGATCTCATTTTGTTTTTTGGACTCATTCCCAGTGCAGAGGTGGCTGGGCTATTAATAACAGAGGAATCTGGGCTCTACCACCAGCCTGTCCATCCATCCATCCATCCACCCACCCACCCACCCACCCATCCACCCACCCACCCATCCATCCATCCATCCATCCATCCATCCATCCATCCATCCATCTATCCATCCATCCTTCTATCTATCCATCCATCCGCTTACTCACCCACACAGTCTCCCACCCATTCACCTACTCATTCATCTATCCATCCATCCACCCATGTGTTCATACATATATACATACATATGCCCATCCATCCATACATTTAACCATCCACTCATCCACCACCCACCCATCCATCCACCCATTGATCAACCCATCTATCCATCCATATATCCATCGATTCATATATACATATACCTGTTCATCATCCATCTATTCACATATCCATCCATCTGTAAATTACCAAATTGTTCATTTGTCTTTATACTTATACATTATTCCGTCCACCCATCCATCATCTATCTCCATGCGTCAATCTATCCATCCATCCATCCATCCATCCATCCATCCATCCATCCATCCATCCATTTATCCATTTGTCCATCTATGCACTCATCCATCCATCCACCCACCCACCCATCCATTTATCCATCTGTCCATCCGTCCACTCATCCATCCATCCATCCATCCATCCATCCATCCATCCATCCATCCATCCATTCGTCCATCTCATATCTATTTGTCTCCAACATCTGGTTTAGTATAAACATTGATAGAATGAGTAAATGCACCACTGGGCCTTGTGTTGGACACTTTCTGTGTCCTGCCTCCAATCATCTCCACCTTCCTTGCTGCAGCCCTTCTGCTGACAACTGGCTATATGGGGACAGAATCTGACAACACCCACTCCTGCTGCCACAGTCTGTCCTTTCTGCTCTGGGGTTCTCTGCTGCAGTGCCTTTGGGAGTTGCTCAGCCATCTGACTCATGCTGGCGAGGTATGCTCTCTGCAGCAGCGCCAGCTCTAAGACACACCCTCAGATGGGCTTGTCCTCTTGCCCTGTCTCATGCCTCCTGGTCCCTGTTTTTGGGCCTTATCCCCAGAACGTGCCACTGGAGTAAGCCCTTTTCTCAGGCTCAGGAAGATCCAAAAGCACATTTAAATATTTTCAGCATTCTGCCCATTTAGAGCAACTAGGATTCCAAACAAGGAAAACTCCATCAGTTTATTGTCAGAGGCTCCACATTCATTCATTTGTTTCTTCATTCCTTCACTGATTCATTCAGTCAGGCTGCAAGTTTCTTCAGGACTGGGATCACACTTGTCCCCATTCTGTTGCTAATGGAGGCTATCCATGTAGTAGTCACTGGCAAATAATGCTTAGTGACTTAAGTTCAGGAGGCAGAAGCCTGATGAAGGGGGCAGATGCAGGGCCAGAAAGACATGCACTCCAATCCCAGCTCTACCACTTTGTAGAAGTGGGGGTCTTGGGCATGTCATTTCACCTCTCTGAGCTTCAGTTTCCCCATATGCAAGATAGGCATAGCAATTTGAATAGCAATTTGAGGGGTTCCTGTGGAGCTGCAGTGAGACGTCATGCATCAGGCCCTTCACACAGAGCCTGGCGAGGGCTCATGGTGAGGCATGGGCTGTCACTAATGTGACTGGGAGCAAGCAGCCTTGGGCAGTTGGGCTGGATGTCTGGGGCCTGGCACCCCAATTCTTTTGGCCGGCCTCAGCACCCGAGGCTGCCCGACAGATTTCTTGGCCTTGGAAACAGCCAAGAAAATCAGCAGCCCCTGGCTCGTCGGTAGAAACCCAAAGAAACAAACACCTTGGTGGCCAGGAGGGGACGGGCACCTTGCCCTCCCAGCAGGGCAGCTGAGAGCAGGCCTGAGGCAGTGATCACAGGCGTCTGTGGGGGCGATGAGCCTTGCCCTGGCTGTGTGAAACATTTCCTTGAGAAGAGTCTTGCTCCTTTATGTGCATGTCAGCTGGCTGTGAAATGAGAACTTCTGAGAGGCTTAAAGAAACCCATCCAGTCTTTGGCGATCTCTGCCGCCCTCTTCAAGTCTCAACAGCATTTTTCTGCCGACGGCTCGTGACTCACAGAGGCCACATTTGTGACTTTCATACCCTCAGAATTGGATTTAAAGATAATAAGAACTTTCCAATAGGAAAAAAGATGCCTGGATTCTGATGTCATGCTAAGCCTCTACCTTTTGGGGCCGAGTGCCCAGTGGGGCAAATGTGGGTCACTTTCTTGACAGGCCCAAGAAAGGGTCTCCTTCCAGCAGGAACCTTGGATTCTCGAATCAGGTTATCTTTCCTGATGCCCAGTGTCAGGTGCAATTCTTGGAAGGACAGACCAGATCAGACTTTTTCTGTTCTGTTCTTATCATTAGTTTGTTTTAGTTGTCTTTCAGCAAAAGTTTCATGCATTTCATTTCCTTAGGTAGTCCTGACATCATGCCTTAAGAGCAAGACACTGGGATCATGCCCATTTCACAGGTGGAGAAAGTGAGGCTCAGGAAGAGATAATAGCTTGTTCAAAATAGTGCAGCTGGAAAGCAGTGGCTGGGACCCGCACCCAGGGCAGCCACTCTGCACCAGCCATGTGTCAGAGCCTTTCTTAGCTCCCACCTGGGCAGGTCATTCCCACAACCCTTCGTCTCCTGGCTCCAGCCAGTGGCATCTGAACTGAAGAGGGAGGGCTGAGGATGAGGCTGCTGGCTTGTGGCTGGCTGGAGTCTCCGCAGACCTGTACCCCACTGCGAACTTCCATCATGAGCTGCTGGCACCTCACAGCCCTGGGCCTGAGCCTAGGTGGGGTCACTCAGGGACATGGGCCCGCCTGATGCCGAGACCCTCATTCCTGGAGAGAGAGCCCAGGGAGGGAAAGTTGGTGGGGGAACCTTGGGGTTGGAGGCCTGGGCCCCCAAGCATGTCCCGTCCTGCAGACACTCCCTGCTGCCCGGGCTGACCATGGGGGCATCCTGCCTGGTGCCAGCCAGCCCAGCCTTGTCTGGCCTGCCTCTGCCAAGTGGCCCATTTGACTGTCCCCATCTGTTTGCCCATGGAGTCCGGCGGGTGTGCCCTGGCCCAGAGCCCAGCTACAGCCTGGGAAGCACCAAACTCCATCCATGGCTCTTTGTTCTATATTTTATCCAATCGGTAGTAAGGACCTCAGAGACCATCAGGTCCAGACCTCTTGCCCTGCACAAATGGAGAAACTGAGGCAGAGAGCGGGAAGGGGCAGGTCAGAGGCAGTATGGGGTTGAGTCCTACGCTCTTTCAAGATTCTGTTGGCTAAATCCATTGTCCCCCAGAAGCCCTTGTCCATGTAGTTTTCTATGCCATGGTAGGGGCTGGTGAGCCCCTTGGCATCAAATGGATGGTTTGGGCTCTGCTGAGGGGTCCATCTGCCCGCTGAGCAAGGGGCCAGGAGCCAGGGGCCAGGAGAATGGGGAGGCTCAGGGCCAGATGCCCACCTGCCCTGGGCACCTTAATATACGAGGCTTCTAGACTTGTGCAAGGAAATTTACGCCCTGCCTTCGTCCATTCAGGCTGCTGTAACAAAACACCATAGATGGGTGGGTGACTCGTAAATAACAGACTTTTATTCTGGAGGCCAGAAGTACAAGATCAAGGTGTCAGCAGATTGGATTCGAGGTCTGGTGAGGGCAGACCGGTTCATAAACCACACTTTCTCACAAGGTGGAAGGGGTGAGGAGCTTCTCTATGGGTCTCTTTTATAAGGGCACTCACCCCTTTCATGGGGGCTCTGGCCCCTAAGCTCATCATCTCTGAAAGGCCCCATCTCCTAACCCATCACCTTGGGGGTTTGGATTTTAACAGAGGAATTTTGGGGGAACATAAACATTCAGACCATAGCAGTCCTCCACTCAGTACCCATGTCTGGCTAGTGGGTACCTGTGTCTGGGTGGTGGGTACCTGTGTCTAGCTAGTGGCCAATACCCAGAGGCACCAATTTACATTTCATCTCCTTTGGCAGAAGATGGCCCGTTTGCTGACATGAAATCTCTTTTCTGGGGATACCCTCTGACCACCAGAAACTGGGTTGCTCTTATGCAGGGGGTGAGTTTTGATGAGATGGGAACAATTTCAGGATTGAGCTTCTCCTGGAGGAAACAGTGCCTCACGTAGGGAGAAACAAGGGGCTTAAAAGTCGGGAGAGAGAGAGCGTCAAAGACAAGACTTGCGGACAGGGTGTGGGACAGAAATCCAAGGTGAGCCTCAAAGGTATGATGTCACGTTTTCTTGTAGTCACATTAAAAAAAAAAAGAGCAAATAGGTGAAGTGTATTTTAATAATATATTTCATTTAATTCAATACATCCAAAATGCAATTGTCTCAGCACGTAACTACTATAAAGCATTCTTTTTTGGTATTTTTATTGATATATCATAGTTGTATGTATTTTGGAGTCATGTGACATTTTGGTCAATGTACACAATGTGTAATAATTAAGTCAGGGTAATTGGGATATGCACCACTGCAAACATTTATCTTTTATTTTTTCTTTCTTTCTTTTTTGTTTTTTTTTTTCGAGATGGAGTCTCGCTCTGTCGCCCAGGCTGGAGTGCAGTGGCGCAATCTCGGCTCACTGCAAGCTCTGCCTCCCGGGTTTACGTCATTCTCCTGCCTCAGCCTCCCAACATTTAACTTTTCTTTGTGTGGGAACATTACACTTCTTCTCTTCTAGGTAACAGAAAGCATTATTCATGATTTTTTTTTTGCAAAAAGCCTTCAGAATTCTACGCCTCTCTATTTGGACTAGTCACATGTCAAGTGCCCAGAGGCCATGACTGGGCAGTGGCTGTCATCGTGAAGTGTGCTATGTGGTGATTCTAGAGTCAGATATAGATGGGTTTGAGACCTGCCTGTGCCACTAACTGCCCGTGTGACTTTACAGGTGCCAGGTGCTATTCTAAGAGCTTTACACATATGAATTCACCCAGTCTCAGGAAGTAGAGTACTGTTATCATCCCCCCCTTTTTTAAGCTGAAGACATGGGGGCACAGAGAGGTTAAGTGATTTGCCCACAGTTACACAACTCTCGAGAGGTAGGGCCGAGATCTGAACCCCGAGTTTGATTTGTCAGAAGTGCTTTGTAAACTGTTTCACAAAGCCCGATCATTAATCAATCAGTGAGGCAACCCATGGAGTAGCTCCCCGGGAATGGAGCCATTGAGCGTCGCCATGCCCTGGGAATTCACCGCAGCTCAGCAGACATTTATTAGCTGCTTGCTCCTTGCCAGCTACAGGGGAGCCTGGGGCAGACCTGGGTTTTTCTGCCAGGGACTGTTTTTTCCCGGCCTTCCCACGGAGCCCCCTCCTGCTTGTTGGGTGTCCACCCAGAGCCTTCGTGGGCTGGGCTCCCCCACCCTGGCCTCCACCCTGCCTCAGCCTCGCCCGAGAGCTCACATGTTCAGGCCGAGACCTGCGCCAGTCTGGGCATTCCTGCAAGTGGGGGAAGGCTGGGCCCGCATCCATGGACAGAGTCTTGTGGCCCAGCCCGCCCTGCGGCCGGGCAGGATTTTTGCCCGGGAATCTGTAGGGTGCTCCCTTGTCCCTGGGGCCTCCTGGGTCCCTGGAAACAGGTGCCGGTTCTAACAGCCGAGTCAGTTTCTGGTCTGGGTTTGATTCTCCTGACCCAGGGAGCTCAGCCCTTCACTTCTTCTCTTTCCCTATGTCTCATTTATCCACCCAAAAGCCATTGAAAACTATTTTCTACAGTTGAGTTTTAACATATGTAAGTAACGTGCACACATTTTAGGTGGACAACCAGGGGATACCAACTTATGTCTACACTCATGCCACTACCACCTGGATCAAGGTAGTAAGGATTTCCAGCCCAGCAAGGTTGCCCTGTGCCCGTTCCCAGCCAATAGCCCCCACCGCAGGTCACCACGCAGCTGAGTTTTGTCTCTATAGATGAGTTCTGCCTGCCCTTGAACTTCGTAACAGTGGAATCCTCCAGTAGGTGATCTTTTCTCTTTGTTTCTTTTGTGCAACGTGAACTTTTTGAGATTCATTCATTTTGTTATGTGTATCCATGATTTGTTATTTTATTTAAAAAAATTGCTGAGTAGTCTCTCTTTGTATGAATTTACCATGGGTTTGTTCATTCACTTGTTAATGGCCATTTGACTTGTTTTTGGCACTGGACTGTTTTTGTTTTGTTTTGTTTTGTTTTTGTTTTTAGACAGGGTCTTGCTGTGTCACCCAGGCTGGAGGGCAGTGACATGATCTTGGCTCACTGCAGCCTCGCCTTCCAAGGGCTCAAATGATCCTCCCACCTCAGCTTCCCAAGTAGCTGGGACCACAGGCGTGCACCACCACACCCAGCTAATTTTTGTAGTTTTTGTAGAGATGGGGTTTTGCCATGTTGCCCAGGCTGGCCTTGAACTCCTGGGCTCAAGCGATCTGCCTGCCTCAGTCTCCCAAAGTGCTGGGATTACAAGTGTGAGCCACTGTGCCTGGCCCTTGGGCTGTTATTACTAAAATGTGTATAGCATTCCAGTACGCATCCTGGGTGGACACGTACATGCACTATTCTCTAGGACTAGAAATGCTGGCCTCAACACCACAGTTGTTTCATTTTAGTAGATCCCACCACGCAGTGTGCCAAAATGGCCCATTTCCTTTCCCGCTTCCAGTGACAAGGCATGAAAGTTCTGGTTATTCCACATCCTTGCCTACATTTGGTACGGTCAGTTTTTTAAATCTTAGCTATTCTGTTGGGTGTGCTATAATTATGGTTTTAACTGTATTTCCCTGATGACTAACGATATTGAGTACCTTCTCGTATTCCCAGTGGCTATCTACACAGGTTTTGTGAACTGCCTGTTCAAGCCTTTCCCTCACTTTAAAAAACATTTGGGGCTGGGCGTGGTGGCTCACGCCTGTAATCCCAGCACTTTGGGAGGTTGAGGCCGGTGGATCACCTGAGGTCGGGAGTTTGAGACCAGCCTGATCAACATGGAGAAACCCCTGTTTCTACTAAAAATACAAAAATTAGCCAGGCCTGGTGGTGCATGCCTGTAATCCCAGCTACTCAGGAGGCTGAGGCAGGAGAATCGCTTGAATCCTGGAGGCAGAGGTTGCAGTGAGTCAAGATCGCGCCATTGCACTCCAGCCTGGGCAACAAGAGTAAAACTCCATCTAACAACAACAACAACAACAACAACAACAACAACACCACATTCGGTTGTCTGTCTTTTTCTTACTCATCTTTAGCAACTGTTGTGCACTCTTATGACAAGTCTTTGGCTGGATCTACGTATCATGAATATCTTCTTTCACTCTGTGACTTGCTTTTTCACTCTGTCTTTAGACAGAGTGCCTTTCGGCAGCTCCTCTGTTTTTGATTTCTTAAACTTTTTTTGGCTTTTTAAAAAATTAAGCTTTTTATTTTGAGATTATTGTCGATTCACATGCAGTTGTAAGAAATAATACAAAGATATCCCACGTACTCTTTCATCAGTTTCCCCCAGTGGTAACGTCTTTCAAAACTATAGCACAACCTTGCGACCAGGATACTGACACTGATCCAGTGAATTAACTGAACGTTTTCATCGCCTCGAGGATTCCTCATGTTGCATTTTTATACACACACCTACTCTCCTCCTGTCCCCTCCCCCCCTTAACCTTTGGCAACCACTAATCTGTTCTCCATATCCATAAATTTGTCATTCCAACAATGTTATATAAATGGATTAATACGTCTGCTTTTTTTCACTCAGCATAATTCTTTGGAGATTCATCCAGGTCGTTGTGTCTGTCAATAGTTTCTTCCTTTTATCGCCAAGTAATGTTAGTTTGTTTAATAATTCACTTGTTAAGAACATTTGGATTGCTCCCCAGTTTCTGGCTACTACAATAAGGCAGCTATAAACATTTGTGTCCAAGTTTTTGTGTGAACATAAGTCTCCATTTATTTAGGGGTAACTGCCCAGGAATTCAATTGTTGGGTCACATAGTTCTTGCTATATGAAACTGCCAAACTGCCAAACTTTTTCCGAGTGGCTGTACCATTTTACAGTCTCATCAGCAATGTAGGAGTGACCCAGTTTCTTCACATCCTCATCAGCATTTGATGTCATTATTTTTTATTTTAGCCACTCTGATAGGTGTCTAGCGATACCTCATTGTAGTTTAAATGTGTAGTTCCCTAATGGTTAATGATGTCAAACATCTTTTTATGTACTTATTTGCATCTAGGTGTCTTCTTCAGGGAAATGTCTCTTGATATCTTTTGCTCATGTTCTAATTGGGTTGTTTACTTTTTCACCGTTGAGTTTTAAGGGTTCTTTCTATAGCCTGGATATTTCTCTTTTGTAGGATTTGTGGATTGCAAATATTTTCTCCCAGTCTACACCTTATGTTTTCATCCTCTTAGCATCATCTTTGGCAGAGCAGAGTTTTTAATTTGGATTAAGTCCAGTTTATCAAGTTTTCCTTTTATGGATCTGCTCTGAGAGTCAAGTCTAAGGACTCTTCGCCTACCTGTAGATGCTGAAGATTTTCTCCTGTGTTTTTCTAAAAATTTTATAGTTTCACATGTACATAATTCATTATGAGTTGCTTTTTGTAAAAGGTGTGAAACTTAGGTTGGAGGTCATTTTATTGCCAGTAGATATCCAGTTGCTTCAGCATCATTTTCTGTAAATGCAATTTTTCTCCATTGAATTGATTTTACACCTTTGTTAAAAATTAGTGGGGTGTGTTTTTGTGGATCTAATTCTGGGTTCTCTGTACTGTTCCATTGTTCTATGTGTTTATTTGTCTGCCAATACCATGAACTTTTGATTATTATATTGGTTATTATTTGATTATGTAAGACTATATATTAGGCTTAAAAATCAAGTAAACTAAATACTCTCACTTTATTCTTAATTTTCAAAATTGTTTTAGCTATTCTAAAACCTTTTCTTTTCTATATACACTTTAGAATAATCTTGTGTATGTCTACAAAAAATCTTCCTGAAACTTTGACAGGAATTGCTAATAATCTTGTGTATATCTACAAAAAATCTTCCTGTAACTTTGACAGAAATTACTGTATATCAAACCATACCTAAACATTGATTTAGGGAGAATTGACATCTTTAATATGTTGAGTCTTCTAATCTATGAACATGGTATATCTCTTCATTTATTTAGATTTTCTTTGATATCTTTCATAGTGGTTGTAGAGATTTTAGCATGCAAATTCTGTGTATTAAAAAATTTACATCTAGGTGTTTAATTTTTGAGTATTTCAATAGCATTGTATTTTTAAGTTTAATGTTCATATGTTTACTACGAATACATAGAAATACCATCAATTTTGTATATTCATCTTGTCTGTCACCTTGCCGAACTAACTTATTAGTTTCTAGGAAGTATTATTTACGTAGATTCATTGGGATTTTCCACATAGGTAATCATGTTATCTATTTTATTTCTCCTTTCTCATATGTATGGCTTTTGAATTCATGTTATTCTGCAAATAATTGGTACAACTGTCCAATAAAATCATCCAGGATTGGAGATTTTTGAAATTATGTATTTAATTTCCTTAATAGTTATAAGGCTATGCAAATTATCTATTTCATATTGGGTGAGTTGTGGTTAAGAAGTTGATTTATCTAACTTGTCAAATTCATGTGTGTAGAGTGGTTAATAGTATTCTATTTTATCCTTTTGATGTCTGCAGGGTTTGTAATGATATTCCCCGTTTCATTCTTAATATTGGCAATTTACATCTTCTCTCCCTTTTTTTCTTTATCAGTCTTGCTAGAAGTGTGTCCATTTTATTGCTTTCTTCAAAGAGACAGCTCTTTTTTCATTGATTTTATTTTTTAAATTTTATTCACATCTGCTCTTCTCTATTATTTCTTTCCTTCTGCTTTCTTTTGGTTGATTTTTCTCTTCTTTCTCCAGTTTCTTGAGGTGGAAACTTAGATTACGGCTTGGCCCTATAATTTTCCCTCTCAGCACTGTTTTAGCTGTGTCACACAAACACTAGTGTGTTGTATTTTCATTTTCATTAAGCTCACTATATTTTTCTGTCTTCCTTGAGACTTCCTCTTTGATCCAAAGATAATTTAGAAGGGTGTTGTTTAGTTTCCAAGTGTTCAGAGATTTTCCTGTTGTCTTTCTGTTACTGATTTCTAGTTTGATTTCATTGTGTTTGGAGAACATACCCTGTATGATTTCTATTTTTTAAAGTTTTTTAGATTGCTTTATGGCCCAGGATAGGTCTATCTTGATATATTTTACGTGAGCACTTGAAAAGAATGCATATTTTTCTGTTATTGAGGGGAATGTGTTGTAAATATTGATTAGATCCTGGGAGTTGATAGTGTTGAGTGCTTCAGTATTCTTGTTGATTTTCCGTCTGGTTCCATCAACTGTAGAGAGAAAAGTGTTGAAGTTTCAAACTATAATTCTGTACTTGTCTATTTTTCCTTTCAGTTTTCTCAGTTTTTCTTTGGTGCTTTGAAGACGTTTTTCTGTCTTTAGTTTTCAGAAGTTTAATTAGTATGCGTCTTGGTGTGGATTTCTTTGGTTTATCCTATTTACGGTTTGCTTAGCTTCTTCAATCTGTAAGTTTGTGTCTCCTCACAAATTCAGGAAGTTTCCCGCCATTATTTCTGTAAGCACTTTTCCACTATTATGCTCTTTCTCCTTTCCTTCCAGGACTCTAGAAACTTAAATATTAGATATTTTTGTTGTGTTCCTTGGCTCTGGGTTCCTTTTGTTGTGTCCCTGAGGCACTGTTATTTTTTATTTCAGTCTCTTTTCTCGGTGTTGTTCAGATTCAGTAATTTCTGTTATTCTGCCTCCCACTTCACTCTTTCCTCTGTCCTTTCCATTCTTCTGTTGAAGGTGTCAGTGAATTTTTCATTTCACATATTGTATTTTTCAGTTCTAAATTTTTTCATTTGATTCTTCTTATCTTCTATTTCATTGCAAAGTCTTTCTATTTTTTATTTGTTTCAGTTGTATTCATAATTGATCACGGAAGCATTCTGTCACGGCTGCTTTAATTATTTGTCAGGTAACTCTAACGTCTCTGTCATCTTGGTGTTGGCATCTATTGATTGTTGTTTTTCATGCAGCTTGAGATCTTCATGATTCTTGGTATGATGTGTGATTTCCAGTTGAAACCTGGATGTTTCTGTATTATTTAGATCCTGTGGTTCATCTGGATTGTTTTTCTTTTGAAATTGCTCTTGCAAGAGAAGGGAGTCTGCTGCCTCATTACTGATAGGTAGAGGTAAAATTAATTTTTGTGCATGTCATAAATTAGGGGTAGGAGTTCATTTTCCCCACTGGCTATCTGGTCACCCCAGCATTATTTACTGAAAAGAATACCCTTCCTTTCCCTTGATTACAGTTGTCCTTATGTCTTAAATCAGAAGACTGTGTAGGTGAGGGTCAGTTTTAGACTCATTGCTTCATTGCTAGTGTCAACTAGGGGCCAGGATCCAGGCTTGGAACCAAGAACCTCTTGGGATTAATGCCTAAAAAAGAGATGGTATTGAAAATGGAGTAAGTGCAATGGAGACTCATCATTGCATTACAGAGGCAGAAGGGGCCCCCAAACTAATCTGGAATGGTGTACAGGATCAGAGAAGTTGCCCTAAAGATGATAAGCCGAGTGTGGAAGGATGGGCTGGAGTTGTCTAAGAGAAGAGTGTGGCAGCAGAAGGGCACCCTGGGCCACAGGGAACAAACCATAGCTGAAAGGTGAGGAGTCAAGAAATATTCTGGCACCCATGGGGCACTATTAGCTATTTAACTTCACAGGAGCTGAAAGTTTAAGAAGGGGAGTTTCCAGAGATGAGGATGAACCTTGGCAGGGATGGATCCTTGGACCCTGTGGGTGATGGAAGGCCATCAGGGCTGACAGTAGAGGAAGAATATGGTCATGGAATCCTTGGGAGAAGTGGTGTGGGTGCATTGAAAAGGCCAGGGCAGAGGGTGAAAGACTCATCAGGGGAACGCAGCAGTGATCCACAGGGGTTGTTGAGGGACCAGTTATGACTGTGGCATGGGGCTGGGAAAATGGGGCCAGGGTGGCACCTGTTTTCACTTGTGATATGACTGGATGTTAACGTGGTTCCTATGGTCATCCTGGTTGCAGAGCTGGAGTGGACACCAGATCATCTCACTGCAGACCTCTCAACACACAGAGACAAAGGATGACCATGGGGGTCAGGGGCGAAGTGAGGAAAGTTCTGTAACCCCCCGGGGAGAACAGCAGCACCATCAATGGGCAGATCTGTATTGTCAGGGCTCTCCAGAGAAACAGAACCCATAAGATGTGTACATATACAGAATATATAGATATAGATATAGATATAGAATATACTAGATAAGGCTGACCTACATTAGGGAGGGCAATCTGCATTACTCAGTCTATGGATTTTAATGGATTTTAATGTTCATCTCATCCAGCAACACCCTCACAGACACACCCAGAATGTAAGACCAAATATTTCGGCACCCTGTGGCCCAGTCAAGTTGACAAATAAAATTAATTATCATGAGGCCACCTTAAATGAAGAGATCAGAAAGTTCTTGACCATTGTCTCAGAAACTCAGAATCTCTCCTGCTTTAGGGGCAACAACGGTTCATTCATCTACCTGTCCATCTCTGTCCATCTGTCTGGGAGGCTGTCCATCTTATACAGGTCTACTGAGCACTTCCAATGTGTCAGGCTCCAGGGACACGGTGGCAAACACAAGCCAGCACTGGAGAGAAAACGGGCTGTGTGCTCAGAACGTGACTAGGAGGCCCAGGCTCTGGGCTGCTCGAGCCCACCTGGCCAGACTGGGAGGCTCTGTGAAGGGAGGGGGTCAGGGAGCCTTTGGGGAGCTGACCTTTAAGGTCAGCAGGATGGGGAGAGGCCAGGTGAAAGGAGGAGGATGGGAGAGAAGTCAGAGAATGGAGGCAAAGCACAGAGATGAGGGAAGACCTGCCATGTTCTGCAGCGTTGCCCACGTCCTAATGATGAGAGACGCAGCTGGCAAGGAAGGTGCGAAGACCACACAGGGCCAGTATCCTGCTAAGGAACTAGAGGGTGGGGACATCTGGGGGGTGCTGGAAACCCAAAAGGTTTAAGCTGGTGAACGACAGTTTCAGATAACTCCCGGGTCAGTGTGTAGACATTGGAACTGAGAACTTTGCAAGGTGGGGGCAGGGAGATACTTTTATTGTTCCCTGTTTGCAGAAGTAGAAGCTGAGGCTTGAGAGGTGAAGAGGCTTGTGGGAAGTGTCACAGGCCTAGGTGTGGAGTGTGGCTTCAAGCCCTGGCTGGTGGCCGTGCCACCAGCACAGGCACCCATCCAACTGCTCTGAGCATTTGCTGAGGGTTAAATCATGTCCTTCAAAAAGATATGTTCAAATCCTAACCCCTGGTACTGGTGACTGCGACCTTATCTGGAAATAGCATCTGTGCACATGTAATCTTGAGATGAGATCACCCTGGGCTTAGGGCGGGCTCTAAATCCAATGACTGGTGTCCTTATAAGATAAATCAAAGGGAGACTTTAGGCAGACACAGAGGAGAAGGACATGTGAAGATGGAGGCACACATGGGTGATGCGCCTACAAGCCTGAGAATACCAAGGGCTGCTGGCAGCACCAGAAGCTGACGAGAGGCCTGGGGTGATTCTCTCAGAGCCTCCAGAAGGAATCACCCTGCTTGACACCTTCATTTCAGACTTCCAGCATCTGGAACTGCAAGAGAATGAATTATTGTTGTTTTAAGCCACCTGGTTTTTGATCATTTTTGTTAGAACAGCCCTAGGATATGAATCTAGCCCCCAAAGCCCACCTTCTGCGGAGAAGCCGGCTTCCTGGCCTGCCACAACTCCCGGAGTTTCCAGCTACTCAACAAGAAAGCAGGGAAGACTCTGAGCCCCAGACTCAGATGGGAAGATGGAGGGGCTCCTCCTCCTGCCTGCTCTTGCTAGGAAAATTCCATGATGTCACCCGCTTCTCCAGGGCATGATCTGAGCTCCTACAAACAGATAGAGAGAGGGAGACAGACAGTCATCAGGCAGAGCAGGAGGGCCACCCCGTCCGCGTACAGTGGCTTGGAAGTCTTAGTGTCTAGAAGTGTTATCTGGAGCGCTTGAAATACAACCCTGAGTCCCACCTCCAGTGGTTCTGATTCAGTCAGTGTGAGGTGGGACCTGGCAATGTATATGTCTCCCCAGCTCCCAGCGACCTTGACACTGCTGGTTTGGGGACCACACTTTGAGTAGCACCGTTCCAGGCAGAGAGGGCTGCTTAAGTAGAGGCTGGGAGACAAAAGGCAGTGGAGCAGAGGTGCAATCTGGACAGACAGCATCTATCATGGAGCTCAGCAATAAGGCTACGGGTGGGACAGGTCATGCAGAGGAGGGCAGGTGCTCGCCAAAGCCAGGATGGTAGCACCAGGGTCTGCTTGAGGGAAGGGGAGCCATGCATGGGCCAGCACATACGGAACATAGAAGGGGCAGCTAAGTGGCAGATGGGGCCTTTGGTCAAGGGCCTTGAGTAAACATGAAGGTCAGTGGCTGCCAACACGGTGGTTTAGAGAGGGCACCCCATCCTCAGACCGGCAGGGGGGTTGTCAGCTCACAAACATCAGTCCCCTCAACAGTGGCTCCATTAACCAAACTGGGTGCCAAAACTTTCTCAGAATCTCTAGCCTGCAACCTGCAGTGCCCAGGCTCACAGGTGGACTTTGCTGAAAGGGGCCCAGATGCTGATAACCCATCAAGAAGCCTGGAGGGCATGCAGGCCCCATTCCCCTTTGAGTTCTTCTCAAAAGGCAAGACACCTTCCATCTGCAATGCCAGGCCCCAGCTTTGCCAATGCCGCCCACCCCCCATGGAGTCCGGCTGGGCCCAGAGTGCTTAATGCAGTGCGCAGGGCCCTCCACAGATCTTTCCCAGCTGGTAAGAGCTGTTTTCTTTTCCCCTCTAAGAGGTTTGTTCCTGGTCATAAATTCTGCAGGCCCAGTCGGCCAGAGTAGGATGTACACGTTGGTAAACACTGTAGTTCAAAACACGCTTCACGCTTCACAGCTGAAAAAGGCAACCCCCACAATGGAGCCTTGTCCCCGGCAGCAACTCTAACGGCCACCTTCTTTGATTCCTTAACCTTGCTGTGGGATTCTATGAAATTGGTCCCATTCTCTGGGGTCCATCAAACGTGCATTTAAACGACTTCATTAGCATCTTTCTCTGATCCATAACCACTGGGCAAATCCAAAAGTCATTTCGGTGAGGGCAGCCGTGGTTTTCTATCTGGTGAACATCTAAAACTCCTTGACAAAGTTCCTTTTAAAATTTACTTCTTTTGTTCCGTCTTCGTCTTCTGTTGAGATCTTTAGTGGCCAATGTACTCCGAGATGACTTGGGGACAAAAATCCCGTCTGGCCCAGACAGTAAATCTAGCCTCCATTCAGGCGGGTTAAATGCATGCTTTATGCCTATTGTCCCCGGCTCTCCAAAAGCTCCTGCGCCTTTAAGGGTTTCCTACAATAAATTAAGCCCATCGCAAGACGGTGGATGGAAAGAGGGCCTGCCTGGCTGCTGTCGGAAGGCCAGGCTGGGCCAGGCCACAGGGCCGGGGCCTGACACAGCCCACCCATCACCCTGGACCTCTGGCCTCTAGGTATCTGGGATTCTCCTTTGTAAGAGGCAAAAAAAGCCCAACGCTGAAGACGAAGTGCAGGAGGAAGGCGGGGGTTGGCTGTGGTAGGGAAGGGCCTGGTTCAGGCCCCACAGGCCCCAGGTCTCAGCAGCCCTTGCCCTCTCTGGCCCACACCCTCCAGGGCTCTGCTGACCCCTCCCAGCTTCCTCTGGGCATTCGTAACATGGCGGGAGCAGTGCAAACCTCACGTCTACTAGGAAGCAGCCGGAGTCTTTCCCAGAATTCCCCAATAAGAGCCTCATTGGCTGTGGTTGGGGCACATGACAGTCCCTGACCAATCACTGAGGCCTGGGTCTGATTGGCTAGGCCTGGGTCACATGGCCCACTTCTGGCCTAGGAGGTGAACCCAAGCTTGAAGCTGGCCAGGAGGGGTCCCGCTTAGAGGAAAGTTGGGTTACAGTTCCCAGAAGAGGTGGAAAAGGGTGATGGGTAGCCAGAACACACACTGGTTGTGATCTCTAACCAAGGGCATCACCTTTGTCCCACATTCCGAAATTCACAGTGGCAGGTGATGACTCAGAGGCTGGAACCCGGCCCTGAGAGACCCATTGCCTTTCTCTGTTCTGTACCCTCTTCCCATGGATATTTTTTTCCTGTTACCCTGTGGTCATCAGGATGCCTCCCATTTATATGCAATTCCTATGGGCTCCTGATGCTTTCCCTGATTTCTCCCAGGAGAGACTGTTGGGTGTTGGGTTGTTGGAGAAGGGAATTAGTGTTCTGTAGTCTGGAATTCACTGGTCTGCAGACTGCTAAAACTCTGGGGTCTACGTCTTCCAGGGATAATGGCTGTGGCTGATATGGGGACCAAGGGCAAAAGGATCTGTGATTTCAGCAGATGCCTTTAAGCCCCGAGTCTCTGGCTGTGGACTAGTCCAGTAGAAAGAGTGTCTCGGAGTGTGGCAGAGTCCCAGTCCCCTGTCTTTCTTACTGTCAAAACCAAGGTTTGGGCAATCGTTGATCTAGCTAAAAAAATGATGTTTTTCAGCCTTCTTTGCTTATGTGGTGACAATGTGACACAGTTGTGGCTAATGACATGTAAGATGAATTATTGGATGGGGCTTCTGGGAAAACCCCTTAATAAGCTGAATGAGCCCTTCTGCCCTTTCTGGGCTCCTCCTGTCCTAAACACAGATGTGAAGCAATGTACGAGAATTCCTATTCTACTATAGCTGTCTATATTTAACACTATCAAGCTTCCCTTTTTTTTTTTTTTGCCAGTCTGACGGATACGATGGGGCATCACTTACTGCTTTCATTCCCATTTCCTTGATTATTATTGAGGTTGGTTGTGGCGTCTATTCTGGTTTCTTTCTCTAAATTTTGACTCGTTGTATCCTTTGACCATTTTTTCTAAATTTGCAGACATCTTTGATATATTCTAATACAAATCCTTTGTCAGTTATAAGTATTGCATATATCTTCTTCTTTGTGGCTGGTCTCTTCATTTTTCCCACAGTATCTTTGGTCATACTGAAGTTTTTTGTTGTTGTTGTTGTTGTTGTTGTTGTTGTGTGTGTGTGTGTTTACATTTGATACAGTTAAATCTTGTTTTGGTTGTATTTTTGTGTTAGTTTAATACATATAATACCACACACTTTTAATTATGATAGTTTTACTGTTAATCTTTATCTCTGGTATGACTCTTTCTTACCCTTTCCTTCCTTCCCTACCTCCTCTTCCTTGTCTTCCTTTTTCAAGACTTTCTTCCTGTTTTTAGCACCTTAATCATTCACATAAATTTTAGGATTACCTTGTTAAGTTTTGTGAAATAGTCTGTTGGAATTTTGGTTAGACTTGCCTTAATTCATACATTAACTGGAGTAGAATTGTCATCTTTACAATATTGAGTGCTACTCAGGAGCATGGCATATCTCTTAATTTATTTAATGCTTCCTTTGTGTATTTCCATGAAGATTAAGAATTTTCTCCATAGGTCTTGCATGTCTTTTGTTAGACTTCTTTCTATGTGCTGCTCTTTATTTAATGCTATTTTAAGTGTTATCTTTTTGAAGTTACTTTTTATGATTGTTGATGAATTAGAATGCAATTGAATCTGTTTAGATTTTCTCATGAGAAAATAATTCGTTGGTAAATAATGGCAAATAGACATAGTTAATTAAGTCAACAGATAAATCGAATTTCAAAAAATATTCTATTAAGGACCAAATGAAACAAACAAACAAACAAACAAACAAAAAAAACGGAAAGGAGAAACATAGGGGAATATAAAAGAGAAGACAAATGGACCTAAATTCAACTATATACAAAATTATGCTAACAAATTTAACATTCTGAGAGAGAGAGAAGGAGAAAGAAGACCCAACCTGCTGTCAACAAGAGACACATTTTAAGTATAAAGACACAGATAGATTGAAAGTAAATAGGTGGAAAATTATATACCATGCAAAAGATAAGCATAAGAAGGTTCGTTGAAGGGGTTGTATTAAAATCAGATAAACTTCTAGGCAAGGTACAACAACTGATATAAAGAGGAACATTTCATAAAAACATAATAAATAACGCTTGTAATAAATTACTTAATAGCAAAGGGACATTTATAAGGAAGATACAATAGGATATATATATCTGTTAATGGATCTTCAACATGAATGAAGCAAAATTTGACAAAATTGCAGGGTGAAAAATATCCACAAATACAATTGGAAATTTTAGTATCTCTCTCTCAGCAACTGATAGAACAACTCTGCAACTGATAGAACAGAAACTGAGAGAAGACATGGAAAAGCTAAGCATAAGTATCCTATTAACTGCCTTTGTTGAATTGATACTTATAAAAATCAACATCCCCAAAGAGAGAATACACACTTTTTTCATATTCATTATGACGGACTGTATGCTGCACCATACATGAGAACTTTTACTGTTCTTGTCTTTTTCCCTCTGTATATAATGTATCTTTTTCTCTGGCTGCATTCAAGATTTTCTCTTTATCGCTTGTTTGATTACAATATGCCTTGGTGTAGTTGTGTTTACCTTTTATCCTGCATGGGATTCCTTAGGCTTCTTGGCTCTGTGGGTTTAGAGTTTACATTATATTTGGAACATTTTCAGCCATTGTTTCTTCAGATATTTTTCATGTCGCCTTTGTATTAATCATCTTGTGCTATGTAAATGTTTACCCCAAAACTTAGTGGCTTGAAACAATAAGCGTATTATCTCACGCAGTGTTTTGTGGGTGAGAAATTGGGTAGAAGCTGAGCTGGGTACCACTGGCTGAAGGTCTCTCATAATAAGTTTACAGTCAAAGTGTTGGGCTGCAGACATCTAAAAGTAGCAGTTCTTCCCCAGATGGGCCTCTTTAGAGGGCTGCTTGAGTGCTCTCATGACATGGCGGAGGTTTGCCCAAGAATATGTGGTTCAAGAGAGAATAAGACAGAAGCCACAATGTCTTTTATAGGCATGCTTTCCTTTCGAGGAGTTTGCTTCGGTCAAACTGGTTGATTGTGTTAAGCTGTCTATATTCCTCTTAATTTTCTGTGGAGTTGTTCTGCTGGTTAGTGAGAGAGAAGTGTTAAAATCTTCGCCTAACATTGTGGATTTTTACATTTCTTTTTTCAGTTATGTCTGTTTGTGCTTACTGTGTTTTGAAACACTCTTATTCATTGCGTACACATTTAGAATGGTTATATCTTGGTTAAGTGACTTTAGCGTTATGAAACATCCCTCTTTATATCTTTTTCCATCCTTTTACTTTAACCTTTGTGTATATGTGTATCTAAAGTGGATTTCTTGTATACAGCACATAGCTGGGTCTGGATCTTTTATTCAGCCTGACAACATCCATGCAGAATTTTGACGGTGACTTAAACTTTCCTCTAAGTCAAAATTGCTACAACATGTTCTGGGTCACATTTTTTCAGGACTTCAGAGGATACGTCTCTCCAGGGGATGTGTCATCATTTCAAATCCGTCCTCTGCAGTCAGCAGGGACGCTTCCATTTTAGAGATGAGAATATTGAGCTTCCACGAGGGGAGGTGGAGTACTTGAGTCCACTCCCATGGCCACCAGAGGCTGAAGTACGACTCTCTGGATCCTGGCCAGCCCTCCTTTTCCCATCACAGCTGCAACTGTGGGGAAGGAGGATGATTATAAACTGACCCTGTGGGTTGAGGTGGAGACCTCCAGGTTCCCATGAAGAGTTCTCCCTTTTTCGCAAAAATAAATGAATTCGTGTAGGCTATTTTGTATTCAAATTAGATTGATCGGGGCTGTTTAAGCAACCACATCAGGAGGCTCTTTTTCCCTTTTGATATTAAAGTGTCTTTTCCAGAAACTGTAGGAGGTGGGGTTTCCCTAGAATGAGTTGACAGCTTGTACCTATTTTTTAAAAAAGAAAAGCCTTGTACACCTCCTCCCACATCTTCATTGGCAGCAGAATAAGCACAATGGAAAGAGATTTGTGTTTTTTTTTTTTTAAAGAGAAAACACTCACAGCCTTCTGCTTGGTGTAAGGCTGAAGAAGGGCAAAAGGGGAAACTGAGCATGAGCAGGGGATAGAATATCAAAGACGGTAAGTCCTTTCAGCCCCATCTGGACTCTTCTCCCATCCCACAGAAAACCTCCCCAGCCAGTCTGGAGGTGGGTGGATGGCGAGGGTCCCCTTTCATAGGTCATTTGATCCGCTCCCTGCCCACCCTCTGCTGTTGGGTTAGCCCTGGAAACCACCCACATTTTTCATCTGTCCAGAGAAATCAGGAGGGGAAAACACCTCTCTTGGGTTTTCCAATCAAACACTGAGGGAAGGGAGCATTTTAATCCTCAAGAATCTCCTCACCGGGGAAGTGAACCCCTGCGAGACACTGTGGATGTGTAAAGGCCAGCCCTGCCCCCGATGGCCCAGCGCTCAGTGGTAAAGATGACATGGACATGCCAACACCGAGGCTCAGGCATGAGAGATGTCAGCCCCATCCCGGGACACTGTGACAGTGGGGGCAAGGAAGACTGCTGGTCAGAAACGGGGTTCAGAGGCAGGCCCAACCAACACTGACAGAGCTCCTGCCATGTGCTGCTATAGGAGGCAGGTGTGCTCTGGGATCATTTGGCAGCTTGTACTCATTGTTAAAAGAGGAAAACTGGCCGGGCGCGGTGACTCACGCCTGTAATCCCAGCACTTTGGGAGGCCGAGGCGGGCGAATCACAAAGTCAGGAGACTGAGACCATCCTGGCCAACTTGGTGAAACTCCGTCTCTACTAAAAATACAAAAATTAGCTGGGCGTGGTGGCATGCGCCTGTAATCCCAGCTATTCGGGAGGCTGAGGCAAGAGAATCGCTTGAACCAGGGAGGCGGAGGTTGCAGTGAACCAAGATCACACCACTGCACTCCAGCCTGGTGACAGAGCAGGACTCCTTCTTAAAAAAAAAAGAGGAAAACAAAATAAGGTAATTATCTTGCCGCCTCTTCGATGTAGGATGGCATGAGATGACATGAGCCCAGTTCTTCCAAATGTCCCCATTTTACAGCAGAGGAAACTGAGGCTTAGGGTCTCCTTGGGCACAGTTGCAAAGAAAGGCCTCCTAGAGAAAGGCGTCCGTGTCCAAGCCCAGGGGGATGGGGGCGAGGCCTAGAGCATTTCCTGTGGGTAGAAACAGTGAACATGCCTCTGGAACAGAGCTAGCCCACCACCTACCCGGGGTACAGCGAGTGGTCTGCGCCTCAGCCTCCCGAATAGCTGGGATTACAGGCGCATGCCACCACGCCCAGGTAATTTTTGTATTTTTAGTAGAGACGGAGTTTCACCAAGTTGGCCAGGATGGTCTCGATCTCCTGACTTCGTGATCCGCCCGCCTCGGCCTCCCAAAGTGCTGGGATTACAGACGGAGTTTTGGGTACTGAATAAGGATGAGGTAAACCAGGGGCGGAGTTTTGGAATCTCAGCCCAAAGGGGTGGCCTGAGTCCAAGGCTGGGGGAACATGAACCTGCTGGTTGCTGACACAGGTGATCCTGGCTGTGTTTTTGTTAAGATTGGCTTTGTCATAGCTCCGTGGAGCTGGGCACAATCTGGAGATGTTGTCGTCTTGGACACTCATTTTACAGATGAAGAAATCAAGGCTTGGGGTAGTAGAGAACTTTCCAGAAGTACAGGGCAAGTTCGTGTCTAAGCAAAGCTGAGCCCTCTGCCCCCTTCTGGTGATCTCCTCAGCCCTGTTCTTATCCTTCCAGGGCAACAGTCTTTCCTTGGGAGTAAGGGTGAACCTCAGTTTGGCCCGGACATTTGGCTTTTCCCAGTGATGGCAGGATCTGTGGGATCAGTGTGTGTGTGGTGGGGGCAGGGCAGGGCAGCGGGCTGAATTAGGGAGTTTAGGGATGGGCAGCTTCTCCCACATCCATAAAATTGGGGCCTTTACCAATTCCCAGAGCTGGTGTAAATATCCTCCCTGGTGCTTAGCAAAGGCTGCTGGGAGTGGGGTTGCCCTTGCCCCACTCACATTCTCTTAAAGACCCAGGAGAAACACTTGCATTGCAATGAGGTCTCTGTGTCCCCAACCATTGGGCTGAGCACCTCCGCATGAGAATGTCTGGAATTGCAGGTTTTGAAGGCCTAATTAGGGCTGTGAATGACTGTTCTTCAAAATGCAGGGGCCTGTGGGCATGGCCACAACCCTTACCTGGATGCCTTTCCTCTGTTCACCCTCTGTCCTCTTTCCAGCAGAACATTCAGCCCAGCCTTGAGTGTCAGGCATGGGTCTGCCTCTCTGACCTCAGCTGGGGGCCAGGCTGTGGGAAGGGAAAACTGGAGGAATCTTTGGGGGCTGAGCCTCTGGGCATTTGTAGGAGACACCACCAGATTGTCAATGAAGATAATGACGCTGAAGCTCCAGGCCCTTGGTTTGCATGGGTCCATCCCACAGTTCAGTGTGGGCTTCCCTGCCCCTATGCTGAAGGATGCTCCTTGGCTGTGGATGGGGCTGTGGGCTGTGGCAACCTGGTAGGTGGACCTCATGGGTCACTGACTCTCTCTCTTGACTCCAAGGAGGAAGATGAAGCAGTCACTGCTGTGCTTTCTGCTTAGGGCCATGGTGCCCAGGCTTCACGGCCATTTCTTCCCTCCAGGACCAGATTCCCTCCATTCCCTTCCCACCATTCCCTCCAGGAATGAGGGCCTGGCTCAGTTGACCTGGTTGCCCAACTGTGGTCATCAGGAGCATAAATAATGTCAAAGAACTGGAGTCTCTTATAGATACCCAGTCCAGGCAAGAAATTGTAGAGGACATTTCAGATATGGCCTTGCCAATAACAACCCATGCAATTGAAAGAAATTTCCCTAAGACATCAAAAGTAAACAAACTGCTTTTAAACAAAACAAACAAACAAAAAACATGTGCTGGAGGACAGACTGAAGCATCTTTTCTTCTCTCTGTGGAAAATCATATTACAAAATCATTGTCATACAAAGAAGCCAGCAAACAATATGCAGCCAAAAAAAAAAAAAAAAAAAAATCTAGGAAAAGGGTGTTATAGAGGCAACTGAGGCAGTTACTTACTCCGGGAATCGTACGCTATTTTTTTGATTCGATATTTATGGTTTGTTCAGCTTTTTACAAATTTGTCATTTCTTTATAAATAATGTTTTTTTCTGCACTTTGTAGCTGTAATTTGGTGTTATCTTTCTTAAACAAGCCCTCCAGATTGCATAACGTTTAGGCCTCCAAAGTCCAGATCACTCCAGTTCCCAGCCTTACCATTTGCTCAGAAATGAGCTGCTTGCTTCCTGCTTTCACTCAAGACCTTGGGTGGTAGTCGAGGCTGTGTATTATTGCACTTCCCATAAGGGGGTCTGCTTGAAAGAATATTTCCCATCCTCCTAAAAGAAATGAAAGCTGTTGCAAGTATTCAGTTCCCTGATCACAGGGTCTGTGGGGATCTTGGTCCACACAGAGGCCTCTGGGGAGAGGAATGGAGGGAGGCAGAGGGGTGGGGGAGGAGCTCTGCGAGAGCTGGGTCTGACCAGATGGCAGAGCAGGTGGGCAGGTGAGAAAGGCTCAGGGGTATCCTCTCCTCCTGCTTCCCTGGGGATCTCCAGGTCCTGCCCTTGCCCAGCTCAGGACAAGGTGCCAGGGGAAGCTGGCCTTGTGTGGCACTACTAGCCCCAGCGAGGCTAACATGGGAGTATGCAGGCTGCTTTATGACAGCAGTGTCCTGATGTCTGGGGCATGTGAGCATCCTTGTGGTGTGTCCCCATGTGCACACATGCATGTGTGCCCACATGTGAGAAGGAGGTGGGGACATTGCTGCCAGGAGGTAGATCATGGGGCAAGTAAGAAACTCTTTTTAGGCCAGGAGCGTTGGCTCAAACCTGTAATCCCAGCACTTTGGGAGGCTGAGACGGGCAGATCATGAGGTCAGGAGATCGAGACCATCCTGGCTAACACGGTGAAACCCCTTGTCTACTAAAAAAATACAAAAAACTAGCCGGGCGAGGTGGCGGGCGCCTCTAGTCCCAGCTACTCGGGAGGCTGAGGCAGGAGAATGGCGTGAACCCGGGAGGCAGAGCTTGCAGTGAGCTGAGATCCGGCCACTGCACTCCAACCTGGGCGACAGAGCGAGACTCCGTCTCAAAAAACAAACGAACAAACAAAAAAAACTCTTTTTACCAACTCTTGGAATCAGGCCTGTTCAATACATGATGGCATTGCTGGATCTGGGGTTGTGTCTGTAGATGAATTTCAGGGTCTCTCTTGGCTTAAAATTTCTAAGAATTCCAAGCAATTACCTTGCAGGAGAAATATGGGAAAAGTTGTTTTTTAGTCCATTCATTCATGCATCTGTTTATTCAATCACCTATCCATTCACTGACTTATGCATCCATCTGCCCACTCACACATTCAGCCGTTCACTCATCCATCCAATCATTCATCTACTCATCCAACCATTCATCTGTCCATCCATTCACTTGCCCATCCATCCATCCATCCATCCAACCACCCACCCACCCACCCACCCTACTGATGCTCATTGAACCACACGTAGTTGCTGAAACATGCTCTGGCTGCTGAGTATTGGGGACATAGGTGAATCAGACACAGTCTTTACTCTGAGTCTTAGTGCCATTCTGAAGAAAGGTCAGGGGAGAAACAATTGCAACAGGACAGGATCCATGGTTTGGTTGAGGCCAGTGAAATGGGAACCCCAGGGAGCTCTTAACTCAGCCTGAGATAGACACAGGAGGAATTCACAGAGCAGCAGACCAAGGGAGACAGCTCTGCTCAGCCTCTAAGGATAGATGCAGTATGTGGCAGCCAGCTCCAAGTCCCTGTTGGTCACCTCCTGGCATTCAGACCCTTGTGTGGTGTCTCCCCACCTTGAGCCCGGGTTGGTCTGTATGATGGAGGCAGTGCAGCAGAGGTGGCAGCATGTGTCTAGGCCATAAAAGGCATTGAGCTTCTGCTCTGGCCTCATGAATCCCTCTGAGGGAAGCCGGCTGCTCTGACATGAGGACACTCAAGAGGCACATTGGCGGGGCACTGAGGACTCCTACCAGCAGCCAGCACTCACTTACCAGCCGCGAGGGAGCTGTTTTGGAAGCAGATCCTCTGGCCTGGTCAGACCTTCAGAGGACATCTGCTTGTATCTTCATGAGAGACCCTCAGCCAGCACTGTGATCCACAGAAACTGTGAGAGTAGCAAATGCCTGTTGTTTAACCCTCTATGTTTGGTGAATTTGTTACACAGCAATGAATAACTGATACATGGGGCATGGTGGGAAACCTGGCGATGCTCTGGTGCGGTCCCCATGGGGGGTGAGGGGGAAGGCATGTAGCTGGGGAGGGCCTTCCATGCTGAGTTGGGGACCTCACCCCTCAGCCTCTGCGCCCTGGGGAGCCACAGCAAGCTGATGCACGATAAGTTTTTGTTTAATGAAGGTCACTTTGTACGGGGGGTTCATTTACTCCAGGACGCTGTCTTTGACCACCTCCCTGTATCAGTCTGGGCCGCCTGCCTTTATAGGATCCCCGGGCCCTGAACTTGCCCTGCACTGCACCTGTTATTAGTCAATATTGTGATGGTCCAGCTGACTGTATGTCTCCACTACTGGACTATGTGCTTGGGGTGAAGTGTGCGTGTGAACAGGGCAGTGAACATGCCTGTCTTGCTCACTGTGTAACTCCAGCACCATGTATAGGACCTGCTGTGCAGTACGGACTTTGATATGGTTTGGCTCTGTGTCCCCATCCAACTCTCATCTGGAATTATATAATCCCCATGTGTCAAGGGAGGGACCAGGTGGGAGGTGGTTGGATTGTGGAGGTGGTTTCCCCCATGCTGTCCTTGTGATAGTGAGTTCATTCTCCTGAGATCTGATGGTTTAATGAGGCAGTTTTCCCTGCTCTTGCTAGCTCTCTCTTTCCTGCTGCCCTGTGAAGAAGGTCTTTGCTTCCCCTTTACCTTCCGCCATGATTGTAAGTTTCCCGAGGCCTCCCCAGCCATGCAGAATTATGAGTCCATTAAACCTCTCTTCTTTATAAAGTCTTTATTCCCAGTCTCGGGAAGTTCTTTATAGTAGTGTGAAAACAGACTAATACAGACTTTTTACGTGTTACTGAGTAGACACAGGATGAGTTACAATCTGGCGTGGCCCTCTGGACTATAGGGCAAGAATCTCTGGAATCCTCATTTTAGAGCTGTGACCCAGGAGGGAGGATCTTCTACACTGGGCAGCTGCAGCCTCCAGCCCTGCAGGATGTAACCCTTCTTGGATCTTAGCCCCAAGCCCTGGCCTTTTCTCCTCTGCATCACCCACCTTGACAAGGAATCTGGCTGCCATGAGTAGTTTCCATCAGAGCTAGAGTTTGGGTAGATATTCACTCAGGGCCCACTTCCTAGAGAAACAAAGAAGTGAGTGCTGGGAAGAGAGATTAATGAGGATGAGGGGCTGGGGGTGTCTGGGGGTGGGTGTGGAGGCTGAGTTACAGTGTCAGGGCGTGCTGCACTGACAAGGTGCATTTGAACAGAGCCCTGAGAAATGTCTGAGAGTGAGCCCTGTGGGTACCTGGGGAGGAGTGCTCCTGGCTACAGCAGCCACAGTGTGTGCAAAGGCCCTGAGGCAGGAGTTTGTTTGGTGTGTTGGCGGAGCAGCAAGGGGATCAGTGTGGCTGAAGCAGAGTGAGTGTAACCGGGAGCTGATGAGGTCAGGAGATGGGGGCCAGGCAGGCCAGGGAGGGCCTCGTGATGTGGCTGGAGAAGGTGAAGTGCTTGTTCCCGGCCTGGGAGCTTATCTCAACAGTTCCTATACTCCCAGCTCTCTGACATTGCCTTACGGCAGCCCCAGAGTGGATGCTTTGCAACTTCTAACAGCTTAGGGGCTAAAATTAGGTGCCAAGCTGAGTTAGGGCCAGCAGAATGCCACTACATATGCTCGGCATCTGCATGGCGAGAAGGAAATGCTGCTGCCGCCTCTTGTCCCTGTTGCTGTACCTCAGCAACTTCCAGAGTAGAATTCAGCATCCTCAGCCTGGAGTTCGAGGCTCTTCTGAGTCTGGTCCCAGCTTGTGTTTCTGGCCTGAGCCCACCTTGCAGGCTGAGCTTCCCCTCCCCTCCAAGCTGTGAGCTGAGGTCCAGGCTGCTGACTCCCTCTTCCTAAAATTCTCCTTCTGGCTGCCTTGCCTGTTCTCCCCCTTGGACTCTGAGCTCAAGGGCACCTGCTCCCTGATGCTTCCCTACACCCCAGCCCAACAGGTGGCGGCTCTTGTTTCTGCCCTGCAGCTCCCGCTGCACACTGGTTTCTTCTGGCTTCTATTGCTTCTGATGAGATGTCTTCATCCTTCTTATCTTTGTCCCCCTGTAAGTAATGTGTAATTTTTTTTGCTACTTTATTGAGGTATAATTTATATCCTGTCAAATTAATGCTTTTGAGTGTATACTTCTGTGAGTTCTGACAAACACACACCGTTGTTTAACTACCTGCACAGACAAGATACAGAATGTTTCCATCACCCCCGAGGGTGCCCCATTCCCATCCTCAACTCCTAGAAACCACTTAATATTAGTGTGTTTGGGCTGCCACAAAGAACACCATAGACCAGGGGGTTTAAACAACATTTACTTTTGCTCGTTCTGGAGGCTAAAAGTCCAAGATCAATGCGTGATTAGGGTTGGTTTCTTTTTTTTCTTTTTTCTTTTTTTCTCTTTTTTGAGACAGAGTCTTGTTCTGCCACCCAGGCTGGAGTGCCATAGTGAGATCTTGACTCACTGCAACCTCTGCCTCCTGGGTTCAAGCGATTCTCCTGCCTCACCTCCGGAGTAACTGGGATTACAGGTGTCCGCCACCATGCCTGGCTAATTTTTTTTTTTTTTATTTTTTTTTTATTTTTAGTAGAGATGGGGTTTCGCTATGTTGGCCAGACTGGTCTCGAACTCCTGACATCGGAGCCTGGCCAGGGTTGGCTTCTTGTGAGGCCTCTCTTGGAGATGGGTGTCTTTCTGCTGTGTCTTCACATGGTGGGAAGAGAGAGAGAGAGAGAGAGAAAGAAAGCAAGAGATCTGGTATCTCTTCTTTTTCTTTTTTTTCCCGAGATGGAGTGCAGCCTGCTGCCAGGCTGGAGTGCAGTGGTGCAGTCTTGTCTCACTGCAACCTCCTCCTCCTAGGTTCAAGTGATTCTCCTGCCTCAGCTTCCCGAGTAGCTGGGATTACAGACACCCACCACCACGCCTGTCTAATTTTCGTATTTTTAGTAGAGACGGGGTTTCACCATGTTGGCCAGGATGGTCTCAATCTCCTGACCTCGTGATCTGCCCACCTCAGCCTTCCAAAGTGTTGGGATTACAGGCCACTGCACCCGGCCTCTCTTCTTCTTCTTATAAGGCTGAGGTGGGCAGATCTCCTTATGAGAATCTAATGCCTGATGATCTGAGGTTATAAGGACACTTATCCAACCAGATTAGGGCTCCACTACCCTTATGACCTCATTTAACCTTTAACCTTAAGTACCTTCCCAAAGGCCTTATCTCCAAATACAGATGCTCCCTGAGTCACAAAGGGGCTATGTCCCAATAAACCCACCATTAATTGAAAATGCATTTAATGCTGGCAACATAGCAGGCAGTCCTTAATTTATGACAGTCTGACTCATGACTTTTTGGCTTTCCAGTAGTTCGAATGTGATACACATTCAGTGGAAACTATAACCCCACTGTATTAATAAGTTGTGAGGAGCACCTAGATTTAAAATGAGGTTACATTTGGATAAACCCATCATAAAGATAAAATCATAAGTCAGGGACTGTCTGTGCCATCACATCAGGAGTTAGGGCTTCAACATATGAATCTTGTGGGAGACACAGTTCAGTCCACATCACTGCTGTTCTATTCTTTGTCCTTACAATTTTGCATTTTCCAGAACATTGTATAAATGGAATCATGTAGTATGTAGCCTTTTCAATCTGAATTTTCTCACTGGGCATACTGTGTCTCACTATTTTAATGAATATATCAGTATTTCATTTGTTTTTACTGCTGAATAGTATTCCACTGTAGGGATGTGCTACAGTTTATGCATTGATGAGGTGAAGGACATTTGGGTTGTTTCCAGATTTTGGCAGTTTTTAATACAGCCACAAAAAATATTCACATACACTTTCTACGTGAACATAAATATTCATTTCTTTTGGGTAAATACCTAGGGGAGGGATTTTGGTTTCAATGGTAAGTGTATATGTTTTATAAGAAACTGTCAAATTCTTTTCCAAAGTGGTTGAGCCATTTTGCATTCCCACGAGTCATGTGTAAGACTTCCAGTTACTCCAAATCCTCAAAATTCTTGGTATAGTGAGGTTCCCCCTTACTAAATAAATAAATAATATTGTTTGGCCATTTAAAATAGTTATATAGTGGTATCTCAGGGTTTTTTTTTTTTTTTTTTTTTCTTTTTTGTAATTTTGTGATTTGTTTTTTTATTATTTAGTTTTGAAAGTTCTTTCAATGTTTTTTGATACAGGTGGGTTTTTTTTTTTCATGAGATATTTGATTTATAAATATTTTCTCCCAGAACATGGCTTATCTTTTCATTTTTAAGACTGTCATTCAATGAACAACAGTTTTTAGTTCAGATGAAGTCCTATGTATCCATTTCTTCTTTGGTAAATTTAAAAATAGATAGATTTTATAAGATTATGCTTTTTATTTCACATTAAAGAAATCTTTGTCTAAGTCAAGGTGACAAAGATTTAACTCCTATGTTTTCATGTGTAATTTTTATAGCTTTAGATTTTACATTTAGGTCTGTGATTCATTTTGAGCTTCTTACATACATGCATTTATAATTTACATCAAATTAAAAACATTCCAGTATTTTTACTGTCCTTCCCCTCCTTTCTGTCTAGGACTCCATAAACATGGATGTTAGACCACCCAATGTTATCCTACAGGTCACTGAGTCTCCATTCGTTTTTTCACTTTCTTCTCTGTGTCTCAATATTGCTATGCTTTTGAGGTCCCTAATCTTTTTATTCTGCAGTATTTAATCTACTATTAAGTCTATGCATTGAATTTTTTATTTTGGATATTGTATTTTCATTTCTAGAAGTTCCATTTATGTAAAAAATGTTTCATTTAAAAATATATACCTTTCATTTCTCATTATGTTCAAGATATTTTTCAATTATTGAGCATATTTAAATAGCTGTTTAAAGTCATTGTCTCTTAATGCCATTATCTCTGTCATATCTGAGTCTATTTCTTTTGACTGTTCTTTCTCGTGGCTATTGGTCAAATTTTGCTGCTTGTTGGCATGTCTAGTAATTTTTGCTCAGGCACTAGACATTATTTATGCCACATTGTTCTGAGTGTCAATGTTGTTGTCTTCCTTTACAGCAGGGGCCCCCAACCCTGGTCCACAGATTGGTACTGGTCATCCATGACCTGGTAGGAACTGGACTGCACAGCAGGAGGTGAGCTGTAGGCAGGTGAGCATTGCTGCCTGAGCTCCACCTCCTGTCAGATCAGTGGCAGCATTGGATTCTCATAGGAGTGTGAACCATATTGTGAATCTGCGTATGCAAGTGCTCTAGGTTGCATGCTCCTTATGAGAATCTAATGCCTGATGATCTGAGGTTGAACAGTTTCATCCTGAAACCATCTCTGCCCCCACCCTAGTTCATGGAAAAATTGTCTTCCACGAAACCAGTCCCTGGTGCCAACAAGGTTGGGGACCACTGCTTTACAGTGTATTGAAATTTGTTTTGTCAGGGAGCAAAACTATTTGTATGTCAGTTTAACCCTTTTAAAGCTCACTTAAAGCTTTTGTAGGTCAGTTCTAGAGTCGCCCATATTGCACAGCTAGTTTATATTTACGCTCCAGGTATTCAACACAGTTCCTCCGCTCTGGCTGGTAGGAACTTGCATGTGTCTCAGCTCTGGGCGAGCTGTTTGTTGTTCAGCTTGTAACTCTCCAGCAGTTGTGCTTTGCCCAGCCTTGTGCAGTTTACCCACACATACATGTGGATTAGTCTTCATCCAAAGACTCAAGGTGATCCTGAGAATATTTCTGGAGTTTTTTTTTTTTTTTTTTCTGTGTAGTTCCTTCCTCTTTAGTACTCTGCCTCACACATTGTAGCTGTCCTGACCTCTCTAAGCCCCTATCTGTGCCTTCTCAACTCAGTGAGACTACTGAATACCCTGCACTGTGGTCTGGGACTTGCCCTCAGGCAGAAAGTCAAGGGGATTGTAGGGCTCAACTTTGTTTTCCTGTTCTCTAGGATCACAACCCCAGGTTGCCCATTTTCCAATGCCTGAAAAGAGTTGTTTCATTCATTTTGTCCATCTTTGTAGGTTTCTTTCTTTCTCCTTTTTTTTTTTTTTAGTGCAGGAGGGCAAGTCTCATATCAGTTTTTCCTTCATGGTAGCAGCTTCAATATCACGTTTAAGTTTCTCCGTCTGAGCGATGGGGATGACCATACCTACCTTTTGGGGCCATCATGAGTCACACAAGGAGATAAACAAGTGTATTCTACCCTATCCTAACACACCATTTCATATTACCTTCGTTGCTTTTTTCTCTTTGAGTTGACACCTGACCTTTGCTGGGTCACCCTTCGGTTTCAGAGTTGGATGAAACACATTCCACAGGGCATGAGGTCCAGTTCTCTGACCATGTTCTCCTGGAATGAAACAAACATACTGCGGGTTAAACTTGACCCAAAGGAAATGAGACATGGGTTGAAGCCAGGCTGATAAATCCTGCCACCTTCCTCCCTTCTGTGGACTCGTTTAAGGTACAGAGGTGTGGAAGCCTTTCTACAGAAACCCCATCCTGTATCTTAAGAGCTTATTGCACAGCTGCGGCCAGTGCAGTAATATATAGCATCTCTTTGCTTCCCATCTTCCTTCTCTTTTCCCCTCATCCTCACTGGCTTGGGTGCACTGAAACAAAGTGTTGAATCTTAATCTTTCATCCAGCTTTGATTTCTAGAGGGTTTGATGCAAGAGAGCAGGTGAAGTGCTTAGCACAGGCATGGGCTTCTATGCATTACAAGGAAATGGCAGCTCCTGCTCCTAATAAATGCATCTCCTAAAGCACTTCTCACATTGCATTCTGGGTTGTGGTGCATGTGTCTCCCTCAGTGGGCTGTAATCTCCTTGAGTGTGGGATTGTGTCTCTCTCTTTTTTTTTTTTGACAAGAGTCTCGCTCTGTCACCCAGGCTGGAGTGCAGTGGAGCGATCTCGGCTCACTGAGACCTCCACCTCCCGGGTTCAAGAGATTCTCCTGTCTCAGCCTCCGAAGTAGCTGGGATTACAGGCATGTGCCACCACACCTGGCTAATTTTTGTATTTTTAGTAGAGATGGGGTTTCACCATGTTGGCCAGGCTGGTCTCAAACTCCTGACCTCAGGCGTGACCCACTGTGCCTGGCCAAGATTGTGTCTTAATTCAACACTGGGTACCTTTCATGTTGTGCAGTGTTGTTGCTGTGATATGTTTGTTGTTGCTGTGTTTGCTTATTTTTTTCTGTATAGTTCCTGTGCTGCTGGTTGTGTGTTGTTGTGTTTATTACTTGTAATTTACTAGATTCTTCTATTTCTTGATCTTCTGGAATTGAACACAACCAATCCCTTTTATTATTTATTTATTTTTTGCTTTTCTGTTTCTTTCTTAAGCTTGTGAGGTCTTTAGGTGAGAGTGGGAAGGGAGTGGCTCCCAACACACAAAACATCCAAGGAAGAAGGTAGAGTTCCATTTATAAAACCTAAGGAAATGGCTTCTTTTTCTATTTTAAGCAAAGCAGTGGAGATGTTCTATTCTGAAGGTTGCGGTCAACACTATTACAAGGCACAGGGACAGGTGGGAGAATTCCTTTCTGTCAAAGTCTTAGACAGGTAGAGTTAGCACTAAGAGGAACGCAACCCATTCATTTTACTGATGAGGAGACAGAAGGTCAAGGTGGACCATGGTGGGGTTTGACTCAACATTCTGGATTCCCCATCCCGATGGTTCCTTCTATATCACAGATCCTAGCTTACAAATACAAAGTTCAATTCTTCAAAAAGGCATGTAATTAAAAAAAAATCCCAACACTCAGGTGTCTGATCCTTGATTCATCATTTCTTCCTGTGTGCCGAGATGACTTTGGCAGACCTGGGGGGAGTTTCTCCCCACTCTACTGGGAAAGGAGCCCCAGCTCCTTCCTCCTCCGGGTCCCCTCAAGGGGGGCCTAAATACCTACCATAACCCTGATACTTTCTCCCCACTCCAGTGGAACCTCACTCCCTCATCCCAGGCACTACCTGGGTTCCTAATGCCCCAAACATTCATAAATTTAACACATGTTTATTGAGAACATGCTGTATACTAGCCCCTTGTTAGGTACCGTGACTACAGCAGCCAACAAGACAGTCTGGGACCCAGGCCTACTCATATGTTCACTCTCTCCTCTTCACTCGGGTCTGGGAGAGAGCTTTGAGGATTGAGACTTAGCCCAAGGTGAGTCCTGGATGGTACTCAGCCCTGATGTGGACCTCGTGGATATTTGTTAAAAAATTATTTAAATATTTTTGATTTACAGAGTGATTGAACAGATCACACATAGCGTTCCATATACCTCCTCCCCACCCTCTCTCGGTTTCCCCTATTACTAACATCCTGCATTGGTGTGGTATACATGTTACAGTCGAGGAGCCAGTAGGGATACATTACTGAGTCCTAATTGTTTTTACTAGGATAATTACTAAAATCCTTATTTGGGTTAGAGTTCACTCTTTGTGTTGTATAACCTGTGGGTTTTGAAAAACGCATAATGACATCCATCCACCATGACAGTATCAAACAGAAGACTTCTACTGCCCTAGAAACCTTTGGTGCTCTGCCTGTTCCTCCCTCCCTTCTAACCCCTGGCAACCATTGCTGTCTTTACTGTCTCCATGGTGTGGCCCTTTCCAGAACATCACAGAGTGGAAACCACGCAGTGGGAAGCCTTTTCAGACCGGCTTCTTTCTTGGCTCACAGGAAGAAATGATGAATCAGGGATCAGACACCTGAGTGTTGGGTGTGTGTGTGTGTTTTTTTTTAATTACATACTTTTTTGAAAAATTGAACTTTGTATTTGTAAGCTAGGATCTATGATACCGAAGGAACCATCGGGATGGGGAATCCAGAGTGTTGCGTCAAACCCCACCATGGTCCACCTTGACCTTCTGTCTCCTCATCAGTAAAATGAATGGGTTGCGTTCCTCTTAGTGCTAACTCTACCAGTCTAAGACTTCGATAGAAAGGAATTCTCCAACCTGCCCCTGTACCTTGTGATAGTGTTGATTTCACTTCAGATTCCTCTATGTCTTGTTGCAGCTTGCCAGCTGATTTCTTCTTATTCCTGAATAATGTGGGAGTCTTTTTTTATAGAGCCTCCCAGGTGGTTCCACCGGGGAGCTGAGTGGAGCGCCTGTGATCTTGTGACCTAGTCCCCAGCATGGAGTGCTCGGAAGTGCCCTCCTTGAACATGTAAACATCCCACCAACTTGCCCTCCCTTCTCTTGATATTTTGATGTAGTTTCTTTTTGATGGTCTTTTCTTATTTCTGGGTCTCAGCCCCCAGATACACTTTCCACCCCATGTCCTAACCTATACTCTGTAGCACGCCGCACCTGTCCGGGGCAATTGGTCATCACAGGCCCGGGTCCACGTCTCTGCTCTGCTTCTTGCTGGCCACAAGGCTGCGTGCTCCTTACCGGCGTCCACGTGCTCGTCTGTCCAGTGCAGGAGCAGGAGCATCTGCCAACAGATTTCTTGTGAGATTCTGGTTCCGAGGCCTCCAGACGGCGTGGGAGCGCCACCCGAGTCCTGCTGCATTCTCTCTGCTGCAGACCCAAGCCTGGTTCCTGTGTGGGGTCCCTCAGGGCTGGTGTGTGTTTCACAGGGCAGCAGAGAGCCAGGGGGCTGGGGCTGCCCGTGGGGAGTGTGTGAATCAAAGGAACAGACCGCAGCTGGAGCCACCTCGCCCAGATTCCTGAACGCAGCCTCTTGACAGACCGATTGTGTAAGGGCATTCCTCCCAAGGAAACACGCCTGCCCCCTCCAAGAAGGTGTGAGAGCTTCCCAGACACGGAAAGGGCCCTGCTGGGTAAATTAATTCTTCATTATTCCGTTCCCGAGGCTCTCCCATTGGCCGAGTGCCCAGCACCAACAGATGCCTGCCTGCATGGGGTCAGTCCACACGCAGCTGATGCTGAGGCTCAGGTAGTCTCCTTGGTCCCACCAAGCCGAGGATGCATTCAAATAGATGCAAATTTCCATCCAATTCCTGTGCGCCCTGCCCGGGATAAGGGGCCTGTTGTGGCTGTGCAAGCGGCTTTCTGGTGTCTAAATACTTCTCTGGTGAGGACACACCTGTTCGCGTCTGCCTGTACACCACAGGTGGGGTTTATTGTGTAGGGCTGGGATTTGACCAGCCAACTTCTAGAATTCATTGTTTATCTCTCCGTCACCACCACAAATAACCCCGAGACCTGGATATGCCACCTTTGGCTAAGGCCTCAGTGTGGGGTCATCAAAAATGGCAAGCTGGCCAGCCCCGAGGTGAGTGAGGGCCAGCACAGGCCTTGGCCTCTTGGGGTCGGGTAGGGCTGCTGCTGGCAGGTGGCGTGACGTCTCTACCGCCTCTGAATGACCCCGCGCCCCTTCTCCCTTCCTTTCTGTCTCTCCCTTTTTCATTCAGGTTGGAGGCAGAAGAGTCACCGAGTCTGGAACCCACGGCTGCCACAGAGGAGGAGCTGGGCCATGCTTGGCTAGACACCATATCGCTCTCATCCTGTTTTCTCGTTTGTGAAATGGGAATGGCACTCATGCTTCTCCACGGGATGTTGGCAAAGGAACATGAGGGCATCCATGGAAGTGGTTGAGGCACGCCTGGCCCAGGGGGAACCTCCAGAAATGACACCTATGATCCCCCAGCTGTGTTCCCATTAAGCTAACAAACACCTGGCCTGGGGCTGGGGTTCAGTGATGAGTATGACCTAGTCCGAGCCCCAGGAATGTGGGCAGTAGGAAGGGCATGGCCATGAAAGACGTGCTCAGGGGACCCCTTCCAGGTGTCACCCAAGAGCCCTGGGTTGTGGTGGGGGCGGGGGCGGGGCGGGGGGGGGGGGGGGGGGGGGGGCACAGTCTCTGATGCCAGACACCTGGGTTCACAACCCTGGACCTGCCTGTTACCAGCCATGTGACTTCACATTTGGAGAAACTGAGGTTCAGTTTCTCCAAATGTGAAATGGAGTTGATGCTGATAGCAGCTTCTCTTGGGGTTGTTGTGAGACTGAAATGAGTATTTGTACCATACACAAATACTCAATGCCTGGCAAAAGGTATCTAAGTGTCTGTTAAACATGTAGCTGTGTCTACACATTAGGGGGCCGACCTCACCGTGCTGAGGGGCAAAAATGGAGAAAAAGAGAGGTTGCCAAGATTCTGTTCCTGGTGGGCGCAGACTTTGGAGTTTCAGAGACGGGTGAGAGAGGGAGTCGGGGCGAGCAGGACCCTGGTGTGAGTAGCATGCTTCATGAAAGTGCCTGGGAGAAACCTTGGGACGTCCTTGTCTAAACTAGACTCCTGGCCTGCGGAGAGCCGGTCTCCACCTCCCTCAGTCCCTGCCACCCGCTATCTTTCTGGGCTGCCTGTACATCCTGCTGCAGCCTTCCAAGGCTGCCTGACAGGGAAACCGGAGCTGCAGGCAGGAGGCGCGGGCCGTTTCATCCACTCGGGGATGGGAGCGAGTTACAGGTGTGGCCTTTGTTCCTGAGCACAGGCGGGGATAATGCGTCCTGACAGCCCAAGGATGGGCCCCTGGCAGCCTTCATCGGCCTGGCCCGAGCCCCAGGGCAGCCCTCATGGGCACCCGAATTACAAAACGTCCTGTGAACTCTCTCCACGGTCCCGGCCTCTTCATGTGCTTCCAACGCTGGCGGCTTGGACACACCTGGGAGCAGCCGCAGCCCATTCACGAAGCACTTTGGTGAAGGTCACCATCTGCAGGGACAGAGCAGGTATTGTCAAGGACGCCAGCCTAGCCTTTGTGCCCCGCCGGCTGCCCCGACCACAGGAATTCCTCACACTCACCCTCACCCTCATTCACACCAGGAGGGCGCCCACTGCTGCTGGGGGCAGCCTCCCTCCCTCTCTTGCCGTGCTATTTTCAGGCCGGAGGCTGGAGCCTCGGCCAAAGGAACCTCACCCACCATTTTCCAAAACCTGATTGCTGTGTCTGTGTCTGTGATGGATGGGCACAGACCCAGGGGCCAGGCCTGCCAAGACTCTCCCCGTGTGAATACCTGCACAGGGCACCTCCTGTGGGAACCGGGAGTCACACAGAGCCTGGCATTTGTCCCCAGCCTGTCTTGTGACATTAGGTAGATCAAAGCCCCATTGTAAAAAGTCGTGTTGCCTCTGTTCATCTGCTTGGAGCCTGTGTCCTGGGACGGCCCTTCCCTTGGCTCTGGCTCGGGGAGGGAGCTGACCGCCAACGCATGTGCTCCTATTCGGGCCCTAGCGTTCCTCCTGGAAGGAGCCCCACCGAAAGTGAAATTGCCTTTCATGGGTCTGAGGCTGGGGCACACCCTGAGAAAGAATGAGAAAGCGTGGGGCAGCGCAGCTCCTCTCCAAAGTCTTCCGAGGAACAAGTTCCTACTTGGCTCTACTAAGGAACAGCAACAAGGCAGAGAAAAATGTCACTGACGCCGAAATCCTGGAGGCTTCCTGAATCGGCGATGAGGGATGGGGAGCTGGCAGAGGCTGGGGTGGGGGCAGCCTCTGTCCAGCAGCCCCTTGGGGCATGGCAGGGAGGGAGGGGATGGAAGGAGGTGAGAAGACACGAGGCTTTGACAATCCTGAATAGTGAGTGGTGGGGCGAGTTCAGGTCCTTCCAGAGGGCACAGCTTCCCCTTGACTCCCAAGCCTGACCACTGTGGGTCAAATGAGGGGCAGTCAAATTGCTTAACCACCTGATTGGCAACTTGCAAGCTGGAGGGATCTTTACCCACTTTACAGTCCTTAGGTAGTCCATTGGTATGGGCTGCCTGGAGCATGTGCTGAGATGGGAGGAAAAAGTGCCAAGATGGATTAATAATGTCTGGATGGCTGCCAGTCTCTTAATGATGGTGTGTGTGTCACGTGTTTGCCATCTCTGGTGTGTTAGTCAGGATAAGCTAGGGTTTGCTGCAGTAACAAATAAATCTCCAAACCTCAATTGCTTATTGCTGTGAGAACTTATTTTCTGTCACACCCAGAGTGAAGGGGGTGGCTTATTAGGATAGCTGTGCTCCACACAGTGATTCAGGGATCCAGCCTGTTTGCATCTCACATGCTAATGGAAGATCACATGGTACTTCTCATGGCCTCAGCCTGGAAGTGACATTCATGTCTCTTTTTACTTTTCATCCTCCAGAACTGCTTCTATGCAATCTGATTCCTGACTCCCTCAGAAGCCAGCATGGGTCCAGGAGGGAAGAAAGTGGGAGGGGTCTGTGGGGCAAAGAACATTATCTCTACCACACTCAGACTCATCCTCTTTGTTATAGAGGATCGGGTCTCTGTAACTCAATAGGGAGGTGGGACATGCTTTCTAGACAAGCAAGTGACTTGAACAAAGTCAACAAGAGATGTTGGCACTGTTGGGACCAGCCTAACTACCATGTAGGCATTTTTTTTTTTATGTACCACATTGCCAAATTATCTAAGTCATTTTTTTCAATCCATCTCTCATCTTTCCTGTGAATCTTTTCATCCCCAGAGGTGCCTTCTCTTACTGGAAAGTCTAGTGGAGGGACCATGTCCCTTGGTGGATTCTGCCAATGGGTGCCCTTCTTAGAAGCATTGTGTCCTCTTTGCTGGGGTAAAGCCATTCAGTACTGAATGACTCAATGAAGGTAAACCATAGCTGCCCAGAATCCTGGACTCATGAGGCCTGCTCTTGATTAATCTATATTCCTTATCCCCCAACGGGAATGGCAAAATCCTGGAGCTATGTTGATGTTTGAGTTCTGTATTGGACAGGACCATTTTGGGTATGATTGGCTTGCGCATTTGTGTACTTGAAAAGCTCAGGGATTTCAGTTTCAGGAATGGCTGGATTCAGAAGCTCAAATGATATCAGAACTCAATCTCAATTTCTCCATTTCCCATTTCTGTCTTCCTCGGAGAAGGCTTTAATCCCTGGATCCACTTTGATTGGTGAGACTGGGGTCACATGTCCAACCCTAAACCAACTACCATAGCCAGGGGAGTAAGAAACACTGATTGACCAACCTGGATCTTGCAGACCTCTTTTGCCCCTCTTGATCCTCCTGGTCTCAAAAAGGCTTGTACTGGGATGGGGCCCTGATGCACAAGACACGGTTGGTGCCCCACTTTGCTCTCGCCTGTTGGTAGTGACACACGTTCCGGGCCTTCCATGCTGGAGATGTAGGAGATCATACTGCGGAAGCCCAGTGGAAGGAGGTGCTCACTCTGCCCAGGAAATGGATCATCAGGGAAGGCTTCCTGGAGAATATATAGTTACCAGACAGCCAAAGAGAAATGGGGAGGGCATAGCAGCACTGGAAACAGCAGGAGGAAAGGCAGGAGGGCAAAAAGACCACCCTCACCAGAGGACTCTGGTCGCTCAGTGTGATGGTGACTTGTTGGAAGGGGTGAGTAGCGGGGGAGGGGCAGACAGGACCCAGGGCTGGTGAAGCTATCTGGGGCCTGTTCTGACTATGCCATGAGATTGGGTGAGCTGGGTGACAGCCCTGAGGAGTAAAAGCAAACTTAAATTCCAAGGGAAGAAGAATGGGATGTGGGCTGCTGTAAACCTCAGATGGCTGGGCAGAGAGTAGGTGATGGGCATTTCTTAATTGTGATCCTGGGGCAGAGATGGATCTGGTGCCTAAAGAGGCTGGTCAGGCCAGGAAGCTCATCTTCACAAGGTGGCAGGAGAGAGTGAGGAAGGAAGTGCCACATTTTAAAATCATCAGATCTCATGAGAACTTACTCAATATCATGAGAACAGCATGGGGGAAATTGCCCCCATGATCCAATCACCTCCTACCAGGTTCCTTCCTAACACATGGGATGAGATTTGGCGGGGGGAACACAGCCAAACCATATCATCAGGGGACAAGGGATGTGAGCACCACAGCTCCTCAGAGCAAAGCTGTCACTGCAGCTTGGGTGGCCACAGGAGATAGAAATACCTCACTCTGCTTAAGCCTCTCCGATGCCGGGCACCCTGTGACTGCAGCCAAACCCACTTCTTAATCCCTGGGAACTGTGAAGACATGACCTTACATGGCAAAAGGGACTTTGCAGTTGTGATAAAGTGAAGGATCTTGACATGGGAGAGGACCCTGGTTGGGAGGGTGCCCTCCCTTATGAGAGGGAGGAAGGGGGGTCGGAGCCAGAGGAGATGTGCAGATGGGAGCAGGGCTTGGAGAGCTGTACTTTGAAGAGTGAGGGAGGGGCCACCAGCGCAGAGGGAGGGAGGGTCCACCAGAGCAGGGATTTGGGTGACCTCTAGAAGCAGAAAAGACAAGACAAGAATTCTCCTCGAGGGTCTCCAGAAGGAACACAGCTCCATTGAGGACTTCTGACCTCCAGGATTCTGGGATCAATAAATGTATGCTGTTTAGAAGCTGCTAAGTATGTGGTCATTTATTACAGCAGCAATTGGAAACGAGTATACAAGTCCCAGCTAACACACCTGCCACATTCCCTAGTGAAAGGCATAGCCTGGTAACGGAAGGGCCCAGTGGTTCGGGTCCTGGGTCTGCCCTGGCTCAAGTGCCCTGGGTGCTGCTGGCCCCTGGACATCATGCTCCTTTCATCTCTGCTTCTCTCTTCCATGGATACTTGCCATTCACCCACTCATGACTTTTCCATTCCCCTATTAAGGCCACTGAGTGCAGAGATGCAGGAATGGAGGGAAAGAAGAGGAGCAAAGCCTGCTGGCCCCATGTCCCCTGCCTCTTCCTTCTAGTGGGAGGGCCTGGGGGTGCAAACCCGATGCTGGGCCTCCAGCTCCCCAGCACACAGTTGCATGTGAGAGGCTCCTGCAGACAGGTGTCATCATGGGCTGAATTGTGCTCCCCCAAATTTCTGTGTTGCAGCCCTAACCCCCAAAACCTCTGCATATGACTGCATTTGGAGATAGGGCTTTAAAGAGGCAATTAAGTTTAAATGAGGTCATTAGGGTGGACTGGTGTCTTTATAAGAAAAGGAGATTAGGACACACAGAGAGGGACTGGGACAGACTGGCCTCTGTGAGGACTCTGAGGGGCAGAGCCCTGTTCCTGGAGCCTCTGCATGCACTGGGAAGTTGGGGGAGTAGGCAGGGCCCCCAGCCATGGCTGAGGCTGTCCCTCCTAGGCTTCCCACCTTGCAAAGCCAGAGTCACCCTGCTGGTCCTTGACTCACTCTGTGGAGCCCCTTCCTGCCTTGGCCAAGCTTCGCCTGGGCTAGCATCAGTGAGAAGATACTTGGGAAGAGTTTTTACCCACTAAAGGCAGCTTAGGAGGAAGGAAAGGCAGCAGGTAGAATGAGCACTGGGGGTTCGAGTCACAGGCAGGCACAGGAGGAGGCTACCAGAGATCCACCTTTGTGACACAGCACCATGGAGTTCCTGTGTTGGTCTCTGCGCCTTTGCCCATGTTATTCCCTCTACCTGGAAGTCATGCCCCTTCCCTGGGCCAGCTCTGATCCTCCTCACCAAGACAGGAAGAGAGTAGGGACTACTGTCTGCCAGATCTCTGCCCACACCATTGGCACCTTGTCCACAGAGCACTCCTGTGACCACCCAGTGCCTTCCTCAGGCCACACACCTGGGCTCATGGGGACCACTCTTACCCAGGGGATGGGAGTAGAGCCTTATTTTCAGACCCAGGGTTGATTTCATGAGATTTCCTGGGAGGCTATTTATTGAAAGGGGAAGTCCTAAGAGATGAGAAATTCACCCAGTAAACTGATGAATCTGATACTTATAGAAAAATCCCCTTCCCGCAAGGGGCTTGTATCTTCTGACCCTGCACACTTGTCTGTTCCTGGCATTCACTGTTTATCTGCTGGGAATTAGAAACAAAACAAAACAAAAAAGACAGCTATTAGCATGCAAATCCCAGCAGAACTGGCCCCCTGTGATTTGCATGAGAACAAAAGCTCTTTCCAATGTCCTGGGGCCCAAGTCTTCAGGATAGCTTTAACTTCTGAACCAAGCAGGGCTTCAAAGCCAGAACTGGGGAACTCTCCATGTGGACTCTCTGGACCAGCAGCATCAGCATCACTTGGGCAGTAGGTAGAAAGGCAAGATCTCAGGCCCCTCCTCATACTTGCTGAATCAGAAACCTTGGGAGTAAATCGAGAGATAGTCCATGTTCATGGATTGGTAGACTCAATATGAAGATGCCAATTCTTCCCAGTTTTATTTGCAGATCAGCACAATTTCATTCAAAGTCACAGCAAGCTATTTTATAGTTATTATAAAACTGATTCTAGAATTTATATGGAAAGACACAGGGAACAGTGTAACCAATGCAATTCTAAAGAAGGAGATTTAGGGAAGGGTTGGCCATCTGTAGTTTAACAACCCCTTGAACTGGGCCTGATGCACACTATAGTTGGGGAACTGTTGGGATAGTAAGGAAATTCTGGGGGAGGGAGTGGTGGGGGAGGAAGCCACATCCAGAGGCCTATTCATTCACTGAACCCCTCCCTATTCCATTCCAACTCCCTCTTCAGCCTTGAAACTGGACTTCTCTTGGTGGCAGGGTCTGAGTGTTTAATGCCTTGCTCCTGCCTCTCCCTTTTCATTATTCCTCTCTTTGATAGAGGAGCTCTATCAAGAAGCTCTCAAGGCCTGTCACCCACTTGACTCACCCAATAAAACTGACATCTTCATTTCTCATCAAACACATGCCAAGAATTGCTTTCGGGGTGGAGAAGGAAGTAAATCTGATTAGGCAAAGATGAAGTTTTCTCTAGCATAAAGCGTTGGTGAGAAAAAAGACAAGTTATGCCCATACATGAAAAGAGCTTGTTTGTCATATATGTATTAAATACCAAGGTAATCTTGGCCCCTTTTGCAAACCAACAGCTGATTAATAATTCAAACAAATACTGCTCAAATGCATCTCTATCACCACTGGCCACCACCTGGTTTATCCTGACACCTTCTAATAGGACCATGGCCACTTATTTCCCCTGGACACCTCCTTCCTTTCCAGCTGGTGTCATCCTCCAATCTTTCCTCCACTCCGGCCATCAGAGTGGCTTTCCTAAAGCATAGTCTTGTAAGACTGTTTTTAAAAGTGTTTTGTGTAGTTAATTCTTTTATTTTTTTTCTTTAATGGCTTCTTGGTTTCCTATCTTGCTTGGGAAGACTTCCTGCATGATGAAATTATATGAATATTTTCCTTTATTATCATCTATACACTTACAATTTGGGCCTTTTGTTTATTTGTAATAAGTTATCACTCTGTCACCCAGGCTGGAGTGCAGTGTCACAGTCATAGCTTGCTGCAGCCTCAAACTCCTGATCTCAAGTGATCCTCCCACCTCAGCCTCCCCAGTAGCTGGGACCACAGGTGCACACCACAACATTGGCTAATTTCTGTATTTTTTGTAGAGATGGGGTCTCCCTATGTTTTTCAGGCTGTTCTTGAACCCTGGGCTCAAGCAATCCGCCTGCCTCAGCCTCCTGAATTGCTGGGAGTATAGGCATGAGCCACTGTGTCTGGCCTTTATAGCTTTAAAAAACAACACTTTCAATTCATTTGGAAGTCATTTTTGTATATGGTATGAGGTAGGGATTTAACTTAAATGTCTTCCAAATGAATAGTCATTTTCCCAACACTTTTAAGCCCAGAATTTGTCCTTTGTCATATTTGCAGTCCCTAAAAATACTTGGAGAAATGCCTGGGCCCTCTGTTTTGTTTCACTGATCTGTTTACCCAAGGAGTAGAGGGTTTAATTACTGTAGCTTCAGCATGGGTTCAAAATCTGGTCAAGCCCCAACCCCCTTTCTCTTTCTGAAGCTATTTTGACTAATTTTGCAGGTTGATTTGTTTTTCATGTGAACATCAGATTCATACAGTCCCATTTCAAAACAATAAAGATTTTATCTAGTTTTAAAAGAAATGAAACAACCCAAACTGAGAACCTTGTTGGGATTCCGAATGGAAAACAATACATCTATTAATCCTTGAAGGTTTTGCCAACTGTGATAATAAAGTCTTCTTGAAGATCATTTCTCTTCATTCAATCAGGACTTGATTTATGTTATTCAGGTACGTTTCATCATTTTTGTCCTAGAGATCTTGTGCTTTTCTTATTGAACTTATTTCTAAGTATTTCATGGTTAGCTCACCAAGATTAGGAAATTGGAATGTGGCGGGGCTGGGGAAAGCAGAGCAAAATCAATCACATATGACAACCAAGCATCTAGAAAGCACTTACTCTAAGGGGGCAGTGGCCACATCAGTTTTTCAAGCTAGACTCACAGAAATTCCTGGAGTTGGACTCATCTCTAAGTAAGATATTCTCCTAGATTCCCTTCTAACTCACACTTGCTGTTATACTACACTTAGGGTACAGGAATCATCTGGAACTTGCCAGATTGATGGTGGCATTAGGGGTGATTGCTCCCCTGCATCCTCAACTCCACTACCTTCTTGCAGAAGCTGGTAACCTGTCTAGAACTCATGTATCCCTTTTAAGACTTAAAGTACCAAATGACAACAGCATTGACTGGGGCAACTTGAAGAGGTATGAGGGGTATTTGAGGATGAGGCTGGCATTCCTGGACCCCTCCACTTTCGCTGATTATGTCTATAGGCCAGTCTCCTGCCCCATCTCCTGCACCCTCTACGAAGGAGGAGATTGTTCCCTGGTCTCTGGCTGACCTTGAGGGATTATTCACAAATACAGGGATCACATTCACATCTCACCACCAGCACGGCTTCTGGGACCCAGCTGCAATGTTAAATGAGAGGGCAGCCTGGAACCTGGGAGGATGGGATCTTCGGATCTTCTTCTGCCTGTGCCTGTTGGGCTGGGCCTCCAGCATGGGCCCTGACTCTGTATCATGGTCCACTCCTCACACCCAATGTGTTCTAGATGCTGGGTGACCCCAATCCTACCAGATGACGGGGCAGTGGCAATTTTTCCAGTTATCTCAGGGTGGAGATTTCTACCTCTGATCTTCAGGGTGGAAATCCATGAGATCACTTTTCTTTTTTTTCCAGGCCTTTGATGCTGGGCCTCTATCCTACCCGCGTGGTTGGTGGGGCAGATTCGTGGCTCTCCTCAACACCTTCATGGATTAACAGTCTCATGCTTAGTACATGGAAAGTCCTGTCCAATCTAAGTCAGAGCTTCAGTCTCTTTTTTTTTTTTTTTTTTTTTGAGACGGAGTCTTGCTCTGTTGCCCAGGCTGGAGTGCAGTGGCGCAATCTCGGCTCACTGCAACCTTCGCCCCTCCAGGTTTAAGCAATTCTCTGCCTTAGCCTCCAGAGTAGCTGGGATTATAGGCGCGTGCCACCATGCCCAGCTAACTTTTTGTATTTTTAGTAGAGATGGGGTTTTACCATCTTGGCTAGGCTGGTCTTGAACTCCTGACCTTGTGATTCACCTGCTTCAGCCTCCCAAAGTGCTGGGATTACAGGTGTGAGCCACCGAGCCCGGTCAGAGCATCAGTCTCTTATCTCCTGTACACCCCTTCCCCACTCCACGGCTCCTGTTAGGGTGGGCAGCTGTCATGGGGAGGGCCTGGGCTATGGTTTCTGCTGCATTCTTCCTTTTTCCTTCTTCCCCTGTGAGGTTTGGAGTTCCTCCTCTGGTGTGTGCCTTTGATGTCTGACTTTGGGCCTTTCCCCATTGGAAACCCCTAGCATGAGTCTCTGGCCCTGGCCAGGTGCCTTCAGCTAAGGGCTTGTGACTGCCCCCATCCTGGGCTCCTCTCTATGGAGGCCCTCAGGTGGCTCCTGGTGGTCTCTCACCCTCGTGGGAAAAGTCCTTTCAAGATGACCCACTCATGGCTTCCTTTCATGGCTATCCACCACGACTCACTTTCCCCTCCATCCCTGAAGATAGCCACCCCGAGGGTAGCTCTGGCAACCCCTCATTTAGGTAGTGCAGGCACAGGTCAGCACCAGGCTCTGCATCCTCCAAAACTCTAAAATCTCCTGCAGACCCTCAGAGATGCTTCTGAGGACTCCCTCACCTGGCCTGAGATGGGAGTGAGAAGAACACCTCTCTCTTCACTGTCAACACAAGTAAATAACAAGTGTTGGTGAGGATGTGGAGAAACCAGAACTATTGTACACTGTTGGTGGGAAGGCAAAATGGTGCAGTCACATTGGAAAACACCTTGGCAATTTAGCAGAGGGATGATCCATCCATCCATCCATCCTTCTGTCTGTCTATCCATCCATCCATCTATCCATCCATCCATCCATCCATCCATCCATCCATCCATCCATCCATTCTTCCATCCATCTGTCCATCCATTCACCTGTCCACCCATCTGTCCATCCATCCATCCATCCATTCATCCATCCATCTGTCTGTCCGTTCATCTGTCCACCCATCTGTCCATCCATCCATCCATCCATCCATCCATCCATCCATCCATCCATCCATCCATCTATCCTTCCATTCACCCATCCATCCTTCCATCCATCTGTCCGTCCATTCATCTGTCCACCCATCTGTCCATCCATCCACCCACCCACCCATCCATCCACACTCACTGAGAACTTGCTGCATCCTGCTCAGAGTCTGGTGGGAAGACAGATTAGTAAACAGGCAATGACAACTCAACATCCAGGGCCATGACGGAGAAGCATTTCCCACTCTAGGTTCTGAAAGCAGCAGTCCAGCACCCTTTGCCTGCTCTGGGCTGTGTCCCCGCATAGCTGATATGACTCTGATGTCATCCTCTAGACCTCAGTTGCTCTTCTGGAGTTACAAGGAAGCAGGAGAAATTCATTACGTGCCCCGAACTTGAGGGCAGGGCCCAGAACTGGACACTCTGGCCTGGGTAAGCCCTGGCTCCCTCCCTGACCAACTGTGTGACCTCAAGTCTGTCACTGCCCCCACCCCTGACACCCATCCCCACCCCCACTATGAAGAGACTGGGCTGGCTGCTTTCCAAGATCACTCCGAATTCTTGTCTGGGAGCTGAGACATTCCTGCCATGTGCAGAGCAGGCCGTCCTGCTTCCCAAGCCCAGGGCATTTTGCCCCTCTGTGTCTCCTCCTGCCCTGCTGCATCCTCCCACCTGCACTGGGCCGCAGTATGTACTCAGCCCTCCCCTAAATGTCACACACTCATGCTCTGAGTCATAGCTCAGAAGTCATCTCTTGGGTGGGTTCCCTCGGTGCCATCAGAGCCCCTGCCCTGCGTCCCAGTCATGGAATATGCCCCTGATGTAGCCCTTATCCCATCTCATGCTGGCCCTTTTGGCACTGGAGTCTGTGGGGGCACCAGACAAGCCTGAGGGGCTTGCCAGAATGTGAGGCTCCATCCTTGCAGGTGCCCCAGGACTTCCACATCTGGGGGCTCTTTTGGCTGCTCTGTGACCCCCTGGGTCCTCAGCCCCCTGTGAGGCCATGTGTGGCCACGTGAGGCCCCAGACCCTGCGACAGAGGCTCCCCCACACCTCCTGAGTAGAAAGAGCGGAACAATAACAGGGCAGATGCGGTGCCTTTGCCCTTCAACCCTGGGGCTGTGTTTTTCAAAGGACCAGAAGGATCGGTAGGGTCTGAAGAGAACCGAGCTCCAAGTGCCCCACACCTGGCATCAAGGAGGTGACTAGGAGGCTCTTAAGGGTGTGGAATCACCAGCTTCCCTGGTTGGGCCTGGCTGGGGGAGGGAGGGGTTGTGGGCAGTAAGGAGGGAGGGAATAAGGGAGCATTCACAGGGAATGCCACCCAAGACCCAAGCTTTGGCCTGCCCTGGGCCCTGGGGAGGGAGCGGCTACACCAGAGCATGGCCTTCAATCCTCCCCTGGCTGGCTGCTCCCTTCCAGCGTGTATCTGCTTTGGGGGAAGGTGGGAGAAGCAGGTTCACCGTCTTTCTTGCTAGGGTGGCTGGGAGGGAATGTGCCTTCTCTGCAGACACCACGCAGCCAGAGAGACCCTGCCGGGTGGAAATGGTCTGGATGCAGCATAACCTCCAAGCTCATGACAAGGAGGCACAGACAGAGGAGAGGTGCACACAGCCAGAAGCCAGGGGAAGGTGTGGGGGACGTTTATGTGCCCCATCTGTTGCTCTGCTGCCCACATCCCTCACTGGCCCTGTGGCTCTGAGGCCCAGAGAATGCAGTGCAGGGACTCTCAGCACTGCTGAGTGCCTACTGTATGCCTACTATATGTAACCTGGCACTGGGTGCCTTGCGACCTCCAAAACAAGGTCCCGTGACCCTGTTCTGGAGCTCACAGCCATGACTCAGGGCTGGGATGAGGGGCAGGCTGGTACACAATGACAGTGACCCACCGAGGGTCTCCAGGCCCTGCAGGAGCCTCAGCTGAGGAGCCCAGAACACAGAGTGAGGGTCCCACAGGTGACAAAGTTGGGGTTCCCCATTCTGACCCCCAATATGTGTTTATCAAGCACGCCACAGTGGGGTCAGCACTGCAGTGAACAATTACACACATGTGTGATGTCACACTCTAGACAGGACAGAGAAGAGAGGGAGTGATCAGCTCTGGGCAGCCAGAGAATGACCCTCTGAAGAAGTGACAGGCAAGCTGCGGGTTGTGGGGCCCTGGGAGGGCAGGGAAGAGGGACAAGGGCTAGACCACAGCTGGGGCTCAGTGGCGTGGGTTCTCATGGGTCGTGTGAATGATGAAGGATCTTATCCTGGAGTTTGCTAAGTGCCCAGTGCCAGGCCAGGCTCTCAGGTGAGTGACCAGCTCCTGGATCAGTGGGGCTCTCACTGGGTTCAGTGCTCTGCTATCACCATCTTTCTTTCTTTTTTTTGAGACAGAGTCTCGCTCTGTTGCCCAGGCTGGAGCGCGGTGGTGGGACCTCTGCTCATTGCAACCTCCACCTCCTGGGTTCAAGCGACTCTCCTGCCTCAGCCTCCCAAGTAGCTGGGATTACAGGTGTGCACCACCACGCCCAGCTAATTTATTTTTTATTTTTTTAATTTTTAGTAGAGACAGGGTTTTGCCATGTTGACCAGGCTGGTCTTGAACTCCTGACCTCAGGTGATCTGCCTGCCTTGGCCTCCCAAAGTGCTGTGATTATAGGCATGAGCCACCGTGCGTGGTCCTGCCGTTACCCTCTAGATGCTTTTTAACAACTTTGAACAAGGGGTCCTGCATTTTCCCTTTGCACTGAGCCCCTCAGTTCCTGCCCACACAGCTGCTGCTCAGGAGCCCAAGTCTAACCATCCCATCATCTTCCCGACCTCATGTGAGGGAGGAGGGAGGGGGCTGCCCTCTCCACCAGGTGGGGATGGAATTTTGCCAGCCTCAGACTTTCAATTAATTGCCCATCCCCCTGGAAGGTAACTGCCAGGACTATTTACCTCCATGTGGGCCTCAAGGTCAGTTGCCTGGGGAGTCTTTTTAGGCAGAAGGAAATAAAGGGGCCTCTGGCCTCTGTTTCTCGTGGAGGTGCTGCCTGGGATGCCCATCGCAGGTGAACAGGATGTGTGTGCCTGGGCAGGTTTGGGGCACGAACTTTTCAAGCCAGGACAATGTCAGAACCTGGGCCACATTCTATTGAGCATGGCTTCCCTGGGACCCTGTAGCTGGTCAATGTGGACACTGTCAAAGTAATGCCAGAGACCTTGCATGACAACCAGAACAGTGCTGCTGTGAACTAGTCAGAAAGTCAGATGTTCCTGCCTTGACACTCACAGCTCTGTGGCGGGGATGATCGAAAATAACTCTAGTCTCAATTTTCCCATCTGTGCAGTGGGTGCAACTTCATCCGTCTCCAGGGTGGTGTGCTAGAGGGCTTTGTGATCACCCTGCTGGGCTGTGTGTCAGCCCCCTGCACGTTTCTTCGTTCAGTCTCTGCCTCCAGAGAGAAGCACTGTTTCTGGAAAAGGCTGCAGATGTGGGGGCCCCTGCACCTGGTGCAGAGAAAGCATTTAATCAACGTTGGTTAGATCAAGGGTCCCCAGTCCCTGGGCCACACACTGGTACTGGTCTGTGGCCTGTTAGGAACTGCAGGTGAGTGGTGGGTGAGGGAGCCAAACTTCATCTGTATTTACAGCCACTCCCCATCACTCATATTACAGCCTGAGCTCCACCTCCTGTCAGATCAGCGGCAGCATTAGATCCTCATAGGAGCGCAAACCCTACTGTGAACTGCGCTTGCAAGGGATCTAGGTTGGAGGCTCCTTATGAGAATCTAATGCCTGATGATCTGTCACTGTCTCTCATCACCCTAAGACGGGATCATCTGGATACAGGTAAACAAGCTCAGGGCTCCCACTGATTCTACATGATGGTGAGTTGTAGAATTATTTTATTATATAATGTAATAATAATAGAAATAAAGTGCACAATAAATGTAATGTGCTTGAGTCATCCTGAAACCATCCCGCCAACCCCTGGTCCAGGGAAGAATTGTCTTCCATGAAACTGGTCCCTGGTGCCAAAAAGGTTGGGACCGCTGGGTTAAATGAGGGGAGGAAGGAAAGGCTGACTGATGCGTACTCCAGGAAGGCACCCCAGACTCAAGGTTGCCTGACTTGGGCAAGGCCATGGCCAGATGCGGAGGGAGGGAGGGAGACAGGGAGAAAGATGGGGCAGGAATGTCAAGGGGAAGAGAAGGAGTTGGCCAGCGCTCAGGAGCAAGCGATAAGTAAGCAGGGCCAAGGATTAGGAAAACACTGAGCGGAAGCAGGCGTGGAGGGCCCGTTGCAATCAGATGGGAAACCAGATTAGATGCTGAATCAATGGGAAAGATCCCCACCGGATCAAAGGCGCTGCTGGGGAAATGTGAAAAGCTATTCAGGGTCAGGAGGCAGGCCTCGGAGGAGGGGCCCAGGCAGTTCAGCCAGCTGCCAGGGAGTCCGGGGAGCCTGGGGAATGGGGCCAGAGAGAGCCAGCCCGGGTGCCCGTTACACCCACGGGCCCAAGGTAGCCACTCACAGGCTGTCTGGGGACAGATTTCCCAGATTCTGGGACACCTGGGCATTGGAGGCTCCTGGCTGGTGGAGAGGGCAGAGATTGGAGGGGGAGAGGGGAACAGACTGGTCTTTATTCCTATTCCAGCGATAGAGGCACCTGCATGAGCTTTTTGGGTACCTCGGGAACATTCCCTCCAGGTTGCAAGCTGTAGCCTCTGCTAGTCTGTGGGGACTGCACCCTGTCTCCAGAACCCCAGGAGAGGCTGCGTTTGGCCCTCATACGTCTTTGCTGGTGGCTTCGTGGGCTTTGGTGCCACGTAACTCCAGAGAGGCTGTGCCCTCCAGGCAGGGGAGGCACCTTTCTCTACCCGCCACTGAGTGTGGGCCCAGGCCTGGTCCTTGGAGCTCTCTAAGCATCCTCCCCAACCACATCAGTGCTGGGCCAGAGCACAGGAGCCAAGCATTTCAGGGCTGCAAGAGCAACACGGGCTGTGTTTCTCAGAAGGCGTTCCAGGGAATGCTGGTCCCATAAGACAGTCCAGGAATAGAACTGACGAGGTTAAATCAGTTTGAGAAACCCGGCTTGCTCTCTCCTCTCAGAGAGGCAGAGTAAAGGTCCCAGCAAGTTCTCTCTAAAGACTTTGCTTCATCCTGTGGTCCCCAAACTCCCTTGATCCTATGAACATCCAGTGGAACCGGAATACACTTCGGAAAGTGATGACCAAGCTCGGCCACGCCCTCTTTGCACTAAGCGGGTGTCTGTGGTGAATGAGCTTGGCTTTCTGGCCCTCGAGCTCGCGAATGGGTTTTGTCTGGCAGATGGGTGCGTACGTCCACCTCAAACGCCGCTTCCACGTTCCGCTTCTGCCACACGCCTGCGGGGCTTCACGGGGGAGGCGCGCTTAGAAACCCCCCTGCTATGAGGCACAGATGGGCATCTGTTCCCTGTGGGGGGGCCTCTTTCCACCTGTGTGGTGGGAAGGAAAGTGTCTGGGCCTCCCAGAGTGGCGGGTTCTATCCTGGCCTTATGCTCGGGGTCCCACACAGCTTCATCGAGACGCTAGAGGGAGCTTCTTCAGGCCAATGTTCCCTGGGAGGCTGGGGCCACGGGAGTGCCCTCGTCTGCCGTGGAAGGGAGTCAAGGAGGGTGGCCCAGCGAGGCCCTCTGGGCCTAGCAACAGTAGCCACACCACTGCTCCTCATGTACAGAGAAGGCCAGGAAATGAGAGGCCTGGGCACAGAGTGGCCTTCTAGATGCTCAACCTCAGGGCTGGGAGTGACCCGGGGCACACCAAAGGCTGAGAGGGCCTGGGCCAGCCGGGAGCCACAGTGGCCTGGACGGGGCTCAGCACAGGGGGCAGGCAGGGGAGAGGTCCAGTGGGTCAGAATTGGGGTGCAGGCAGGGTGCAAGAGGATGTGGGAAGGGATGGAGTCGAGGAGCTTTGGAGTTGAGCTCTGAATGCGCCTTGGAGCCCTGAAGGCTGCTCCTGGGAAGGGAACCAGATTCATCTCTGTGAGTTTTGGGCAGAACCTGGACCCGTGATGGACAAAGTTACAGAAGCCAGGGGTCCAGAGCGAGTGCTGAACTTCCTGCTCCTGGAGCCGGGCCCTGCTGGCTGCCAGCCAGTCAGAGACAGCATGGGGTCTCGATGGCTAAGATCATGGATGTTGTAATCTTCATGCTTTCATTCAGCACCTGCTGCGTGCAAAGCACAGTTCTGGGTCTGAAGCCCAGCTCTTCAGCTTCCTTGCTGTGTGACCTTGGGCAGGTCACTTAACCTCTCTGAGCCCTTTTCCTTACCTCTAAAATGTCTGCACTTTTCATTTCTTGGCCAGGTGGAAAGACTGAGTCTGAAAACGGGGACCTCAGACAACCCTCAAGGAGTGTGGGAATTTCAGGGCCCCAAGAGGTACCCCCTGTCCTGACCACCCAGAGGGCTGAGTGGAGGTGTGGGGATGCAGGCTTCCCCATCCAGCTCGCCTCCAGGCCCCAGCTGTACTGTCTCAGCCTTCGTGTAACCCCAGAAACTTCCAGAAGAGTGGCCCTTGGAGGCCCTCCCAGCCTCTGGTGGGCCTGGGGTCCATCCCACACCCACAGGAGCCTGGGAAACAGTCCTGTGTGCTCCCCGACTCTAGGTGGTGCGAGGGGCTCCGGGTGGGCTTGGTCTGCCGAGTGTGGAATGGGAGCACACAGGGCATCCGGGGGAGCTGGGGCTGCAGTCCTGGGGCTGGGGGAGCCCTGCAGCCCGGGCCCCTCCATGGTGGCTACACGGCGTGGGAATGCTCTGGCCCTGGCTTCGTGTGCTGTGGCAGATTGACAAGGTCTGGGGCCCACGCACTGACTCTCAGGGGAGCGATTGACGGCCTGTCGGTGGGGAGTATGCGGCCCCGGCAGGCTGTGCTGGGCAAGCCCCCCAACTCCTCCAGGCCCCTCCCTCTCCTCCCAGGCCTGTCCCAGGCCTCTGAGTTAGGGTGCCGGCGGGAGTCCCCCAGGGCCCCCACGGTGGCCCTGAGATGGCAGCAGCATTGTGGGCAGAGGTCAGCGCTGGCCAAATGTCCTGCGAGCAGAGGAGCCTGGAGAAGAGGATGGGGCTCGCTCTGAAAAGACCAGGAGCCTGGAGAAGGGGATGGGGCTCGCTCTGAAGGGACCTGGGTCCCCTCAGCCTACCTGGGTCCCCTGCTCCTAGGGGCTGACCCCTTTCCTCCCATCCCATGCTGGAAGGGAGCTGTTCCCAGGCCCCGGCTCTGGGGCTTGCTTGCCACGTCGTGGCTCCCACATCCCTTCCATGGCCTCTGCAGCCCCTCCCAGCCAGGCCCAGGATCTCCTAGACTCCTGTCCTGTAAAAATCGCCAAGTCTGGCCAGGAGTGGGGGCTCACACCTGTAATCCCAGCACTTTGAGAGGCCGAGGCGGGCGGATCACCTGAGGTCAGGAGTTCAAGACCAGCCTGACAAATATGATGAAACCCCGTCTTAACTAAAAATACAAAAATTAGCCGGGCATGGTGGCAGGCACCTGTAATCCCAGATATTTCAGAGGCTGAGGCAGGATAATCGTTTGAACCCAGAAGGTGGAGGTTGCAGTGAGCCGAGATACGCCACCCTGGGTGACAGAGCAAGATTCCAGCTCAAAAAAAAAAAAAAAGAAAAAAGAAATCGCCAAATCCCTCACCCATGCCAGCCTCCCAGATGGGCTCCAGGTGGAGACAGAAACATGATATCTGGAGAGTGGCAGGGCTTGAGCAAGCTCACATCCATTGGGATACCTTTAACCAGGGAGATTCGGGCCCAGATGAACTGAGCTTATTCTCTTTGCTTCGCTGCCTTTCTCTTCTGGGCTGGGATGACTCAGTTTCTGGGGCCAGAATCTCAGACCACTGGAGTCTGAAGGGCCCTGGGTGATGGTCCCAGCCAGTGGGGTCCAGAGATCCCTGGGGCTCTGAGCGGGGTGTGTCAGGGACTGTGACCAGGGACTGGGGAGGCTCCATCTGGCTGCCTCAAAGGAACTCCAAGCTTCTCTGCCATATATTTCCACTCCAGTCTGACTGCCGCCCATAGCAGAGATCAGAGACTAGCAGTGCCACCTCCCCGATCACATGGCAGGCCAGTGTCAGATCTGGGGATGTCCCCAGACCCTTGTCTCTGTTGAGGACTCTCCCCTGGTTTCTTTAATGGGGTGGCAAAAGAAGCTACTGGTCTACCTGTAGCTGCCCTGACTCAGAGGGAGGAGGGAAGAATGGCAGGGGCTATCTGGTAGCTGTGACGCAGGAGCCCTGGCTTGGCACTGTGGTAGAGAGAAAGGAAAGGAGCAGCCTCCACAGCTTGGCCGGGGTCCTGCTTGGGCTGCCACCACTCCTTCCACCTGCCACAGGGCTGTTTCACAGCAGCAAGGACATGGGCTCCGTGAGGTGACCTGACAGTCTTCAGGCAATGTCCATACCACAGAGTTGACCCTTTAGTATGGATGACCCTTTAGTATGGGTGCAGTCCCTCTCAGTTTGGCTAGGCTTTGGATATTTGAGACTCTCTTCTCCAACTAGAGTTAGATTGGAAGGAGAGCCACCGATCCACTCACCCACTTAACTTCTCATCCATCTCTCCATTCATCTTTCTAGCCTTCATTACAACCATCTGTGTAGCCATCCACATGTCCATCTGTTCATTGATCCATTCATTTACTTGTTTATTCCTCTATCCAATTGTTGGTCATTCATTCAAAGCCCTTTCTATCCATCCATCTACAAGTCCACCCACTCATTTATTCATCTTCCATCCACTATTTACCTATTCATGCATCCATCCATCCATTCATCCATCCATCTATCCATCCATCTATCCATCCATCCATCCATCCATCCAATCACCCATCACTCCTTCAATCATCCATCTATTCTACCTATATTACTCTACCATCCATCCAAACACCTATCTGTGTTTACCTTTCTAGTCCTCACTCATTCACTCATTCTCCCAACCAACCATTTATCCATCATTCATCTACTTATCCACCTGTTAGTCCATGTACCAGTCTGTCTGCTTATTGGTCATCTTTCTAACCACCCATCCATCTATCCTCCCATCTTCACACCTCACTCATAAATGTGGCACTCTGTCCATCCGTCTGTCCACCTGTCCCACTGTCCATCCACCTATCCATTGATCCAGCCAAGCATCTATGGACAGATGCCACGAGGCTACCATTATTCATCACAGAGCCCAGAGTAACATTGTGTCTTGGATTATAGGACTGCTCTTACTTGGTAGATGAAAACACTGAGATGAAATATGGGGGCAGCATACTTATTGGGAATAACTACTTAGGGTCAGAGAAACCTGGGTTCAAATCCTGACTCTGTCATCTCATTAGTTCTGTGGTCTTGGGTCTGTCATTTACTTCTCTGTGCCTCAGTTTCTTCCTGTGTAAAACAAGAATAAGAACATCTAGAATAGTTATGGGAATTAAAGCTAAAACATGTATTATGTTTCTTTACAACAAAATAAGTCCTTACTGAGTTTGGCTCCCTGGAGGAATGGCTGTTACCGGTGGGGCTGTGCTCATGGCTGGCTCCTGGGGACTCCAGGGCCCCGGTCCTGGCTGTGCAGATGGCCATTTGTTCTTCCTGTACAACTGACTGGTGCCAACAGCAGGGAGGCCTCTGGGGCCATCAGGGCCATCTGACGCTTGCGGCTCAGATATGGCCCTAGCCTGTAAGGCAAGTCTGGTCTCCCCCGCCCAGGGCTGGCGGCTGCAACCTGAGCCTGCAACCCAGAGGCCTGTGGCCCATGCTCCCAGGATGCAGAGTTTCCCTTGGCCCCCTCTGCTGGCATGCCCGCACCCGAGCCCAGCTACTGGGCACAGGATGTGTGTGCAGTTGGAGCAGAACAGAAATCAGAGCTGGAGGCCTCTGAGCTGCTGTCTCTCCGCCCACCAGGTAGGCCTGTCCCTTCCCCATGGTAGGTAAATACAGGGTTCTATTTACATGGCAACGCACAGGGCAGCCAGCGGTGGCAGGTCGGTGGCTTATGTAATGGCAGCGTGGCGCTTGGCAGCTCCGGGGTGCCGTGGGAAAGGGAGGTCTCCCTCATGATGTGACTTGTACCCTGGTCCCGCACTTGGGGGTGACACCTCGTTTGGACCTGGTTGCCCCAGACAGCCCAGGCAGGCAAGAACGCCTGGGCACAAGGCCTCACCTGTTGCTTGTCTGCTGGGCTCCGGCCCTTCCTGCAGGACTTTGGGGAGACACGTATTGTCAGTTGCAGCATTCACAAGGGCCTCCACCTCTAAAGACTCACCAGATGCCAACACGGCTTCTGCGCTTTGTCTCACTTCACCCTCCCTTTATAGATGGGGAGACACAGAGAAGCGTCTCCGTGTGCATAGGGTCTCGCTCTGCAACCATGCTCTAGGGCCGAAGCCACTGCTCTGGGCCCATTGTCCTCAGCCTGGCCAGGGCTCTGCCTGGGTGCTCCATGGCTTTCCCAAGTCCCCTCCTCCTGGAGGATAGCGGGGCAGCCGAGTGCCAGGGGGCAAAGGACCCTTTCCCTCCTTTCGCCATCCCAAGGCTCTAGCAGCTGAAAACACCACCCCCCGCACCTTGAACCGCTCTGCCTGAGGGACTCCTGGATGCCTCGTCCAAGCCAGCTGGAGGCTACACGCTCTGGAAAGCCCTCCCTGACCTCCAAGTCCCAAGGTTGAGGCTCCCATGAGACCCCAAGCCCACCTCTCTGGACTTCAGTCTCCTCTGTGCCACAGGCGAATAATGGCTTTGAACTTGGAGCCGTCTCGCAGGTGAAAGGAGAAAATCACTGCAAAACTGCTCAGTATCCCACAGGCAGGAAGGGCTCAGCACCCGAAGTGTTCCAGCCATGTTCCGTGGCGGGCGGACGCTTCTACATCACCCGTCCTTGTCAGAAAGGCCGTCTGCAGGCAGCAGCTGCGTCTTGCTTCCCTTTGGTCCCTCTCTTGATGAAGGTCCACTGTGGAGAGAAGGGAAAAGCCGCCGGGCACCAGGTGGGTGGATGGGTGGACAATGGAAAGAATAAATGGACATGTGATCTGACGGCAGGAATGGAGGACGCAGGGAGGGAAGGAGGACAGCAAGGCAGGGAAGGGAGAGGAGAAGAGAAAGCACCAGCCTTACAGCTCAGTCTACCCTGCAGTCCCTGGAGCCAGTCTGGGGCTATCCCAGCTCACCACACAGTTGCTGCCTGCCTTTGGTTCATGACTACCCCTCTCTGTGTCTAGTTTTAATTTTTTCATCTATCAAAGGGAACACAGCTGAACTAGCCCACTCTGTAGTGCCCTTGTGAGGATTAAACAAAAGAATCATACAAGAGGCCTGTCATGGTACAAGGCCCTCAGTAAGTGACACTTGAGTGTCCTCCCTCCCTGAGCAAGCCGGCTCCAGTTCCCAGGGAGGCCAGGTAGCTGCACGGCCATTCCTGCACTGGGCGTTCCCCCTGCCCACCTCCCACGCTAGCCCTCCCCGCTTGCTTGTTAAAAATCCCCTGGATCAGTGCCTCTCCCAGGTATGTCCTGCTTATGTAATCACTGCCCGAGCAGTTACACACCGACTTGAGCTCTTTGCTGGCTCCTGTTTACTCTTTGGCTCAGGGGAGAGTTCCATTCAGAAGAAATTGCTATTGCTTCTCAGCCTTCCCATGGGAAAGCAGCGTTAGGGAGGGGTTCAGTGAGCCAGCAGGAGTCGGGGGAGTGGAGACAGGGGAGGAGCGGGGGGAGCAGGCCCTCACACAGCTCAGGGCTTGCTCCATATGCACAGCTTGCCAGCTACTTTATCTCTTTAAAAACAAAAGTCTCAAAGAATTTTTTCACATGACCTCATTTTCTGATATACCTGAATATGGTTAAGAGAAAGGTGAATGATGACCTCATCCCGTTCCCTATTCATGACCTGTTACCGTGTTTTGTTGCCTTTGCATTCATTCATGCATGTCTGCATGCATCTATATACACATCCATTAATCCATCTAGCCACCCATTGATCCATTCATCTATTTATCCATCTGTCCATACATTTATCCATCCATCTAGCCATCCACCTACACATTTATCCATCCACCCACCTCTCCATCCATCCATCCATCCATCCATCCATCCATCCATCCATCCATCC